>NW_022145581.1:0-427848 GCF_000002235.5 Strongylocentrotus purpuratus | reverse complement strand
TAAATGTACTTTGACTTGTTTATCAAACTGAGTTTCAGTGCATAGATTTCGAGAAATCTCTCTTGTCTTTCCATCTATATTTTGGCTCTCTGTAAAATACGCAACATTCTTCTTCTTCTTCGCTAGACGTACATGCCACCGTTGGGTGTACCCTGAACCGATGTATATATTACAATAACAGTACATGTACAACTAGTGCGCACCGTGATTGGTGAGCAAATCTCCTCATATAAGGAGGCTAAATGGCTGGTTCTGAGTTGAATAGGGGTATTAGGGATGAACAATTCCATTCAAAGAACTGTTTTCAGACGTCATAGAGACGTCTACCATATATGCCTAACGGTGTACTCGCAATGAACACGCCCCCGCCAGCTAGCCGCGACAGGTAACTTGTCGGCTCGCGTAGCAAAGCGATATCCATACTAACTAGAACACCTTTAAGAAGCGTATTTACTTAATTGATGTTCCCACCTTCAAACCATGTAAAGCGCCGAGAAACCAATATTGTGAGAGCGCTATATAAAAAAAAGACATATTTGTATTATCATTATTATTAATAAATATATAAATACATGACAATATTCATACATATACATAGATGTATTAATAAGTTTATAAATAAATCTCTGAAAAGATGAAGAATCAATGACAATCCTCTATAATGTGTACATTAGAAAACCTTTCCCTGATGAGTGATGACTCGTGTAGAATTTTGTCATCATTTTGTTGTTGGTTTCTTGGAATTATATAATTGGAAGCTGTCACTTATGTAAATAATAGGGACTTTTAGATTGAGTGGACGAGAACACGACGAACGCCGACTGATCATCTCTCAACGTACAGCAACTGCCATGTTGACTATTAGAATGAATCTTTTAGATTGCACTTGACGATATACATGCATGCAGGAAGTACAGAACATGAAGACAGACAGACAAAAGAGGACAAATATATTTTCATTCTACCCTCAACACAATAGAGGCCTTTTCGTAATGTAACTAAATTTAATGCATAGGTTTTTGTGAAGTGCCTCAGTACAAATTATTTCATTCACCTGATAGAAATAATGGTATTTTAATAGTCAGAATACAACTGCATATATTAAGTGTTGCTAGGTAGGTCAAGTCATAATGTTTGTCCAACCTGGCAACAACTAATGTATGCAGTTAGGATTACGAAAATGGCCTATTGCTACATAGTAGAACATCCCTTCACTGCTATTATGTAAAAATGTGTAGAACAGGTGAATATGCATGTGACACCTGTTCTACACATTTTTACATAATAGCAGGGAAGGGATGTTCCTTTGTCTACCTGAGGAAATGTATATTTTATGCGCACGCGGCATATACTAGTACCGTACTAGATTTAGGAAAATCAAGGTTGACGCATTCTCGATCGCCGACTGAGACGACGTTACTCATGCGCAGAGCCTTACAATGACGTCATATATTGCAGTCAAAGCTGTCAACGTGCAAATCTAAAGTCCCTATTATTGTAACTTTGGAAACTTACTTTCAATGTGTACGTTAATCTTGAACTGAATGATGCCAATTACCAAATACACGGAAGTCATGTTTCTTTGTCATATCTGTTAGGTCCCAACAAAAAGTACCCCCTAGTCTTTAGAAGAGTCTTCGGCTGAGGACGTCGTTACATCTTCCTTTTCCTTTCCCTTTCCATTTCTTCTTTTCTTCTCTTTTTTCCCCTCATTAATGGAGGGGCACGAACACAGTCCCTTTTAGGTAAAAGTGTTCAAAAGCTTGCGGTTCAGAAATTATGAGGAGTGCATGCTCCGTGGGTGGAGGGGGGGGGGACTTACTTTTTGTTGCGGTTTTATTTCTCGCATTGATTATAAATTCTTCCAGAAGTGCCCCTGGTTACGCCCACATTGCAGTAGACCGCCCTCTGATGGCGTGGAATATTGAAGCTCAGGGCGTGAACATGTATGCACATGTCACGCTGCTCTCTAATTGGTCAGTTGTAAATGTAGCTTCTCGTGGACCTAACCTGAAATGGGGTATTTCACCAGATTTATTTCATGGCCTCATTAGTTTATTTGCCAACTTACTATGGATATTATCAACATTTTTTTCATTACCAAGGAAATGAAAATATTGATGTAGACGAATAAGAATAAATTCTTTGTAGGAAACAAAAAAAATCATTTTGGGAATGAGCTCTTAAAATATTGTCCACAAATATGGAGGATATTGTTTCTCTACATGTCTCTGCGTCTTTTTTATAGTGATGCATTTCTTACCAGATCCACACAGGTATCCAACACAGAGTCATGAGACACCCTTCAATCGGTAATGAAAACGGAAGCATTTTAGGAACCGAGCTTTTCAAATAACTATGTCTCATAAGCAACTTTGGCGCAAGTCGATACGCACCCTCGCAAACAATGCCTCCTGTTTATCTAAGCTTGAACACATATGCCACACAAAAATGATACTGAATGATTTGGGATAGAACACTCTTTCATAAGATATATAATAATTTACTGTTTATAGATGTTTTTTTAATAATTAGCAACGTTCTAGGTGTAAACTTTTTATTTACTCACACCATGGACCTATTACGAATGGACATTCATCGTTTTCTTAAAGAATTTATTGTGATTGTCTCCGTCAATGTCTTCTCAATAACATTCTGTACATGTTTCTTCCCTTTGATCTCATGATGGTCACCGCCAACAAGCCGGGACAGAATTAAGATAGTGATTTTAAACATGGTAATCTACATGCGCAGAAGATAATTAACCGCTTAAATCATGGGAAATCGATGTGCAGTTCTGGTTAATAATTGGAAATTGTTGTTCCGTGTACTGTGTTCTATTTTTGAAAAACATGTTGATATTACCAGATAGGTTTTGTTTGGATTGTTTGTGATTTAAAATCCCGTTTTCCCCATAATATTCCAGAGTTACAACGCACAGGGCTTATAAAGATCATGGCCTTCTAATTGTTTTATAAGGTCATGGGGATGTGCGAAAGTGTGCGAATCAGTAATAATACATTTTATATCACCAAAATCGTCTGCTTTTCAACTTTGCTGCTCCCCATTGGGGATGCTTTCATTTAAGACACACTCTTACATAGCACACCATCCAAACAAACCCAAGAGAGGGAAACTGCTCCTTTGTCAATGACCGAAAATGCTTACGCAGTCGTTATAGTTAAAACAGCTGAATGTTCTCATTAAGATGCACATAATCAAAAGGCGGCGACTATCATTGGATCAAAGGAAGAATCACGTTGAATTTCCATCCGTAATAGGTCCATGCTCACACGGTATTGTCCACGATGATGAGGGACATAGTTTCTTCATGTGGTGTGTGTGTGTGTATTGGGTTTTTACAGACGTGTATCAATCAGATATTATTATTTACCTCTGGGGACCGACCTTTAAACGTCACCATCCAAAAGACGTGACTCAGTTTCGAACCTGCGTATTCGTTAGCAGTGGATTACAGGCGCACGCCACAACGCCTATAATGTCTCCATGTCTTATATATTCTCTACTAGATCCACACGGGTCTCCAACACGGCGTGATCAGACATGCCCAGCCGAACTGCCTCCCGTTGGATGAAGTCACGCTCCCGCAGAAACTTAAGGAAAGTGGATACGCCACCAACATGGTCGGTAAATGGCATATCGGCTTCTACTTGGATGCTTGCACGCCCACCGAAAGGGGCTTCGATTCTTTCTTTGGTAAGGGCTTATCTAAATTAGTAATCAGAATAAATATACTACTATACTACTCACTATGAACATGATGGACAAAGAAAGAGGACAAAATACACAGTTCCTCATTCTACCCTCCACGTGTGGTAGACAAAGGAACATCCCTCCACTGCTATTATGTAAACTAAGTAGAACAGATGAATATGCATGTGACACTTGTTCTACACATCTTTACATAATAGCAATGAAGGGATGTTCCTTTGTCCATCACAGCAATTGCTGAGGGTAGAATGAGGAACTGTATACTTTAATTGTCTTCTTTCTTTGTCCGCCATGTTCATAGTGACTACTACTAAAATGATGATTACAACAGAAATGCACATGTATTGATAATGATAATACTACTGATAATTTATCCCCAAAACAAATAACAGTAATAATATTAATGATAGGCTATAATATTTATAATAATAAAACCAATAATGAGGATAGTAATAATCTTAGAAATAATAGCTATGATTGTTATTAGTATTATTATTAGTATTACTACTATTATAGTGTTGATTATTATTGTGATAAAAATAACATGGCTGATAATAACAATAGCAACATGAGAACATTAATGATTGAAATAATAATAATTATGCTAACAATACTTACAATAACAATACAACAAACAATAATAGTAATACTATAATTAAATTATAATAATAACACTAAAACAAATTGCAATGGTATAATGATAAGTAACAGCTAGAGTCAAACGTGCTTTAGCATCAACCTGTATAGACAGACCACCTGTCTATAAAGACCACATTTTCTGTTTCCATCGAAAGTAATTAATTATAAACATAAATTATGCTAAAAGAACCTGTACATAAAGACCACCTGCCTATAAAGACCACATTTCGTGTCTCCCTTGAGCGGTTTTTATATACAGGGACCCGTTTCACAAAGCATTTTTCCAATGACAAATGACACAAATCAGTGACAAATCTGTTGGTAACAAATCAGCAGCAAGGATTTCAGTAGCTTATAACAAAAACTGTCATTTGTCACGGATGACAAGTTTTCTGAAATGCCCCCCCCCCAGGTTTCACTGTCTTATCACTGAGGCGCGATAGCTCAGTCGGCAGAGCAGTGGTCTCGTAATCCGGTGACCCGGGTTCGAAACCAAGGCGATGCGCTAGTGCCCTTTGGTAAGGTATTAATCCTCATTACCAGGTCCCTCGGAGAGGACCTAAAGCAGTCGGCCGTCTGGTTGCTTACTTACAAGCATTTATACTTTCTTAACAGTCAGTTAAATAACCACCACCATCGACCTTTTTTTTTCTTCTTTCTTTTTGATCAGGGTTCCTGGTAGGAGGTGAGGACCACTACACGCACTCGGGCCACTGCGAGGTCTACAATGCAGACGATGGCAGTACCAAGACCCTATCAGGACACGACCTACACGCGAACAAGACACCGTCTTCGATTACGAAGGACAGTATTCCACCCATCTCTTCACGAATAAAACAATTGATGCCATAGAGAAGCATGACAAGACAAAGGTACGTTTACGTGGACATAATCGGGACTTTTAGATTTACACGCCGAGAGCGTGGACTGCCGCGTGTGACATTGTGTTAAGGCACTGGGTCGTGCCCGGCAGTGCCTTAAAAAGGACGTCACATTACCTTAAAAGGATGTCACACGTGGCGGTCCACGTTATAAAAACAAAGAACGGACTGAATCTGGAATAGGACAGTATTTCAAGAACTCGTTTCCTAAAAACTATCTTTTTCCATTTTTTTCTTCTTCAAAATTTAAGCTTACTCGTCTGCTTCAGTATTTTCATTTAAAACCAACTTTAACAAAAAATCACTCTTAATTTATGGGCTAGGAGAATGAAGGGCAGTTTTTCTGAATTTTCTTCATTCTCCTAGCCCATAAATTAAGAGTGATTTTTTGTTAAAGTTGGTTTTATACATGCTTTCTAACACAAACTTTTTGAAAGGTGTTTGGCACACTCTATTTAAAAGTAAATCTTAAAGAGAAGGTTGAGTTCTGGGAAGAGATGACAAATAATTTGTGAGCGTTATCATTCTTAGTATGCAAGTGTGGAAGAACATCAGATAAGACATATTCCCTGAAAAGCATGGCTCTTCAAATGCCTTCCTATTCTAAATATGTCATGTAACATCGTAACATACGCCACGGTGTTCGTGTAGTCCTATATTCATCTTTCTGTGTACAGTGTTTGTAACTTTACCAAGACTTGGCCAAAGTTTCTTATCATTTTGGTGATTCCAGAACCTTGCAATACACACAAATTCTTATATGCTAGATGATCAACCTTTTCTGGTCGATTCCACACCGTTTCTTTCACAATGCAATCGCACGACCAGAACTCAACTTCATCTTAATAAGGCACTCTTCCTGTATCTGACTTACTTTAGTAGGATAAGAAAATCTTTATGTCTTCGAGCTAAGCTAGTTTGCAGGAGAACATGTTTCTACGGATTATTTGAGCATTAATTTGATTCGTTCTTTTTCATTTTTTTCTCGTTTAGTGTTTTTACCTTAAAGCCATTGTTCATGTACAGTAATTACTGTAGGTGGTAGAAAAGTCTCCCCATCTCAGAACTTAGGCACCTTTCAAGAAACATATTTCTATGGATTAATTTAGCATTATAGTTATTCTTTCTTTTGTCCTTTTTCCCTCTCTTCTATTTGTACCTTAAAGCCACTCTTCATGTACCTGGCATATCAAGCTGTACACCTACCTTTGCAAGTACCTGACAGATACATGGACCCATACAAGAACATCGCCGACGAAAACAGACGTACCTATGCTGGTATGGTATCTTGTATGGATGAAGGTATAGGAAACGTCACAAGAGCTCTCAAGGACGCTGGTCTTTACGATAATACCATCATAATATTCTCAACAGGTGAAGAAATGCACGTATTTCCATTTACTTTTTGACCCTATCCAGATACTTATTTCGTATTTTGTGATTTGGCTCAATATCGTTTTTTTCTTCAGAGCCCAAACAACAACAAAAACTAAAAAGGGGGTGTTTCACAAAGATCCTAAGTTGAAATTATCTCTGAGTTGGACTTAACAATTATGTACAGCCGTTAGCATCTATGAACATATTTTGTAAAAGTTATTTTAAAAGGCATAAAATGTTGATTCAAATCATTCGTGTTTTCTATCATCAAGGAGATTTCATGTTCTTGATGGGGAAATTATATATAAAAAGTATAAAATAATTGAATTTTTGCTTCTGAATATATATTATTTCAAGGCTACAAATGGCTTTCCATAATATTTAAGTCCAACTTAGAGTTAGGTTTGACTTTGGATCTTTTTGAAACACCTCCCTGATGAGTAGAAAGGGCATGTTTTCATTTAAAGATGTACACCTTGTCTATCTATGCTGCGTGACCATAATTTCATTTTAAGACGAAGAACAAAAGGAAAATATGCTTTAAAACTCTTAAATTGGCAACAAATCTAGAAGTTCAAAATAATTGTTTCTCAAACAAAAATTGTTATTTGTTTAGTTTTTCCAGTAGGTTCGTAGCTATCTATTGCTTAAAGAGACAGTACACTTTATTACAGCAATTTAACAACAAAGGAAAAATAATGTTAAGAACATCAAATGATTGGGTATTTGTTTCTAGACTAGTTCATCGTAACTGTGCCGTGGACCAGTGATGGCCTGGTGGTAGAGTCGCTGCCCGGCTAGCAGTAGATGGAGGTTCAAGTCCCGCCGTTTCCAAAAAAAATTCTGACTTCTTTTTCAATTACAGATCGATCAATCGATCTCATTTACTGGGTGAAAGCCACAAATATGTTTGAATAATCAAGTGATTAGTTTAGGCATTTTCAAATTCCATTCTCGGAGATTGACAGAACTTTATTTATACACATTACAACTAATGTCAACACTTAAACATCAAATATCAAAGATACAAGTAAACGATTTTTACAAAATCGCTGAACAATAATTGACCCTACCGCAAATATCATGTTCGACAGTAGATGACGACCTTTCTCCCCACAAAATAGAGAGGTTAGTTAACACATGCACAGATATACCCGGGAAGACGCTAAGACAATGTTTTTTCGGCTTCCATAGCGGTGTCAACTAATTCTTTAATTTACTAATTTATCGTTCAGGTTTCATAAACTCCCCCGATGGTTTGATGAGATATATGTAGGCACCATCATAACTTGTTATTTATATTTTATTGGTTCCGTAACTATTATTTCTACAACGGAGTTGCCAGTCCTGAGCCAAGGCATTGTATTTGCATGGGAACCGGAAGTGCCTTTGCCAAATATACTCATGGCCGGTACTGCCCTCTGCGGCAGAGAGAGAATTTCAGCAGGATAGTACGGATAATGTAGAAATGAATATTATTGTTTTGCAGTGTGTGAATGCACATCACTAATTAGGTGTGTTGGCCCAGTCAGTAGAGCGTCCGCCTCAAAACCGGGAGGTCGTGGGTTCGAACCCCGGCCGCGTCACACCAAAAGACGTTAAAAGACGGGAGTTGCTGCTACCTTGTTTGGCGTTCAACAATAAGGGATATAGCAACGGCCATCTGGCGCTGCTCAGTGGCTGCCGGGCTCACGATCAATTGGGCAAAAAGAATTTCCATTTCGGTTTAACTAATTTGGAGTGGACTTTAAAGATTATTATTATTATTATTATATTATTACGTACCTAGCTATACATATCACCTATTTAATTTAGTTTTCCTGTTATGTTCTTGATCAGATAACGGTGGTCCAATCCAAAGCGGTGCCAACAATTGGCCACTACGGGGAAGCAAAGGAAACATGTGGGAAGGAGGGATTCATGGAGTAGGGTTCGTACACAGTCCGCTTCTACCAACATCAGTCAAAGGAACGGTCAATCATGACTTGATGCATGTGAGCGACTGGCTACCGACTATTGTAGCAGGTATTGCAGGTGGAGCGTTGAATGGAACCAAACCCTTGGACGGCTTCGATGTGTGGAACTCTATCAGGTACCTAGCCATCAGGCACTCTTTTTCCCTCTACTTTTTTGTGAATCTAGCGAATCATTTTACTTTAACTCATAGCAGTTACTGGATTTCTGATGGTCTATATGAATCTGTTATCATGTACTCTTTCGATAAAAGCTCCAGTTAAAAAAAAAAAAAGTATTTTGTTCAATTCTTTTCTTCAACTAGTTCCAAATGCGTATTTTAATTCTTCTTCTCATTACATTTGTGTTACTATTTGTTTTATTATCATCGTCATCATTATTAATGAATGCATTCACGGTCTCTTTAAGAAAAGGGTGCTAATCACCGTGACCTTTGGCCGTTGACCTTGTTAAGATTCACCACATTAGTATTTCTCAAAAGAAGGTAAGGTTCGTAATTCCGACAAATTAAATCGGGTTCATAAGTCCGAAATTGTGAACATCCCTGGTTGAATTTTCGGAACAACAAACTCTTATTCTATTTTAGGAATGATAAACCCCATTTCATTTTTTTTCGGAATTACGATTCTTTGAAAAACGCAACTTTCTCTCTTTTGTAACAGTGTCCTTTGAACAGCTTAGTTTATTTCTCTACAACAGGCCGAGGAAATGTCTGCATTATGCTTACATACAAAATGTATGAATTGTTTAAAAAAGGGAAAAAAGAAAAAGAAAGAGCAAAGGGTTTAAGACAAGGGATTCTTATATGTGAATAAAATATGTTACTTTTGCATTTGTAATTTTTCAGTGGTACAGCTTCGTCCCCTCGAACAGAAATCTTGCACAATATCGACCTGAAGAAAAGCAACCTGCGAACGAGAAATTTGATACATCAATAAGAGCTGCGCTACGCGTTGGAGACTGGAAAATAAAGACGGGCGCAGACTATGACGGTGAGTCAAAATTATCTTAAAGTTATTCGAACATTTTCGTAATATTAAAGGTAAACTTGAGCTCTCGTCAGAATGCGCTTACGGCTACTACTAAGAGCAGTACTAATAATGATAATGCGACTACTACTACTACTACTACTACCCTACTTCCAACACCACTACTTCTACTACTTCTACTACGGAACCACTATTACTACTACTACAACAACTACTTATACTGCTTAACATTTACTATTACAACATTGTGCTACTATTTCTACTACTACTACTACTACTACTACTACTTATACTGCTGTACATTTACTATTACAACATTGTGCTACTATTTCTACTAATACTACTACTACTTCTACTACTGCTACTACTAGTAGTTTTGGAGACATCATCATCATTATCATCATCATTACTTTTGTATTATTATTTGTATCTGTACCTTTTGAGAATCATCATTTTTATCTATATCCTTGTTTTTATAATTGTTGTTGTCGTCGTTGTCGACATTACAAACATTCTTTTCTCTATCCAAACCTCTCTTTGTGACAATAGTAACGACACACAACGTGTGGATGCCGCCACCCGAATCCGGACTCGACACGATATACCCGACAGAGAAACCGAACCAAAAGGTATGGCTCTTCAACATAACCGCCGACCCTCTGGAGCAAACCGATCTTTCGGAAAAGTATCCGGATGTGGTCAACGAGCTTGTACAGAAATTAGAGGAGTATTACGAAGGTTCGGTTCCCATGCGGTATCCGGATGAGGATTTGGAAGCGGATCCGGCTTTGCGTGGTGGTTCATGGGGGCCATGGAAGTAAATCCATAGCAAATTTAGGCTGAAACTGCTTCAATCGATAGTGGTTCTTTTAGGACCCCCTCTCCTGATATATATATATATAATTAGATACATAACATTCTTAAAAATTTACACTGCATGCAAATGCCAGATAAAGGGGGCAAATGGGACACGTGCCCCCCCCCCCCCCCCCCCCCCCCACACACACACACACACTTCACCAAACAATTGGGAAATATGGTAAGCAGACAATGAGAAGAAGAAAACAAAAAATATGGGGATGGAGAAAAGGAATGCACAGAAAAGGACAGATAAAATGGGAAAGTAAACAGGAAGAAGACAAATATGAAGCAAGGGCTTATTTAATTGATTTGTCAGATAATTTCGTAGCAAAATGGCACTCCAAAATCCAGATGACATTTCGAAATTTCCCTCCGCCCCGTGCCACGAAATCTTAGGTCAACTAATGCATCTTGCGGTAACTACCCCCCTATTTAAACACATCGGCTAACAAGACCGACAACAAGTAATATTACATTACAACAAGTATTACCCCTGTCTACAACAAATAACAAAGTTAGTTGTTATTAACAACGCCAAATTAATCTAATTGACCTAGACATCACAGAAGAGTCTGTTAAAAAGAAGAGTTAAAAATGGAATTTCATTTATAACTATTATTTAATTTTCAAAATTATTGTAAGGTTTGATTAGAACATACTATGAGTACTTTCTACACTCAGTTTAAACTAGAAATAAGAGGAGAAATGTAATTATTGCAGATATCTAAGTATTGCTAGCTTGTTCCCTGTTCAAACAAAGTTTCTTGAGTTGTTTATGTTCCACCAGAGAGTTTAAATCATGAGCAACTTGTTCTTTCTTTCTAATGACAGAATTATTTGAATCTACGACAGGTTTGTTTGAACATATGCAATGATTGTACACTCATACTGATATGAAATTTACAATACTCTTGTATTTGGAAGAACGTGTGTTTCCTGAACTAAAAAAAAAAAATCTGAAGTTGTTCCAATTCACAAGAAATGAGATGAATGGAGGTATTGCCTTACAAACTAGAAGACAGTTATATATATATAATACAAATTAATGCAGAATTATTTGTAGAAAAAAATTGGTGTAAATATATTAATGGTTTCTACATTTCGTTTTTAAACACGGTAATTCGACAAATATGGCTCCTCTTAAATTTAAAATTAAGATACCAAATGTTTATTTCAGACCTCTTTCAATATAATAGTCAAATTCAAAATTATAATACCCGATTTTGCAACAAATTCCATTTATGGTCTGTTAAGTCTAGTTATAAAGCTAAATCAATAAGTTATCTAGGTCCTAAACAGTGGAATATGATTCCCCAAGTAATAACGAAATCACAATTCACATCTTCCTTTAGAAAACATATAAAATCTTATTACTAAATAGTTATTAATCATCACAGTTGTTCATTTTGTTTTATCTGAACCCCTTTCATTGTTGTTTTTTATTGCCCCCTTTATATATATATATATTGTTTTCTTCTATTTCACTTTCTCACGTATTATAGATAGTTAAAGTGTCTGTACTTTGCTTATTTTACTTAATTTATTGTTGTGTGCTAATAATGTTTTGTATTTCCTTTCCCCCCTTTATATATATATTTGTTTTTACTTCACTTTCTCTCGTATTAAAGACAGTTGAAGTGTTTTTACTTTGCTTATTTTACTTAATGTTTTGTTGTGTGCTTTTAATATTTTGTATTTCTATTATTGATGATCCAATTTTACAGGTTTTTGCAACCTTCACGGAAAGCCCCGCATATAACCTTTGTAAATGTATTCAAATTTACTGTTACCTTGTATACTTTGATTTTATATATTGCGAAATAAAATTAATTGAATTGAATTGAATTGAATTGAAAGAACTTGGTTATTATATAAAGCGTTCAATTGTATTAACCATAAAAAAATTATCTACGATATTTATCGTCATGGTATGTATCCACGGGATAACGCTAACATGGCCAAAAAAATTATTTCAGTGACAGCAATCAGTTTGTATTTTGTACGCAATTATAAATGAAAGATGTGTGATATTAATATAGGAGTTGTCCAAGGATCAGAAGTGAGGCCGCTGTAGTTCCTTCTTTTCATTAAAGGTAATACAAAGTTTTGGTATGGGGTCACGAATTAGGTCCAAATGAACATATTTGAAGCATATGCGATCCTACAATATTCAGTGATCGTTGTCGCGGTTGAAATCGAGTCTAAAATTATGAAATTGTAAATAGTAAACTCTTAATGTTGTATAGCTCCCTCTAAAGTTCTAGATGTTAATTAAGCTATAAACAATTTTTCTTGACTAAAATCGACTGATTAACTATTCCCGTATGATAACTATATATCACAACTACATATTCTGAGATTGTCATGGTTGCAGCTACCATTGTACGGCCGAAGGCGCTATGTGAAATTTATCAAAATTTACCTAGGGAGCACCGGTACATTTTTATATTCGATTTTTCTCGAAAGTAGAATTGTTTTAGGGGCTAAATTTTCTAGTGCTTATAATACATCCACAGGGGCATCCCCATATATTTAACAAATTGTAAAGAATCACTATCCACCAATTTTCAAAATTTCCCAAAATTTTGTATTACCTTTAATGACCTGAATATGTAAGCCAACTACTTATCACAACTACAACTACATATTCTGAGATTGTCATGGTTGCAGCTACCATTGTACGGCCGAAGGCGCTATGTGAAATTTATCAAAATTTACCTAGGGAGCACCGGTACATTTTTATATTCGATTTTTCTCGAAAGTAGAATTGTTTTAGGGGCTAAATTTTCTAGTGCTTATAATACATCCACAGGGGCATCCCCATATATTTAACAAATTGTAAAGAATCACTATCCACCAATTTTCAAAATTTCCCAAAATTTTGTATTACCTTTAATGACCTGAATATGTAAGCCAACTACTTATCACAACTACAACTACATATTCTGAGATTGTCATGGTTGCAGCTACCATTGTACGGCCGAAGGCGCTATGTGAAATTTATCAAAATTTACCTAGGGAGCACCGGTACATTTTTATATTCGATTTTTCTCGAAAGTAGAATTGTTTTAGGGGCTAAATTTTCTAGTGCTTATAATACATCCACAGGGGCATCCCCATATATTTAACAAATTGTAAAGAATCACTATCCACCAATTTTCAAAATTTCCCAAAATTTTGTATTACCTTTAATGACCTGAATATGTAAGCCAACTACTTATCACAACTACAACTACATATTCTGAGATTGTCATGGTTGCAGCTACCATTGTACGGCCGAAGGCGCTATGTGAATTTATCAAAATTTACCTAGGGAGCACCGGTACATTTTTATATTCGATTTTTCTCGAAAGTAGAATTGTTTTAGGGCTAAATTTTCTAGTGCTTATAATACATCCACAGGGGCATCCCCATATATTTAACAAATTGTAAAGAATCACTATCCACCAATTTTCAAAATTTCCCAAAATTTTGTATTACCTTTAATGACCTGAATATGTAAGCCAACTACTTATCACAACTACAACTACATATTCTGAGATTGTCATGGTTGCAGCTACCATTGTACGGCCGAAGGCGCTATGTGAAATTTATCAAAATTTACCTAGGGAGCACCGGTACATTTTTATATTCGATTTTTCTCGAAAGTAGAATTGTTTTAGGGGCTAAATTTTCTAGTGCTTATAATACATCCACAGGGGCATCCCCATATATTTAACAAATTGTAAAGAATCACTATCCACCAATTTTCAAAATTTCCCAAAATTTTGTATTACCTTTAATGACCTGAATATGTAAGCCAACTACTTATCACAACTACAACTACATATTCTGAGATTGTCATGGTTGCAGCTACCATTGTACGGCCGAAGGCGCTATGTGAAATTTATCAAAATTTACCTAGGGAGCACCGGTACATTTTTATATTCGATTTTTCTCGAAAGTAGAATTGTTTTAGGGGCTAAATTTTCTAGTGCTTATAATACATCCACAGGGGCATCCCCATATATTTAACAAATTGTAAAGAATCACTATCCACCAATTTTCAACCTTTAATTACCTTTAATGACCTGAATATGTAAGCCAACTACTTATTTCTATTATATTTGCAGATTGTGAAATCGTGTTCATCTTCAGAAGAGATATCACTTAGATTAATCATGTATTAAAATGTTGAATTAAATTCTATTTTTAAATCCTCTTGAAACAAAATATGGTACAAAATTAAAGAAATACCGTGCTTTGTGAATTTCTCCCACAAAAACAAGTGAAGAAAGAATAAATACATACATCAATATCCATGACATTCAGCCATACAGTCAAAAAAACAAATGTGTTAATGGCTGCATTCATGAAAACTTTTTTTTTCTTCAATATATATCAATAAAGTAAATTGATACATAACACGGCACATAACAGGACAACACAACATAAAACGGCACAACACAATGCCTCACTCTAGCCAGTTAAACGTAAGGCTCACCCTGACATGCATCAAGGTTATATTTCATGTTAGAAACCGAGACTGGATCCGTCACGGAGAGGCTCCACTGAAATACAGTAACATTAACAATAGAATAACATAATTGACAATAAGGAAGTAGAAAATTCATGAAATGCTAGGGGAAAAAAATCTACAAGAAATAAAGTGACCATTTACTAAAATGGGAGCTCAGTTTACCTTTCTTCTCTCCTATTCACATTCAATTTTCTGTTTCATTTTTACAAAAGAAAGGAAACCCTGAAAATGTAATTCTACCTCTTGAAATTTACATCGAATAATATAAAAATTGAGGTACAGGAATAAAAGAAATGAATACATACATCATGCCTGCCACCGATATCAATAATAAATATATGAGCGAACCCAAGTACAGTGTTGTCTCCTTCGTCATATTATCAATATAATCTTTATGCTTTTTCCATATTGGAGCAACTGCTGTGCATTTACAAAATATATGAATCAAGGTTTCAGGAAGCTCCTGGCAGAAGTAACACAAAGGACTATCCCTTCTTCCAATTTTATATAAAAATGAGTTTAGGGCTATGGCATTATGAAATATTTTAAAATAAAAGACCTTAACTGAGTTTCTATAGTGCATTTGAAATTATTTTTGTGTATAACAGACCCTTCAATTTCATCTCTATCCAAACCAAGCCACTCTTTCCACTTATTACCAATCTTTGCCTGTAATGGTTTATCTTTGCTACGTAGTATCGAAAAAGCATACCTAGGCACTTTCAACTTCCTCAGCAACTCAAAGACAATCTTATCAAAAATATTCCCATGAACATCTTGATGATTAATAAACCAATCTAAGTATAACGCATTCATCAGGGAATCATACTTGCGCTGGTCACTCATTAGGATATCAAATTCTACAACCAAGTTTTCAAAAGTTTTCACCATATTACAACCCTTTCACCATATTACAACCACTCTCATTCATTCATGAAAACTTAGCTGCTTAAAGGGAGTGTGTCATGACGAGACTATGTGTCTTTCCCGTGGCCCTACCCGGGGCCAATCAGGTATAATACGACTACGGACGACGCGACCACAGCATTCACGTGCGTGCAACATACGCGAACCCGAAGCGTGAGGAGAACTTCGGTCTGTTTCGTGAACGCTAGCTTGCGCTGACCCAGTTAATAGGGACTTTTAGATTTGCGTGGACTGATACGTGTAACGTCCATTCAAGGCAGTGCATTAAAAGGACGTCGATCGTAGGAATCCACGTTGTCGTTGTGCAAATCTAAAAATCCCTAATGAAGTCCATTCGTTTACGTGCAAAAGAAGACGTAGATGACGTTCACTAGTATTTGCCATGATACACTCCCTTTAATATGCTTTTAAAACTGGAGCTGTTCTCTCAATCTCAAAATAATGTTTATATATGGCAACTTGGACGTGTCCCAAATAATTAGATTTTGGGGATGTTGTTGCTTCTTAGTGCTTGTGTTGTAGTTGTTGTTTTCATTGTAATGTTAACTAATTTGGCCTAATTAATCGTATAGCTCCTAGATTAATATTATCTTATCCCAATCTCGCTTGGGGATTATCCCGAAAAAGGCGTTAGGACTTTCTTAACCCCCCCCCCCCCAACATGTAATTAATTTTAAGTTAAGAATGTACCGTTATTTATTCTATGTTCATTCCTACTGTAATGTTTATTATGTTTGTTGCCATTCTTATCATTTAGGTGTATATATATATATCAACCGTTTAAAAGTTCGTTTTTATGAGTTATTTTGAATAAATTTGTATTTCAATATAGATTTGTGATGAATTTCTCATGGACATTGCAGGGGCTATTTATTCTCTCGTAATGTAAAGATGTTTCACTATTTTTTGTATAGATTTTTCTTAAGTAATCTTGCCTTTTATGCTTGATTTTTTAACGTCATATTTAACAAGTCGTCTGCATGCACTGGTTTCAGCTACTTTCATGGCTTGATTTTCAGTTAGACCTCCATATTTTCAACTTGTGTCCGTTTGGCAACATTTTTAGTTTGTTTTTCTTCCAATCTCATGATATATATATATATATATATATATATATATATACAAGCATATCCAAGAAAGAAACACCAAACCGGCTTTCAAGGCATGAATTTACAATTCTAATGAATAATGTACCTGTTGGGATATACATGGATGGAAAGCCCTTCTTCTTTTCTCTCATTGTAATGCATACATTATCATTCATAATTCATGCACGATTGAGTTAAAACAATAACGGTGCATTCCAAATTTCCTTTTTCACGCACAAATTCTAAATTTGAGTAGGGTTTTAGGGTAGTACCGTAATTAATTTAAAATAAAAGAAAAACATCGCTTAAACATTCATAATTTATTCTTCTGACATCTCAGAAAATGAATGATATATTCAAATCAAATCAATTTTGAATAGTTCTAATTTCATAACTGAATAACAACATGAACAAAGTGCTTACATTAATTAAATACCAAATGAAATTTGCAATAAAACACAGAGAAAGAAACCAATTTTAACTTTACAATATTAAATGTCGATAAGTGATTAAAGCATTTAAGGATACATTAATATATAGGCATAATATTATCATAAATTGAGTCAAATTTTAAAGGAAATTGACAAATTTACTTAAAAACAGAGCTTGTAATACTCAAAAAGGGAAACAAAGAAAGGAAGAAATTTAAAAAAATAAAAATGAACACAAGTACTACTCTTAGGTTATGAGCTTTCATAGGCTTAGAACGGGACTGCACTACTTGTAGCTACTTGCGCCCTCTATATAGCCAACAATGCCTAAGCGGTACGCGTATTTTTTTTCTTCACGCTAGCGAGGGGAATTTCTCGAATAATTCCAATGAAACCGCTCGCAGAGAGCCTGGACTGTATTTTTAACCTATAAGTACGTAATGTACTGTACTGATGATGATAATGTACTGCAATTGTTTTGTCGATGGGTGTTGTGTGTACATGTGTGTGTATGTTCACGCTTGTTGCGCTGATTTCTGCTCTCATATTCAACAGCAAATTGCAAAATAAATACCAATATTTTTGTTTAATATATGTAACTGCTCCGAATCTTGTGTTGTGTTCAAATGGTTGAAGTGGTTTTAATTATGAAAAACTTGTTTTCAACTTTGTTTTTCCACATGACGTCCCTCCCCCTCCCCCTCCCCCCCCCCCCCCCTCTCTCTCTCTCTCTTCCTCTCTCTCGCTCTTTCCCTCCCTCATAACTCTTTATCTCTCTCTCTCGCATACGCCTATATATACCTATATACCTACTCTATACCTACTCCTTATCCCCCTCCCATCCCCCTCTCTCTCTCATTCTTCTCTCTCTATCCCTTGCCTTTTTCTTCCCTTTTTTCATTTCGACTCCTCCCTTTTCTGATTGAATTTACATGTTCAAAGTCTGGTTTTGAAATATAGTATGTTTAAATCTTTAGTGTGATATTTTGATAGTTTTACGCATTACTCACAATTTCCGCATGCGCATTCCCATTTCCTTAAAAGTATAACTTCATTTATTGTATTTTAACTGTTTTAATCTGTATGAATTACATTAAATGTGGTACTATATGAACTGTAATTTTGCATACACAGTAATTATACTTCCTCTAATTCTCTCTCTTCCTCTTTCTCCCCCACCCCTTCTAATACTCTCAGGGTTACCTGTTTCTTACATTTTACTTCGTTCTTTCTACTATCCTCCTCTCGATTTCCTCTTCTCTAACTCTCCTTTTCTCCCATTTTCCTTCTACTCTCCTTTTTTGCCATATCTCTCAGTGCAATATGTGAACATATAGCTTGATCCTGTTTTTAAGAATACTGACTTAATTATTGTGATTGCCGTATTGTCTTTATGTTTTGATGTTCTAATAATAATAATCATAATAATACATAAGATTTTTTTTTGTCGCCAAATCCACTTGACAATCAATTGTTCAAGGCACAGCTTGTGCGAAAGATGAAATACGTGATAAATATAAACAAAAGTGCAATAGGAAAGTTACAGACACGAAAGGTAATGGTAATCAATTATAGGCTAAATTAAACAGATATTTCTTAAGATTATTTGTTAACACTTCACCAGAACTGTTTTTTTTGTTATCCATTGACGAAGAGTATACCATAATGAAGTCCCAGCATGAGCGAAGATTCGCCCCCCCCCCCCCCACTTTGTTTTAACCCTAGGAATAACAAGTAAGCCAGAGTTTTGAGCCATGTATACAGTGAAATAATAACAAAATCATCTTGAAAACAACACGTTCTCACACTGTATTATAATTGTTACAACATTGATGTGCAAATCAAATTATTTTATTTTATTTATTTTATTATACTATGGGCTGCCAGGTTCAAAAACTAAATATCGTTGAATATTGTTAACTATAAAGGATCTTTCATTATTTTGACTCGACGATACACGATCGGGAGTAAGAGTTGAATCAAAGCTAAATTTTAAAGAAAGATTAAGCACAAACAAGCGCGGTGGAGCATTTTCCAAAATGGGGGGGGGGGGGGGCACCATTAAAATAGGGCATTTTCTGGAATATAAGGGACACCTACAAAGGGAAACATCGAAATGTAAATCTACCATATTTAGACATTGGTATGCCTATATACCCCTAAATTGTTATGATTGTGATTGCATTGTCAGGGATGATTTCAATATTTGTTTCACTCTTTACATGGTGCAATATACTGTTTGAGAATGAGAAGAAAAAAATCCTGATTGGTTTTAAGCACAATTCAATCATGAAAAACTGAAAATATATTTCATAATTAACACAATTATACCAATTATAAATGCGAGCGAGCTTTGGGGACAATCTAGGAAAAATTTGCTCTAACTCACTCTATAGGGGCGTATGTTATTGAAAAAGGAAAAGGGGACTTTTCAAAAAGAAAAGGGACACATGTCATAACAAACCTCGAACCTGAAACAGGGCACTCACCAGAGATGAAAAAGGTACTTATGACAAAGGAAAAGGGACATCTGTCGAAGGTAAGGGGGCACCTATCAAATTTTAATAGGGGCATTTATCAGAGTTGAAAAGGAGTATTTATGAAAAGTGGAAGGGGCTGTTATTAAAAAAAGGGAGGGGGAAGGGGCATTTACCAGAAGGAAATAGTAATTAATGACAAGGGGACACGCGTCAAAATAGACGCACATATCAGAGCCGACAAAAAGCACGTATTAGAAGGGGAAGAGGAAGTGCTTAAAAAGGAAAATGTCCCTTTTCAAACGTAGCATTTGCCCCCACCCCCCTTCCCCCCACCCCCTTCCCCCCCCCCCCAAAAAAAAAAATCACTGATTCGTTGTAGCTCGAGGTGAACTCACTTACACTCGCAATATACTCGCATTACTCAAAACAAGCTCGTGCTGCACTGATGTTTTAGAAAATGTGGGCATGGCAGTGTTCCTCCCCCCCCCCCCGCACACACACAATTAAGTATTATTTGAAACCCTCCCCCTCCATATGTCCGCTTAGTAAAATCTTGTCATAGTAAAGGCAAATATGTCAACATAATCAAAGAAAGATCACTAAAGAAATCCTGCTTTTGATTTAGCTGGGATTATATAAACATCCCACGAGACTTACAATGTAGGTCTCTTGAACTCTCAGAAAAATTGTCAGAATGCCCATTAAATTTGACAGTATTGAGGAAAGCACATATACATGTAAATAGAAATGATTTTTTTTTTTACATATCGTCTCGTATTAGACAAAACATTTTCTTTCACTTGATTGGTAATTAGAGCATCCAATTCGCTTTTTGAGAGGGTGCGTTTCCAAAACTGGTCTATACCTTTAAAAGAGAAAAGGAGGTTATTTCTTAAATGAAATGAAAGGGACTATTTGACTTTCAAGGAGAAAATTAAAATTTCTATCGGGCATGTCTGCTATTGCTGAATGAGATGGAATGTTAAATCGGAGGGCTTTTTGTGCTCTTTGAAAGGAGCACATAATGGAGGCAGTGCGATTTAAAATTAAATTTCAAGGGATGGATTAGATTTTTGTATCGTTCACGATAGCTATCTAGGAGCCCTAAGGCGGACCCCTGGACCCCATTAGTTATCATACAAGGGGTTTCCAAGACAACCCGCTGTTGTATACAATTATCCTTGAAGAGAAGATTGAGTTATGGGAAGAGGTGAACAATAATAATTATTGTTATGCAAGTGCAGGCGCGGATCCAGGATTTTCCAATAGGGGGGGGGGGGGGCCGGAAATTCGAAATTCGCGCAGACCATTATTTAAACTTACCAATACTGACAAGGTCATATTAGAAGCACTGTACTTTAATAGTGTACTGGTACCTAAAAACGGGCACAATTATTTTGGAAAGGGGACATGCTCACGTCACATCTCTTGTCCGATATCAACATTCCCCGTTTTCAAGTTATGCTCGCGCGCAATTTTTTTGACATTTCCATCAGTGGGGGCTGAAGCCTCTTGCCCCAATATCTATTTCCTGGTTTAATAATTTGGCGAGTGAGCGTAAATTTGAGCTTATGTATGTTGTGAAAAGTGTTAATTGTCACCAAAATATACGAGATAAGATATAACAAATGCATATTGGTAATTTTTAAATTTTCGGGGAAAGAGAGGCTGCAACACCATCCCGCATTAACTGCAGGTGTTTTGAAATCAAATCAGACTCCCCAAAAAAGTATTAACCAAAACGCACGAATCCAGTTTCAAAAATCCAAAAAAATGTCAGCTTCAGAGGGAGGCACATCACCCCTCAGACTCCCTCTAAAAGTATTAACCGAATCGCACGAATCTAGGTAAAAAAAAAAATCAGCTTCAGAGCTAGAGAGGAACCCCCCCACACACACACACACACACACACCCCCTGTGCGTGCAAGCGTGAAATTAACGCTGGCGCTAATGCGTAAGCAGGGGCGGCGGAGCTATTTCCAAAGTGGAAAGCACCAACAAAAAGGGCACCTACAAAGCGAAATCTCAAGGCGAAATTATACATTTTTTTAGACATTGGTATATACCCTTTCATTGTGATCCCATTATCAGGGACGATTTCAATATTTGTTTTTCTTTATATATCATACAAGTTATTGCTTAAGCATCACACTTTCGGCTGAGTGTGATTGTCTGAATATTCATTTGCGAGCGAGCAAAGCGAGCGAGAAAAAAATGTAAGATCTGTGAGGTCGCAGAGTGAAAACTTACATCTTATAAAGAGGAAAAAACCAAATCATGATGGGGTTATAAGCATCACGGAAGACTGAAAAAACATTTGTTTTAAAGTGACATATAATTGTATCATCTATAAATGCGAGCGAGCAAGCAAGCTTTAGGGGAAATTACTCTTAGTCGCTTTAAATTAGTGCAAGACTAATGATGAGCAGGTTAGGGGGCACGTGCCCCCCTCCCCGTGCCCCCCCCCCCCCGTGCCTACGTGCCGGATGATGAGAGGTTAAGGGGACACATATCGAAAGGGATAAAGACACTTATTAGAAAAGAAAAGGAGCATGTGTCAAGGTACAAAGAGTAATTATCAAGGTTTAAACTGGGCACTTCTTACACCTGAAAGGAGGCACTCACCAGAAATGAGATTGGGCACTTATGAGTATGGGAAATGGGCATTTGTCGACGGAAAAGGGGCATCCATCAGAAATTGATTTATCAGAGGTGAAAAGGGGCATTTATGAAAAGGGGATAGGTCCCTTAATAGAAAGGGAAAGGGGCACGATTGAAAATAAAAGGGCAGTTAGCAAAGGTGAAAATGGGCACCCATCATAGATGAAAAGAGTACCTATCAGGAGGGGAAGGGGTACTTTTCAAAGTAAAACGAGCATCTCTCAGATTTGAATAGGGGCAATTATCGGAGGTGAAGAGCGCACTGAAGTGAAAAGAATTAACTTCTCATATATGAAAATGGTCATTTACCAGAGATGAAAAGGGACACTTTTTATTTATGAAGGGCCTCATTTTTCTAAATAGCCCTTATCAGATAGGAAAGGGGGCACATGTGTTGATGAAATGTGCGCTTATCCGAGTTAAAAAGGGGAAGGGGCACTTCTTTACAAAGTAAAAGTGGCCCTTTGGGGAGGGGGGTACTTGAAGAGTGGGGCGAACTTTGCCCCCTACCCCTGCCACCCGCCCCATCATCATCGCTTGTAGTTCACTTATGCACCCCTTCCTCCTAATTCGTTGTTACCGTCACTGCCATTTACGTATGGCCGGCCGGCGTATTTTTATTTACACGCTAGCGAGGGGAATTTCTCGATTAATTCCAATGAAACCGCTTAAAATTCCAATTTACATCCAGGAGAAAGTTTTCTTAACTTTTTCTTGAAACACTTGAACGGTTATGGAAACTGTTTGTGTTTCTAATCTCCAAATATTAATATTATTCTGCATCAAATATAAAACATTGATTTCTACTGTGATATGTAAAGGCACGAACTTACGTTAATACATACACATAATTTGTTTGTAACCAAGAAGGTGCACCATGGTAATACATTTTAACAAACACATCAACATGTTACCTAGACAACTCATCACCATAGCCATTGTAAAACCATATATTAATGATACATGTAAAATATAGATTGAAGCAATTCTCGTCGATTGGCTGTATCCTGAGTGTGATTTATATAATGGATTTTGAGTAACATTTGCATCTACCTGTAGTTGAAGTATAGATACAGTGTATAACATCAATTAAGTTGGAGTTCAATTGGAAGGAAGTAACGAGGAATATTAAAGCAATGGAGACTGGGAGATGAGGAAAGCAGGAAGTTAGAAATTGAGAGATTACTCGCGTGACTAGCCTTGCATTAATGAATCCTTTATATAATGTTGTCTTGAGAGAAAGTAGACGATTTTTTTTAAATTGGAGATTAGTGCAAGTATTAGATATATTGGAAATAGAATTAATGAGAAATTTATTTTTTATCGAGATCAATACATGGGGGGGGGGGCACCATCAAAATAGGGCACTTTCTGGAATATAAGGTGCACCTACAAAGGGAAACATCAAAATGTAAATCTGCCATATTAAGACATTGATAGACGTACGCGCAACGCATGTCACACACAGAAAAATGAGAAGAAAAGAAAGATTTTTTTTTTTTTTTTAAAAGATAGAGGAAAAGGAGAGAGACAGAGAGAGGGAGAGAAAGAAAGAAAGAAAGAAAGAAAGAAAAAAGGAAGAACATGAAACTTAACTTTACACTTAGGCCTACATATTACATTTCCGACTGAGTTGGCTCGACATGTGCTTAAGTAGTCTGCGGACGAAAGTACAACAATACGAAAACAGAAGTTATATGAAATTGTCTTTAAGAGAGAAAGAGAGGTTAAATTCTAAAATGAAATGAAAGGGGGTATGTGACTCTCAAGGAGGAAATTACAATTTCTATCGCTCATGACGACTATTTGGAATTTCCTAAAAAATTTTAAAGTTCAAGAACTTCCTGGTGCTCCGCCCCATGCAAGACTCCCGGCAACAGCGAATTATTTACACAATTTCTTGCTGTCTGCTGCCTCGAGATCACTGGAGCGAAGAAAGGTAACATTATAGCAAGAATCCCTATTCAGTGAAGGATTTATCCCTTTTATTATTAAAGACTCCCGACAAAGGCTCTCCCCCTGCAAAATTGGATAGAGTTTTATGTAGTTTAAGCTTCTAACAACCACGCCCGTGGACTTTTTATTATTTACACAAAGGTAAAAGTGTATAGCAAGAATCCCTATTCAGTGAAGGATTCATCCTTTTTTATGCAGATGCTTCTTCTACCATTCTTGACCAGAAGTGCGTTTCAAACTCAATGATATGGGCATCATCCCATTGAATGTTGTGTCCAGTGTTACGGGTTTGTTTTGCTACTTGCTGCCTAATCTGAGGGCTCTGTTGTGCTCTTTAAAAAGAGGACACAATAGGGGCGGCGCAATTTAAATATCAAGGAATGTATTAGAGTTTATTTCTAAAATGAAATGAAAGGGCTATTTGACTTTCAAGAGCGATAAAAACTCTAATCCATCCCTTGAAATTTAAATTGCACTGCCCCCATTCAGTGTGCCATTTTCAAAGAGCACAAAAAGGCTTCAGATTGAAGATTCCATCTCATAAAATTGTCTATAAGAGAGAAAGAGAGTTTATTTCGAGAGAAAAAATGAAATGAAAGGGCTATTTGACAAGAGCCCTTTCATTTCATTTTAGAAATAACCTCTCTTCCTCTCTTATAGACAATTTTCTCTCTTGAAAGTCAATAACCCTTTCATTTCATTTTAGAAATAACCTCTTTTTTTCTCCTAAAGACAATTTCTTTCTTGAAAAGGCTCTACCAGACCCCTCAAGCTCTGCCACGTTGTATGGATCCATTAGGAAGCAAAATAAGCCCACTCAATAATTGATACATATTAAAACGTCATAGCGATTCATCCAAATAAGAAATCCACGTAAGAGGCATTTTGAATGTTTTAAGAAAATTCTTTCAAATTCCAGGATATTGGGTGTTCTTTTTCAGGAAACTCTATTTAAACGAGTGGAAGCACTGGCGGTTCTGTTTTTTTTAAAACTGTAACAATTCTCCTTGGATCAGATATAGACCAAAAACAAGCCTCATTATCTTCAGTATACAAGTGTCATTTCGGACCTTACAGCTTTCATAGAAATCGCTTCTGGACCGTCAAAGAAAAAGTTTGAGAACCCCTGGTCTACGCATTATACACATCAGGACCAACTTGACAACTTGACAAAAATTTGAGGGGGGTTCGACCCCCCCCCCCCTCCCCCCCCCCCCCCCCCTCTGCCTTATTCATCGTTACCGTCACTACCATTTGAGTAGGGCCGGCCCCCTCCTTAATAACGACTCCCAAGCCATCAAGAATGACCCCATAATTTATAGATTACCATTCTGCCGTTCTTTGGAGGGGCCGGGCGCGGCCTTTTCAGAAGTGTTTCTACACTAACCTTTTCATGCACTCCGGCTTAACATAAACAAGCATGCTAAGATTGTTTTGAAAAGAAGCATAATTTCGACTCAGTTTCGCATAACCTAAAAATAAGAATACGGCCAGTCACCCCCCCCCCCCTCCCCTTAATGTATGTTAACACATTAACGTGGGCGGCGTACCACACAATAAATCATTCATCCGCAAAATCATGTGCAACACGCGTAGCGAACTAATTTGCATAATCGGACAAGTCCGCGATCTACATAAAACATAAACTAGTCCACATTCCCACAGTAGAATACGGCCAGTCACCCCCCCCCCCCCTCCCCTTAATGCATCCGCCTTCACGCACCCCCTTCCCCTTGTCTTTCCCTTATTCGTCGTTACTGTCACTAATTTTTAGTGCCATTTCGTTGTCTTGCTTTCTCACCGGCTCCTCTCTTCTTTTTCTTTCCTCTTTTTTGAACTCTCTCTCTTTTCTTTACTTTTTGTTCTCTTTTCTTTTATCTTCTCCTTTCCCCCCCCCCTTTTTTTTCCCTTCTTTTTTCTTCCTCTTTTTTCCTTCTCAATTTTTTTGCTTCGCCAATAGGGGGGGCCGCGGCCGTTTCGGCCCACCCCTGGATCCGCCACTGCAAGTGTGGAAGAACATCAGATAAAACATGTTCCCTGAAAAGAATGGCTAGCCCTTCAAATGCCTTTATATTTCAGATATGGCATGTAAGAGCAAACAAATCGGGACGGATTGTATGCCAAATGTTCGTCTATTCCCATATACATCTGTCTGTGTACATAACACTGTGTACGAACTAGTTCACCACAGAAACATTTTCGTTTTTGTTTTGTTTTTTTGTTTTTTCGTTTTTTTTGGTACCACTATTTACACTCAGGAATACCCGTAATAAATCTTCCGTCTTTGCTCACTTCGATTCTTGATGGGTTCTGCTTATGCGTGACTTGTCGCTGCTCTGCATGTCACGTGATCGCATGGAAGCGAGAAGAGGAAAATCGGGTGACAAACAAAAGACCTGTGTATAATGTATTCACCAACGTTTTGAGAGCGGACATTTATACGGAAACAAACCGCCGGAGTTATACACAAAAACACTCCAGAGGTGGATATTTCGATTTTTGGCGATTTAAGTACTTTTGACGAATGAAGTCAACTTTTGACAAATGTATTAAGGATCGATTTTTGGTTCCAGTGTAAAGACAGCTTATAAATTTTCGCCTTCATCTAGAACCAAACATGCGATACTAGTATATAGTTCAATCATTGCAACAACAAAAAATGGCTGTTCGGCACTTCGGTGAGTTTGTCGTGATTGTATACCTGACGTTAGTCACATCTGGATCCTCGTACGCGGAACAATTACCCAATGTCGTATTCATTCTCGCTGACGATTACGGATTCAACGACGTCGGCTACCATGGTCGATCGCAAGGGTCTGCAATACTGACGCCGAACCTGGACCGGCTCGCAGGCGAGGGTGTTAAGCTAGAGAACTACTACGTTCAACCGATCTGCTCTCCAACGAGGAGCCAGCTCATGTCAGGAAGATACCAGGTAAAAACCAGGAATAATTAATCTTTTTTCTTCTTCTTTGCCTCATCAGTGGATTTATTAGGTAAACATGGTTTACATTCAAAGATACAATGATACAAATCATACTTACATAATCACAAACGCATCATAATCGGCATAACGTGAAATGAAATAAAGCTTATGCAAGGCAGTATTGCCTTTTTATCAACCCGATTGGTTACGTGGCCTAGGATACTCTTATTTTTAAAGGTTCATTTCACACCGAAACCTCTTATACATTTAATGAAAAATCCGGGGCATTGCTCCAAAGGGGTGGGCGTGGGGAACGAGTTTTCCATTTTTCATTTATGAATATATAACTAAGGGCTTCTTGTGGTTCTGAAAAAGGAAAAGTTCACAAACCTATATTGTTTTGATATATATTTCAGTATTCACATTGGATTCGCCTGAGCAGAAAGGAGCGACATTATGAAAATGCCTTAACTTGCCTTTCTTTTTAAATTTGGACGTTATCCGATCACACTAGCAAAACCTCACTTTCAAAATGAATTAACTATATCTGTGGATGCCATTTCAATGAGGTAAATTTATTTCTTTTTTTAAAATTCATATCCACTATATGTCTTAAAGAAACTAAAATTGTACAGCTTTCTCGAAAGATCGAAAACCAGACAAGAACAGGATTATATCTAGACAGACCTTTTTAGTTTTCTACATAATCTTGTCAGCAAACTATGTTGGCATCAGCCACTATCCAAAATGTTAACGTGATGCTATAGCACAGGGGTTCTCAAACATTTTCTTTGACGGTGCAGATGTGATTTCTATGAAAGCTGTAAGGTCCAAAACATGAGGTGCCATTCGCCTGACAGTTTTTAAGGTCAATCGTTTCCTTTAACGTAAGTAGAACTACGTACAATATGATTGCTGGAAAGCTGAGATCGAGGATTCGAGCATTACTCAGTTTTGTTTCAGACTTATACAATCTACTGCTAAATTTTACAGTAATGACACTTGCATACTGAAGATAATAAGGCTTGTTTTATGTCTATATGTGATCAAAGGAGAATCGTTACAGTTATATATTAAAAAAACAGAGTCGCCGGTGCACCCAATTTTCTAGAATTTGAAGGAATTTTCTTAAAACTTTCAAAATACCTCTTACGTGGATTTTCTATTCGGATAAATTGCTATGACGTTTAAATATACATATATGTATATGAATTATTTAGTGGGCTTATTTTGGATGACCGTCTTGAGCTATGGAAACTCCTACTCTCTCCTGGGGACAATTGTATACTACATCGGGTTGTCTTTTCTTTGCTCCAGCGATCTCGAGGCAGCTCCTTTCAAAGAGCACAATAAGCCCTCCAATTCAGCATTCCATATCATTGATCAATAGCAGAGACGCCCTCAATACTGCACAAAACTTTCAATGAGATGATGCCCACATTAATGGTGAGTTATCATCTAGAAAAAAAAAGGATTTATCCTTTACTGAATAGATACTCTTGCTATACATTGTTAAATTTCTTTGCCCCGATGACTTCGAGGCAGCAGACTGCAAGAAATTGCGTAACGGTAACAAAAAAAGTCCACAGGAGTGGTTGTTAAAACTTCATTCATCAATAACACACACGCCCGATATAAATTTTATTTTTCTTCTTGAAAGTCAAATAGCCCCTTTCATTTCATTTTAGAAATAACCTCTCTTTCTCTTTTAACGGTATAGACTGCTTTTGGAACCCCCCCCCCCCCTCCCCCTCCCCCCAAAACGATATGGAAGCTCTTATTACCAATCTAAATGTGAAATAACATGTTTTGACTAATACGTGATGATAATTATGTAAAATCTATTCATTTCTACATACATGCACATGTTTTCTATAATTCTTCACTAATAACAAAAGAAAACACTTTTTGGCTCAAGCTTGATATCCATATGTATTGAAAAGAATTTACATCACATTAACGCTTCGGCATTCTGCATAGTCTTGTGAAAAAAAATACTTGAGGATTCACAAAACCGGCATGTCAGTTTAATGGGCATTCTGACAATTAAAAGATCGCGAGGGTAGCCAGTACAGAAACGGTCATAGCTCATTTAAACACCCCGTATTCAGCACTTGCGTCGCACAGTGGGCCAGAATCGCCTCAAAGTGTGCCAAAATTCAAAATTGGCGAATGTGAATTTTTATATTTTTTTTAATCGCTTTGGGAAGAAAACATTCAAAAGAATATTTTTCCACCCATATTTTAATATTTAGCGAGTTTTAAAAGTGTCATATACCCCTGCGAACATGGGAAAATCTATATGTTTCTCCAAAAATGATAAAAGAAGCGACTTTGCAATAGGTGTTGAGAATTTATGAAGGGAAAAGCAATCAACTTGATACTGCGTGCACTTCTTGCCTATTGGTAACCCAATTAGAAAATACAATGACCACATTTATGGAAGCTTCATTTTGGGGGAAATGAGCATTAAATTTCACGAAAAAAGGAAAAAATTGCAATTTTTATATAAAAGTAGCATATTTATAAGGATTCCGGCCGATTCCCGCAGTGATGTTAATCTCAAAATGTCTGCCCAAACCTAAGCTTTTCATGTATGGTATTTCTTTTTGCCAGAATTTGCAACACTGCATGTGTAGGTGCTTTTCCTCCCCCACGTCCTTCGATTACTATTATTAGGCATAATCGGTACACATTTGTACTATTCAACGCTCGTCCGCGTAACCATGCCAACGGTTACGTCAGTGTAGAGCGTATAGCGTAGTGTATATTGCTTCCACACGTTGATGCAATTTGCAATAACATATGGTATCATTCTAGGAGAACTTGGATTGAAATAAACGATGGCGGTATTAAGAAGACAGCTTTTTCATGCTGTGCATTCAGCTGGCTTCATTTCAGACATCAAACTGGCATCCGAAACATCCATTGATGCATTATGTGCATATCATAGTGTGGGTAACAAGTCAAACATTCCACAAAAACTAATCAAGAGTTTGTCAAAGACTATTGGACGCTTTCTGTATCGTATGCGAGAGAAATGGAACAAGTGTGGTCGTTACCAGGAATATTTCATGAAAGAAAACGAGGACTGGCTTAATCAGACATTGACATTCAATACTGAAGTAGAAACATTTCTTGCACAGCAAAACAGCACAGATACCGGGACAGAAACAGAACCAACTTCAGACTTGCCAGGCACGTCACAGGGCGCATCCAATGTGGGACGTCCACCTAAGAATTGGGACACCCTCCAGTGGCGGATCCAGGGGTGGGCCGAAACGGCCGCGGCCCCCCCCCCCCCCCCTATTGGCGAAGCAAAAAAATTGAGAAGGAAAAAAGAGGAAGAAAAAAAGAAGGGGAAAAAAAGGGGGGGGGGAAAGGAGAAGATAAAAGAAAAGAGAACAAAAAGTAAAGAAAAGAGAGAGAGTTCAAAAAAGAGGAAAGAAAAAGAAGAGAGGAGCCGGTGAGAAAGCAAGACAACGAAATGGCACTAAAAATTAGTGACAGTAACGACGAATAAGGGAAAGACAAGGGGAAGGGGGTGCGTGAAGGCGGATGCATTAAGGGGAGGGGGGGGGGGGTGACTGGCCGTATTCTTATTTTTAGGTTATGCGAAACTGAGTCGAAATTATGCTTCTTTTCAAAACAATCTTAGCATGCTTGTTTATGTTAAGCCGGAGTGCATGAAAAGGTTAGTGTAGAAACACTTCTGAAAAGGCCGCGCCCGGCCCCTCCAAAGAACGGCAGAATGGTAATCTATAAATTATGGGGTCATTCTTGATGGCTTGGGAGTCGTTATTAAGGAGGGGGCCGGCCCTACTCAAATGGTAGTGACGGTAACGATGGATAAGGCAGAGGGGGGGGGGTCGAACCCCCCTCAAATTTTTGTCAAGTTGTCAAGTTGGTCCTGATGTGTATAATGCGTAGACCAGGGGTTCTCAAACTTTTTCTTTGACGGTCCAGAAGCGATTTCTATGAAAGCTGTAAGGTCCGAAATGACACTTGTATACTGAAGATAATGAGGCTTGTTTTTGGTCTATATCTGATCCAAGGAGAATTGTTACAGTTTTTAAAAAAAACAGAACCGCCAGTGCTTCCACTCGTTTAAATAGAGTTTCCTGAAAAAGAACACCCAATATCCTGGAATTTGAAAGAATTTTCTTAAAACATTCAAAATGCCTCTTACGTGGATTTCTTATTTGGATGAATCGCTATGACGTTTTAATATGTATCAATTATTGAGTGGGCTTATTTTGCTTTCTAATGGATCCATACAACGTGGCAGAGCTTGAGGGGTCTAATAGAGCCTTTTCAAGAAAGAAATTGTCTTTAGGAGAAAAAAAGAGGTTATTTCTAAAATGAAATGAAAGGGTTATTGACTTTCAAGAGAGAAAATTGTCTATAAGAGAGGAAGAGAGGTTATTTCTAAAATGAAATGAAAGGGCTCTTGTCAAATAGCCCTTTCATTTCATTTTTTCTCTCGAAATAAACTCTCTTTCTCTCTGATAGACAATTTTATGAGATGGAATCTTCAATCTGAAGCCTTTTTGTGCTCTTTGAAGATGGCACACTGAATGGGGCAGTGCAATTTAAATTTCAAGGGATTTATCGCTCTTGAAAGTCAAATAGCCCTTTCATTTCATTTTAGAAATAAACTCTAATACATTCCTTGATATTTAAATTGCGCCGCCCCTATTGTGTCCTCTTTTTAAAGAGCACAACAGAGCCCTCAGATTAGGCAGCAAGTAGCAAAACAAACCCGTAACACTGGACACAACATTCAATGGGATGATGCCCATATCATTGAGTTTGAAACGCACTTCTGGTCAAGAATGGTAGAAGAAGCATCTGCATAAAAAAGGATGAATCCTTCACTGAATAGGGATTCTTGCTATACACTTTTACCTTTGTGTAAATAATAAAAAGTCCACGGGCGTGGTTGTTAGAAGCTTAAACTACATAAAACTCTCTCCAATTTTGCAGGGGAGAGCCTTTGTCGGGAGTCTTTAATAATAAAAGGGATAAATCCTTCACTGAATAGGGATTCTTGCTATAATGTTACCTTTCTTCGCTCCAGTGATCTCGGGGCAGCAGACAGCAAGAAATTGTGTAAATAATTCGCTGTTGCCGGGAGTCTTGCATGGGGCGGAGCACCAGGAAGTTCTTGAACTTTAAAAAAAATTAGGAAATTCCAAATAGTCGTCATGAGCGATAGAAATTGTAATTTCCTCCTTGAGAGTCACATACCCCCTTTCATTTCATTCTAGAATTTAACCTCTCTTTCTCTCTTAAAGACAATTTCATATAACTTCTGTTTTCGTATTGTTGTACTTTCGTCCGCAGACTACTTAAGTACATGTCGAGCCAACTCAGTCGGAAATGTAATATGTAGGCCTAAGTGTAAAGTTAAGTTTCATGTTCTTCCTTTTTTCTTTCTTTCTTTCTTTCTTTCTTTCTCTCCCTCTCTCTGTCTCTCTCCTTTTCCTCTATCTTCTTTAAAAAAAAAAAAAAATCTTTCTTTTCTTCTCATTTTTCTGTGTGTGACATGCGTTGCGCGTACGTCTATCAATGTCTTAATAATTATGGTAGATTTACATTTTGATGTTTCCCTTTGTAGGTGCACCTTATATTCCAGAAAGTGCCCTATTTTGATGGTGCCCCCCCCCCATGTATTGATCTCGATAAAAAATAAATTTCTCATTAATTCTATTTCCAATATATCTAATACTTGCACTAATCTCCAATTTTAAAAAAATCGTCTACTTTCTCTCAAGACAACATTATATAAAGGATTCATTAATGCAAGGCTATCACGCGAGTAATCTCTCAATTTCTAACTTCCTGCTTTCCTCATCTCCCAGTCTCCATTGCTTTAATATTCCTCGTTACTTCCTTCCAATTGAACTCCAACTTAATTGATGTTATACACTGTATCTATTCTTCAACTACAGGTAGATGCAAATGTTACTCAAAATCCATTATATAAATCACACTCAGGATACAGCCAATCGACGAGAATTGCTTCAATCTATATTTTACATGTATCATTAATATATGGTTTTACAATGGCTATGGTGATGAGTTGTCTAGGTAACATGTTGATGTGTTTGTTAAAATGTATTACCATGGTGCACCTTCTTGGTTACAAACAAATTATGTGTATGTATTAACGTAAGTTCGTGCCTTTACATATCACAGTAGAAATCAATGTTTTATATTTGATGCAGAATAATATTAATATTTGGAGATTAGAAACACAAACAGTTTCCATAACCGTTCAAGTGTTTCAAGAAAAAGTTAAGAAAACTTTCTCCTGGATGTAAATTGGAATTTTAAGCGGTTTCATTGGAATTAATCGAGAAATTCCCCTCGCTAGCGTGTAAATAAAAATACGCCGGCCGGCCATACGTAAATGGCAGTGACGGTAACAACGAATTAGGAGGAAGGGGTGCATAAGTGAACTACAAGCGATGATGATGGGGCGGGTGGCAGGGGTAGGGGGCAAAGTTCGCCCCACTCTTCAAGTACCCCCTCCCCAAAGGGCCACTTTTACTTTGTAAAGAAGTGCCCCTTCCCCTTTTTAACTCGGATAAGCGCACATTTCATCAACACATGTGCCCCCTTTCCTATCTGATAAGGGCTATTTAGAAAAATGAGGCCCTTCATAAATAAAAAGTGTCCCTTTTCATCTCTGGTAAATGACCATTTTCATATATGAGAAGTTAATTCTTTTCACTTCAGTGCGCTCTTCACCTCCGATAATTGCCCCTATTCAAATCTGAGAGATGCTCGTTTTACTTTGAAAAGTACCCCTTCCCCTCCTGATAGGTACTCTTTTCATCTATGATGGGTGCCCATTTTCACCTTTGCTAACTGCCCTTTTATTTTTAATCGTGCCCCTTTCCCTTTCTATTAAGGGACCTATCCCCTTTTCATAAATGCCCCTTTTCACCTCTGATAAATCAATTTCTGATGGATGCCCCTTTTCCGTCGACAAATGCCCATTTCCCATACTCATAAGTGCCCAATCTCATTTCTGGTGAGTGCCTCCTTTCAGGTGTAAGAAGTGCCCAGTTTAAACCTTGATAATTACTCTTTGTACCTTGACACATGCTCCTTTTCTTTTCTAATAAGTGTCTTTATCCCTTTCGATATGTGTCCCCTTAACCTCTCATCATCCGGCACGTAGGCACGGGGGGGGGGGGCACGTGCCCCCTAACCTGCTCATCATTAGTCTTGCACTAATTTAAAGCGACTAAGAGTAATTTCCCCTAAAGCTTGCTTGCTCGCTCGCATTTATAGATGATACAATTATGTCACTTTAAAACAAATGTTTTTTCAGTCTTCCGTGATGCTTATAACCCCATCATGATTTGGTTTTTTCCTCTTTATAAGATGTAATTTTTCACTCTGCGACCTCACAGATCTTACATTTTTTTCTCGCTCGCTTTGCTCGCTCGCAAATGAATATTCAGACAATCACACTCAGCCGAAAGTGTGATGCTTAAGCAATAACTTGTATGATATATAAAGAAAAACAAATATTGAAATCGTCCCTGATAATGGGATCACAATGAAAGGGTATATACCAATGTCTAAAAAAATGTATAATTTCGCCTTGAGATTTCGCTTTGTAGGTGCCCTTTTTTGTTGGTGCTTTCCACTTTGGAAATAGCTCCGCCGCCCCTGCTTACGCATTAGCGCCAGCGTTAATTTCACGCTTGCACGCACAGGGTGTGTGTGTGTGTGTGTGGGGGGGTTCCTCTCTAGCTCTGAAGCTGATTTTTTTGGATTTTTGAAACTGGATTCGTGCGTTTTGGTTAATACTTTTTTGGGGAGTCTGATTTGATTTCAAAACACCTGCAGTTAATGCGGGATGGTGTTGCAGCCTCTCTTTCCCCGAAAATTTAAAAATTACCAATATGCATTTGTTATATCTTATCTCGTATATTTTGGTGACAATTAACACTTTTCACAACATACATAAGCTCAAATTTACGCTCACTCGCCAAATTATTAAACCAGGAAATAGATATTGGGGCAAGAGGCTTCAGCCCCCACTGATGGAAATGTCAAAAAAATTGCGCGCGAGCATAACTTGAAAACGGGGAATGTTGATATCGGACAAGAGTTGTGACGTGAGCATGTCCCCTTTCCAAAATAATTGTGCCCGTTTGTAGGTACCAGTACACTATTAAAGTACAGTGCTTCTAATATGACCTTGTCAGTATTGGTAAGTTTAAATAATGGTCTGCGCGAATTTCGAATTTCCGGCCCCCCCCCCCCCCCTATTGGAAAATCCTGGATCCGCGCCTGCCCTCTCAGATCGTTCTAAAAAAAAAAAGCACACCACCTTCTAGAAGACTGGGAACCAGAGGAACTTCTATATGCGGCATCTCAAGGCGTGTATAAGAAACATTCAAGTTTGAAATATGTGTTGAAATTCGCAATGCTAACACCATCTGAAATCAATCGATGTCTCATTCTTTAAATTCATATGGAAAGGGAAACCCGATACAATAAACAGAAAACAAGTAGTTTGTAAATACGAAAATAGTGGACTAAAATAGTTGATGCCGGACACTTTTATGGAGAGAAATTTAAAAATGCTTCAATTGTGCGTCTTAGGTCAAGAGACCCCTGAAAAGTTCCCCTAGTCAGTGTAATATAAATCTGTCTATGTGTTACAATGATTATTTGCCTTGCCCAACCAGAAAACAGTATTTTGATGACGTCATAGAAATTTGAAAATGCTCCAACTGTGTTTCTTAGGTCAAGAAACCCCTTATAAGTTCCACTAATCTGTGAAAATGAATCTGCCTATGTGTTTAATACATAAGTATTTGCCTTGTCCGATCAGAAAACAGTATTTTAATGACGTCAGACGAATTTGAAAATGCTCCAATTGTGTTTCTTAGGTCCAGAAACCCCTTATAAGTTCCACTAGTCAGTGTAATATGAATCTGTCTATGTGTTACAATGCATATTTGCCTTGTCCAATCAGAATATAGTATTTTGATGACGTCACACGGATTTGAAAATACTCCCATCGAATTCTATGGGTCCGAAAACCCCTCAGATACTTTAACCAGGAACTTCATTAACCTTCTTCAATGAGAAATTAATTATGGCCCACTGTGCGTCGCCGTGTGAAAACTCCCTATAGTTGGTCTCGTGGGCTGTTTATATAATCCCAGCTATTATCACAAGCAAGATTTTTTAGTGATCTTTCTATGATTATGTTGAAATATTTGTCTTTACCATGACACTAAGCAGACAGGTGGAGGGTGTCATACACAAGTTAATTGTATGTGGGAGGGGAGGGGGCACCTGCCCTTGCCCACATTTTTCCATAACATCACACAGAGTACAGAGGTATACTTATCAATTGCACTCAGCACTCTCCTGGCCTAATCCTTTGAACTGTCTGGACTGTCTGCATTACTTTATTTGTGTTTGTTGATGGACTTATTTGTCTTGGTCATGGGCAATAATATGATAAGGGGCTGAAGACGCGGGGATGGGGGGGGGGTGCAACTGCCAACGCCCACATGTCCTGAAAAATCCCTAATTATATAATAAGAACTTATCAATTACCCTCAGTGACTCAGCACTCCAAATCCTTCGAACTTTCTGCGCTACTAAATGTCTAATCGCTTTTGTTCATTCAATATACCGAGATACTGCCCAAAATTATTTCGATTTTTTTCATTATCCATCTTTTGACACCAAATTAATGGTGATTAGAGGTTTTACTTAAAAGTTATCTTTGAAACTCTATGTAAACACGCTTAGGTCCACAAAACACTAAGACATGTATGCATACAGTTAATACACATGTGGGGAATACTGTTGTTGTTGTGGAAATCGAATCCATAAAATTTGGGTTGCTATACCTTTTTATTGAAAATAAATTTTAAAAAACGTCTTCTTTACACAGGATATTTTCCTTCCACATGGGCAAATTCTAAAAAAAAGTGAGGAAAAAATGCACCTCTCCGATTTTGATATATAGAAAATATTATTTTATGAAATTCAATATTAATTTTCGGGAAAAAAAATCACAAAAATCGTGTTTTTTTACTTAAATTTGCAATGTTCATTAATCCCAAAATCGTTATATCGTTAAAGATAATTAAATTTTTCTTTCATGTGACACCAAACTTATGGTAGGTCAAGGTCTCCTCAAAATATATTAACCAAATACTCCTCTACGTCAAAAGGGCCGCTTTTGGACGCCCCTCCGATTTAGTAAACCAGTAAAAAAAAGACTCCTCTGAAATATTATGTATTATGATAACATCTTTCGAATAAACAAGGTGTGCTTAGTTTGTGCGGTAGTGGCAGGCAAACCTCTCTTTTCTGGCTTTGCCCCTCCGCTTAAAGTAGAGAATTAATAAATGTACTTTGACTTGTTTATCAAACTGAGTTTCAGTGCATAGATTTGGAGAAATTCTCTCTTGTCTTCCATCAATATTACGGTTCTCTCTTTGTAAAATACGCAACATTCTTCTTCTTCGCTAGACGTACATGCCACCGTTGGGTGTACTTTCATACCAATATATATGGGACCCGGTTCACAAAGCCTTTTTTCAATGACAAATGAATAAAATCAGTAACAAATCTGCTGATAACCAATCAGAAGCAAGGATTTCAGTAGCTTAAAACAAAAACTGTCATTTGTCACTTATGACAAGTTTTGTGAAACGCCCCCCTGGCGTACAGGTGTATAAACAGTGTCTCTATTACAGTATTACAAAAACAGTACATGTACGACTAGTGCACACCGTGATTGGTGAGCAAATCTCCTCATATAAGAATGGGTAAATGGCTTGATCTGAGTTGAATAGGGGTATTAGGAATGAACAATTCCATTCAAAGAACTGTTTTCAGACGTCATATAGACGTCAACCATATAAACCTAACGGTGTACTCGCAATTAACAGCGCCCCCGCCAGCTAGCCGCGACAGGCCAATTTTCGGCTCGCGTAGCAAAGCGATATCCATCGATCAAAATGACTAAAATGGTCCAAGATATAAAATATTTTAAATGAAATTGATTGTCCTAATATCCTTGCACATTTTTATATTAATTTTGAACATATCCGACATGCACACCAGAACTTTTACTTTTGACTGTTTTAACTCTTGAAATTAAGGTACTTGTAAATAGGCGTATATATATAATATCACAAAATTTTATGTACGGAAATAATTGATTAAGTAAGCTAAGTTGTCGATTGCTTCGGCCCTTTTAGCTTTCATGGAAATCATTTCTTGACCGTCAAGAACATGGTTAAAGAACCTCTGTCCTAGGCCCTACACTAGCATCTGTCTAACATACTGTTTCATCAGTCTGTCACAATGTGGGAATCGAGCAACACATTGCGACTAGGATTTTTTGCTATTGCATTTAAATGTTGGTACTGCTACTAAGAATTTGGTAACCTTTCAAACAGAAGACATTTCAGACAAATCATTAGGTTGAATAAACCTTTATTAACGTAAACTATTCTACACAAGGGTTATAAGAAAACATATCCAATGAATTACACATATATGAGACTCAAAGAGAAGATTTATAGAATTCACTGATTAATATAAATCCTTAGCTGGGTATTTTCTACTTCTGCCCCTAAAGCTGGAAAGACCTGGACCAATTGTTTCGTCTTGTCCAATAGTTCCAGTTACAGAACAGCTACATGAATCCTAAATTCCGACTTATTACATGATACAAACAAATATTCAAAGTCATTTTTGGACACAGACCGTACATTACAAAGAAGGCATGCGAACATTCTTGCACAGTTGTTACCTTGTCCCGCCTAGACTATGCAAGCTCACTTCTGTGAGTAATATGGGCATCGCAGGTCCAACGGCTTCAGCGTGTTCAGAACCATGCTGCAAAGCTCGTAAACAACACGATGCAATCCAATTAAAAAATATATATTCAAAATCCTGGCTATAACTGACAAATGTCTCCACAATCTAGTCTGGGTTTTTCTCATCAACAGGCATCAATCATCTTTCCATACCTAGAACATCCACAGTGACAGATGATAATGCTTTTCAATCATATGATTTCTGGAATCAACTACTTCGGTACATCCTTACACCATCCATACTAGCTAGGCACCTTTAAGAAGCGTATTTACTTTAATACCTATGCTCCCTCCTTCATACCATGTACAGCGCTGTAAAAAAAATTGTGAGAGCGCTATGTAAATAAACATATTTGTATTATAATCATTGTGAATAAAAAGATAAATTAATTAATATATTCATACATATACAATGAAAACATAGATGTATTAATAAGTTTATAAATAAATCTCTGAAAAAGATTAAGAATCAATGACGACCCTGTATAATGTGTACATTAGAAAACCTTTCCCTGATGAGTGACTCGTGTACGATTTTGTCATCGTTTTGTTGTTGTTGTTTCTTAAAATTATATAATTGGGAGCTGTCAACAATTTAATTAATATTGTAACTTTGGAAACTTACTTATAATGTGTACATTAATCTTGAACTGAATGATACCAATTACCAAATACCAATTACTTTTTGTTATGGTTTTATTTCTTGCATTGATAACAAATTCTTCCAGAAGTGCGCTTGGTTACGCCCACATTGCAGTAAACAGCCCTCTGACGGCGTGGAATAATGAAGCTCAGGGCGTGATCACATGTCACGCTGCCCTCTAATTGGTCAGTTGGAAATGTAGCTTCTCGTGGACCTAACCTGAAATGGGGTTTTTCGCCAGATTTATTTCATGGCCTCATTAGTTTAATTGCCTACTTCCTATGGATATTATCAACATTCTTTTTATATATTGGTTTCATTACCAAGAATATGAAAATATTGATGCAGACGAATAAGTATAACAATCTTTGTAGGAAACAAAAAAGCATTTTGGGAATGAGCTCTTTAAATATTGTTCACAAAGATGGAGGATATAGTTTCTCTACCTGTCTCTGCGTCATAATAGTGATATTTTTCTTACAAAAACGGCCGTTTAATGGTAGCTGCCACCATGAAAATCCCAGAATATGTAGTTGTGATATATAATTTCCAAATGGGAATAGCTTATTGGTAGATTTTAGTCAAGAAACATTTTATTACAGCTTAATTGATATATTGACCTTGAGAGGGGGCTATACAACATAAAGAGTTATTATTTTCAATTTCATAACTCTAGACTTGATTTCAACCGCGACGACGATCACTGAATATTGTCGGATCGTATATGCTTCCAATAAGTTCATTTGAACCAAATTCTTGACCACATACCAAAACTTTGTATTACCTTTAATACGACCTTTACTCTAAGGTAACTTTTCTCCGTCTGCACAAGACTATACACGTGCTGTTTTTCTATGATCGGTGCACACAGGATACTTCTGTGTCAGCAACACAAAGGTAATGGAATGTCATATTTCAGAGCAAGAATAAATGCTCTGTCACTCTCTTCACGGTTGAACTCAAGTGAGCATCTCATTTTTCATTCCTTTGAAATTTCGTTGGTGGTTTTGCCATTCATAAGACAGGCTGGTAGTATAACGACAAATAATAACGGGTTAAGGAACACATTTTGATACATCGAGCAGGTATTACAAACAAAAACCAAGGCCGTCTGGAATTCTAGACAATAGGTATACCAAGTTTAATATTGACATTATAGCGCTATTCACCACAGACGAGACGGCGAGACGCTCAATCAACCAGATCTTTGTTTGATGTATTTTACACAGTGTTTACTTGGAGGTTATACCATTGCAAGTATTTTCCCAATGACAGAAGCATGTAATATGATTATGAATACAACTGTACGAATGTTGATATATATAATAACTATGTAGAGGATAACTTAAGATGCAGAAGGTCACTTATCTGTTATAGTTATTATTTTTACATTTGTCTTGGCCACAAGTGGATATTTAAAGGGATAGTTGAGTTCTGTTTTCAGACCGCAAATGCCTTCTAAGTGCATGGTTATTGCTTTTATTCTTATCTATGACATTTCTAGTGCCCTTTTAAAACCTATAATTGCTATGAAGGTAATTTTAGACCCAAAATGTGTGAAATTTAGCAAATACGAGCATACCCATTCAGCTCCACTTTCAAAAAAACACGGTGACCGTTAATTAATTATTTAATCAAAAATAACAATACATGGGCCAGTTTATTTCCAAATGAAAGACACATTCAATATGATTATGAATACAACTGTAGGAATTTTGAAATAATAGAGGATAACTCAAGATGCAGAAGGACACCTGTGTTAGTTATTATTTTTACATTTGTCATGGCAACAAGTGGATATTTAAGCTATTTCCTTATGTGAATGAGATAATACCTTGTATTCTTATACTAATCTAATTACAACTTATAATCTTTGCACTATTAAATCCATATTTAAACCATCTCTATGATTTCAAGAGATTGCAGTATAGCAGTATATATTAACAGTTATAATCTTAACAAATATCGCATACTACTAAACGCTTATATGTTATAACCTATGTAGATTGCTTCTATGTGCTTCATTAGATGTAATCATGGTCCTGTGGTCGAGGGAATTGTGCCTAGTCTACCTGTTAAGGGCGTCACTTTGCTACTGGGTAATGACCTAGCACGGAAAATTAATGTCTCGTTTTATCCCAAGTGGTGACCCTGCATAAGAGATGCCTGACGTCTTCCCATCGTGTCGATGGGAGCAGCCAACTCAGCTCCACAACGCCCGCCCGCTTATTTTTTCCCCACTTCAGCTCCGGATCCCTAGTATGAACTCATTTGCATACAGCCAATTAGAGCTCATCTTGTCAATAACAAGCTTTACGCGTGCTAAAGATGCGAAATTCGAAACGTTGCAAATGTATTCAACGCGGAGTCATGAGACACCCTTCAATCAGTAATGAAAAACGGAAACATTTTAGGAACCGAGCTTTTCAAATAACTATATCACATAAGCAACTTTTGCGCAAGTCGATTTTTGCACTCTCACAAACAATACCTCCTGTTCAACCAAGCATGGACACATACCACACAAAAATTGATACTTAGTCCGGCAGCCAAATCCAGATTATTGGCCTAACCTTGTTTTATGGTCTATAGTTTTTTTTTCAATGGATTTTGATTGCTTAGACCTTCTATTTCAAGAATCCGATTGCTGACACTCTGTCAGCCTTGAGCAATTTAAGATATATGACGTCATACAAAATGGCCGCCAAAGTACATGATTTTCCTTTAAAAATGAATAATAAATATATAATAAGGATTTTTTTCTTCAATTTTTGGCAGCCAAATGTCTGTATCTCTCAAGGACCATCACTAAAAATATGTTTCGTGGTGTTGCATGGCCAGAGATGACCAGCTTATTTGCATATTTTGAAATAGCGCCCTCTATAAACATATTAATTTGAATAAAATATGTGTGCCAGCCAAATGCCAATTTCTTAAATCTATGTCACGTTGAAATCATATTAAATGCTTTTTGGGGGAAACAATTGCAGTTGTGCTGCATTAATCTTTCATCGTGTTTGGTACAAATTTAGATAGGGTAGGTGTGGGGAATGGAAGACCCTTAAGCACATTTGCATAATTTACATAAACATGAACAATGTTACACATACAGACATTTTTGTATTCTCTTTAGTATTTTTTCTCTTTATTTGGTAACGAAATTGTGGTGATGATGTAACTGATTAATAAGATAACAATGATTAATGACGTCATCACCAAAGGTCTCTCTTTACCTACATGTGTAGGTAATAAGGGACAGTTACAAATCAAGACATTTTAAATACAATTTAAATGAAAATGGGATTGTTATAGTTAGTTCAAACACTTTTTGAATGATATACATGCAGCCAATGAACTTACTGTAATTTTGAAACGATTTTAAAACAATGGGGCCCAAAATATTTCTGTAGTTTTTTGTTTACCGTAATAAAGGTGCTCTCAAATATGTTAAAATACTTTCAGAATAATGTTCTGGCAATATGACTTTTACATTTATCAAACTCACAGCATAGAAACAACTTCTTAAAATTAAATGCATTCAAATTAGAATGGTGACACGTACAACCAAATATGTTTCATGATAGTGCCTTTCAACATGAAATGAACAACTGGGGAGAAGTAGGCCCCCATCTTGGACCTGGTGTCCCCCATTACCTACACACATTTCTGATCAGACACCATTCATAATGTGAATTGCAACACCCATTCACAACACACAGTGGCCATAAACTTTCTGTGATGGTTGGCACATTTCATAAACTTCCTTTTAAAACTATTTTTTTTAAGGGCCACCCCTAAATATCTGCATACACCACAACATTCAGTGAAAATTGTGTTTTTATATCAGAGCAAAATTTTACGATCAAAATTGCTTATCTTGGTCAATTTTGCCAATTTTCTCGTAGAGAGAACGCACTGTAGTCTTTGAAATGAATTAGATATATGCAGTAGTGTTGTTGAAGGCCACATATGTCGCTATATCAATATTGGATCCAACACGGACAGACAGTGATGGGTTCAAGCTTGGTGGTCTCCAATTCCCTACACCTACCCTACATATGTCAAGAAAAAAATGGCTATGAAAGAATTTATTTTTCAACAAATCGGTGAGACGTGGTTTTACGGCACACATTATTATTCAATTAATAGGCTTTATTTAGACCAGCATTGCTCCAACGTCAGTGAATGTGGATAAAGCAGTTGACATCTATACTAGACAGATGCATGATTTTCAAAAGAAATTACCTGGTGGATTCTATGTCACAATTTCCAAGAATGTTCAAACCGTGGCATCCATGAAGAAGTCAATGTTGGGGTACGAAAGTCTATGAAAAGTTGATCTACTCCAGAGTAATAGGACTGCAGGCAAGTTCAAGAGAGGTCAATGTCAAGGACATTTTTCATAAGAGCTTTCACCAGTCCCAACAGCACTTGTTGATGATTCTGGAAACGAGCACTCCCATGTCAAAGACGGACTTATAGAATTTGACAAAAGTTGAGATGTCAGCCAGGCATGAGACACTGGAACAACCTTGTACAGTCATTGATGGTTGTGCTCTGCTGTGGATGAAAATCTGATGATGTTTGCTTGGTGTTTGACAGATCCGAGAGTATTTAGAGGTCATAACGGGTCGAGAGTCTTCCAACTGAGTCCCGCGTCACTGCTGCCCTCCAAGAAACTATCTCTTACTGTTCGTCGTCGTCGTCGTTGTCATATAGATCATGGCTCACCCTTGTGACCCGTTTGATGAGACCTTTTGATCGGCATCTGTCTCCTGCAATCCGCTAGAGTGTCTTTAGTATTTAGAGGGTGGCTAGTGATTTCCCTAAGGTCGTCAGTCCATCTGAGCTTGAGTCTTCCTTTGTTACGTGTTTCTTCAAAGGTACCTTGAATGATAATTTGTCAAGGTTGTCTCCTGATCTTCTGCTAACGTGACCAAACTATTGTAGCTTGTACTTGTCAATCCTGGTAGCAAGTGGCGGTTGATCTCCGATGATGGACATTAATTGTGTACATTGGTGTTGTAATCTCTTCATGATATCCCAAGTAGCTTCCTCCAACACCACATTTCAAAGGCAGATTGCCGAGCTTCCACCCTCCTTGACAATCATTGACCCAAGAACATTATATAAACTTGTCCACTTGATCAACTTCTTCTCCATCAACCACCATGCTCTGTTGCATGTAGTTAATTTCCACCAATCATGATCTTGGTCTTTTTCACATTGAGGTAGGGTCCAAATTATTCACTTGCATCCTTCACTCTTTTTTAAGGAGTTTTAGTAGTTCTTCTGATGTTCTTGTTATAAGTGTTGTCAGTGGCATACTGAGCAAAAACACTTAGAGGGGCAGAAAAACAATCTGCATCACCATCACTCATACATGTTACATTTTTACATTTTTTAAAGCGGGGTGGGGGGGGGGGGGTTGAAGTATTTACGATCAGGAAGAGAGGAGCGCAAATTGGCGTGGTGTTCAAGGGGCACAGCCCCCGGAAGCTCAAGGGTTTCAGGCATTTATTAACTGTAAGATGAACATATTTTGATACCTCATTTCACCTCGGGTCACTTTCTTTCTTTCTTTCTAGTTCTCTTTAACATACTTTATACAAAAAGTGAGGGGGCTCGAGTCCCCTGAGCCCCGCTGTTCTTCGGACCCTGACATGTAGGCTTTTAAATAAGCATATTTTTTGCTTGACTGTGGATTTACTAAAAAGTGAGAAAAAACCCAGGAAAATCATGTCATTTCAGCAACATTTGTAAATCACCGGTATCGAATATATAAAAAAAAACAGTTTGAATTTTGTTTGGGGGTTCAATTGTCCCCCCCCCCCCCCCCCATACCCTTCCCCATAAATACGCCAGAGAGTGTTGTGTTGTCGGCGTATCTTAGGTTGGTGATCGTTCGTCCACCAACAGAAACTTGACCATAAAATGCCTTTCTCATGATGAATTCAGCATAGATGTTGAAAATTTATGGTGATAGGTTGCAGCCTTGACGGACAACTTGACCAATAGTGAACCTTTCGGTGTCGCCATTCTCTGCTCTTACTGTTGCTTCTTGGTATTGGTAGAGCGACTGGATGAGTTGAATTATATGTGCTGGAAAGCCCATCTAGCTCATAATCTTCCATAGGCGTTTATGTTGTACGCAGTCAAAAGCTTTGGAAAGATCAATAAAGCTAGGGAGAGAAGTTGTTGAAACGTGTCTCTAGTGTTGCTAACTTCACTATCTTTTCATAAAAACAAACTACAGTTGATCGACATCATAATTATATGCACGAGTCTGCAGGATGATTGGGTGCTCAGAAATAGGCAAAAGCACAAGCAGGCCTTTACCGTCAAGATGAGGTTCTTGTTGAAGTGATTCCAGGCAGTGATGTCATGCCAAGGAAAGGTCTGTCCACAACATAGTTATGATGAAGCAGGCAACATCAAAGAACAGCAAGCGATTGGAATTGATGCTAATGAGAAGATGTATGTTAGGGTCCTAGTGGATGACACAGACGTCTACGTACTACTTTTGCATCATTATCTACATGACGGATTTATAAAACGCCAATTACCATGGAGACGCCCCTTCACAAATCGAACTGTTATTGATGTTCCTGCCAATGTAGACAAGTTAGGAGATATCATTCCATCGATGTTGGCAGGACATGCGTTGACGGGATGCGACACTCTTGGGGCATACTTTGGCATTGGATAGGGTACAATGCTGAAAGTGATGAAGCAGAAGATTCGACTCCCTTAGGACTGAGTTGGCAATGTTGATGCAGCATGGTCATATGTCATCACTCAACCTACTCAATGCTTTGCTTAATGTTATGGACAGTCAACAACCAACTGAATGTCAGAGGCTCGTATCAACGTGTGGCTATCAAGGGTCCGAAGACTAGGAGCTCCAAATACCCCCAAACCTTGCCTCACTACCTCAAACTACTGAAGCGTTTGTAGAAAATGTTAAGAGAACTCATTTGCAAACATATGCGTGTGGAAGCACGCATTACAGTCACGACCTTACTTTGCAGAATTAAGTGTGAAATGACACCCTGTGTGCAGCACAATGTGCAGCACAATATTTACTCACTGTATTCAGTGCATCTGACTCATGACATATGATAATCTCATGTTAGAAATTGGTATTTGGCCATCATTTTGACCTATGCAAGTTAATGTGTCTATAGAGGGCGCCATTCCGAATTATGCAAATTTGCATATCATTTGTAATCATACAGCATTGCAATTTTTATTTAGTGATGATTCTAGAAAAAAATCAAGATATTTGACTGCCATTTAATGTAGTAAAATGCTGTTAAAACTTTTTATATCATTAATTTTGGTTAAAAAGGGGATTTTGGCGGCCATTTTGTATGACGTCACATATCTCAAATTGCTCAATGCTGACAGAGTGTCAGCAATCGAATTCTTCAAATTGATGGTCTAAGGAACTATAATCCGAAGAAAAAAAAACTATAGACCCTAAAACAAGGTATATCGAGATGGCTGCCGGACTAACTGAACGAGTTGGGATAAAACACTCTTTCATAAAATATATACTGTTCATAGATTTTTTTTTTTTTTTATAGTTAGCAATTTTCTAGGTGTAAACTTTTTATTTACTTACACGGTATTGTCGACGGTGATGAGGGACATAGTTTCTTTATGTGGTGTGTGTGTATTGGGTTTTTACAGACGTGTATCAATCATACATCATTAGGGACTTTTAGATTCGCACGAAGACAATAGGTCTATGCTACGATCGACGTCCTTTTAATGCATTGCCTTGAATCAGGGAGGTGAAAGAAAAGGAGGCGAAACTCTTGTAATTTATTCAAACGCATTCTTGAGTTCTAAAGCGTAACAATGGGATGTGTAACATTCCACTTGGCTTTGAAGTTCCATGCTCCGAACCGCGCTTCCACTGCGGGGAATTTCGGAAGCCAGGCACCAGTTTTAAATTTATTACAAAATATTAAATTACCGGCAAAATTTCAGTGTAAATCAAAAACTTTATATGGGGATTTTATTGGGAATAGTGCATCAAACAAATTTTCAAATTTAGAACTCCGTCCTTACTTTAATTTGTGTGCCAGAGTTGGTAAAAGAAAAATTACATCCTGTCAAAAACTCAATATTTTAGGATGATGCGCTAATTTGTGCATGCTTTAATGTCCCGTTATTTGATCCATGATTTACAATCTTCAATAACATTAAGTTTGCTAATGCGTGTTTTCGCGTGTTTTTTGTATTTTTCAAGTTTAAAAAAGGATGAAAGTACACAAGTTTGTGTTCGCTTGTTCTACTCTTTACACATTCAACAATGGATGAGAAATCATTGGAAGGGACAGCGAACAGTTGCAGTGATACCATTTTCTGATGTAGGAATTCTAAATCCTGAAATTTCATGCGCTCTTTTATCTCACCACCTGGTCAACAGTTGCAGATTAGCGCATAACTTTTCGGCGGCTTGGAGCATGGGGTCAAAGGAGAGCGGCTTGATTCCTGTCCTTCTCTATCACGTCCCTGCTTGAATGGACGTCACACGTATCAGTCCACGCAAATCTACAAGTCCCTATTATTTACGTCTGGGGACGGACCTTTAAACGTCACCATCCGAAAGACGCGTCTCGTACCTGCGTCCTCGAATAAATCAGTTTGTAACTTCCATTATAAGCAGTGGATTACAGGCGCACGCCACAACGCTTTTAATGTCTCCACTCCATGTCTTATGTATTCTTTACTAGATCCACACGGGTCTCCAACACGGCGTGATCAGACATGCCCAGCCGAACTGTCTGCCCATGGATGAAGTCACGCTCCCACAGAAACTCAAGGAAAATGGATACACCACCAACATGGTCGGTAAATGGCATATCGGCTTCTACTTGGATGCTTGCACGCCCACCGAAAGGGGCTTCGATTCTTTCTTTGGTAAGGGCTTATTTTAATGAGTAATCACAATAAATATACTACTAATACTCACTATAAACAGTCATGATGGACAAAGAAAGGGGACAAAATATACAGTTCCTCATCTTACCCTTAACATTTGCTGTGGTAGACAAAGGAACATCCCTTCACTGCTATTATGTAAAATAAGTAGAACAGGTGAATATGCATGTGACACCTGTTCTACACATTTTTACATAATAGCAACGAAGGGATGTTTCTTTGTCCATCACAGCAACTGCTGAGGGTAGAATGAGGAGCTGTATATTTTGTCCTCTTTCTTTGTCCGTCATGTTTATAGTGACTCCTACTAACTAAAATGATGATAACAACAAAAATGCACATGTATTGATAATGATAATACTACTGATAATTTATCCCCAAAACATATAACAGTAATTATATTAATGATAGGCTATAATATTTATTATAATAAAACCAATAATGAGGATAGTAATAATCTTAGAAAAAATAGCTATGAATGTTATTAGTATTATTATTATTATTATTATTACTACTATTATAGTATTGATTATTATTGTGATAAAAATAACATAGTTAATAATAACAATAGCAACATGAGAACATTAATGATTAAAATAATAATAATTATGTTAACAATACTTACAATAATAATACAACAAACAATAATAGTAATACTATAATTAAATTATAATAATAACACTAAAAATTATTGCAATGGTATAATGATAAGTAACAGCTATGTTCAAACGTGCTTTAGCAGCAACCTGTATAGACAGACCACCTGTCTATAAAGACCACATTTTCTGTTTCCATCGAAAGTAATTAATTATATAAGCATAAATTATGCTACAGGAACCTGTACGTAAAGACCACCTGCCTATGAAAACCACGTTTCCTGCCCCCTTTGCTCGATTTACAGGGACCCATTTCACAAAGTATTTTTCCAATGACAAATGACACAAATCAGTGACAAATAGAAATATGTTAGTAACCAATCAGAAGCAAGGATTTCAGTAGCTTATAACAAAAACTGTCATTTGTCACTGATGACAAGTTTTGTGAAATGTCCCCCTCCCCCCCCCCCCCCCCCCCCCCCCAAGGTTTCACTGTCTTATCACTGAGGCGCGATAGCTCAGTCGGTAGAGCAGTGGTCTCGTAATGACCCGGGTTCCAAAACAAGGCGATGCGCTAGTGCCCTTTGGTAAGGTATTAATCCTCATTACCAGGTCCCTCGGAGAGGACCAAAAGCAGTCGGCCGTCTGGTTGCTTACTTACAAGCATTATTACTTTCTAAACAGTCAGTTAATAACCACCACCACCGACCTTTTTTCGTCTTTCTTTTTGATCAGGGTTCCTAATAGGAGCTGAAGACCATTACACGCGCATGCTCTCTTGCGAGGCATACAATGCCGACGATGGCAGTACCAAGACCCTATCAGGACACGACCTACACGCGAACAAGACACCGGTCTTCGATTACGAAGGACAGTATTCCACCCATCTCTTCACGAATAAAACAATTGATGTCATAGAGAGGCATGACAAGACAAAGGTACGTTTACATGGACATAATCGGGACTTTTAGATTTACACGCCGAGAGGGTGGACTGCCGCGTGTGACATTGTGTTAAGGCACTGGGTCGTGCCCGGCAGTGCCTTAAAAAAAGACGTCACATTACCTTAAAAGGATGTCACACGTGGCGGTCCACGTTCTCGTCGTGCCAATCTAAAAGTCCCTAATAGTCCAGCCTCTGTACCGTTTCCGTGCCAAGCGCCCTCATTAACACACCCTCAACGTTGTAAGTAGACCTAGCCATTCCTCTCAATAGACCAGTTCACGGTTAGCACATTACTGCAATGACCCCGAATATCCACAGATCTTCAAAACGTGAAGAGGTCTCACTTTGTACATTTTGAAATATTCACTCCTACAGCGATAGAGGTGCTACATAAATAGCCTTTGTTTCCCCTTTTCAAAGAATACTTCCACCTGGGTATCATGGAGTGCATAAATGAATAATGATTACATAACTTTCATGAGCACGTTTCCAGTATTTCGTCTCCGTGTATTTCACAATTTGTTCTGCAATGACCTTTATCTGCTCATGCGCAGACTGCAACCGTGAACTGGCTTATTCTGTACATGGACGGAAATTGGGGGGGGGGGGTCGCGCGGTCAGTGAAGAGACCGCGCTGAGTGTGGGATCAAGGCGTGTGATTGAAGAATAAAAACAAAGAACGGACTGAATTTGGACTAGGACAGTATTTCAAGAACTCGTTTCCTAAAAACTATCTTTTTCCATATTTTTCTTCTTCAAAATTTAAGCTTACATCGTCGGCATCAGTAATTTTTTTTATTTACTGGTACTGAAATGGGCAGTTTTTCTGAATTTTCTTCATTCACCTAGCCCATAAATTAAGAGTGATTTTTTTTTAAAAGTTGGTTTTATACATGCTTTCTAACACAAACTTTTTGAAAGGTGTTTGGCACACTTTGTTTAAAAGTAAATCTTAAAGAGAAGGTTGAGTTCTGGGAAGAGATAAAAATAATTTGTGAGCGTTATCATTCTTATTGCAAGTGTGGAAGAACATCAGATAAGACATATTCCCTGAAAAGCATGGCTCTTCAAATGCCTTCATATTCTAAATATGTCATGTAACATCGTAACATACACCACGTGTTCGTGTAGTTCTATATACATCTTTCTGTGTACAGTGTTTGTAACTTTACCAAGACTTGGCCAAATTTCTTATCATTTTGGTGATTCCAGAACCTTGCAATACACACAAATTCTTATATGCTAGATGATCAACCTTTTCTGGTCGATTCCACACCGTTTCTTTCACAATGCAATCGCATGACCACAACTCAACTTCATCTTTAAAGGCACTCTTCCTGTATCTGACTTACTTTAGTAGGATAAGAAAATCTTTATGTCTTCGAGCTAAGCTAGTTTGCAGGGAAACATGTTTCTACAGATTATTTGAGCATTAATTTGATTCGTTCTTTTTCATTTTTTGTTTCGTTTAGTGTTTGTACCTTAAAGCCATTGTTCATGTACAGTAATTACTGTAGGTGGATTGAAAAGTCTCCCCATCTCAAAACTTAGGCACCTTTCAAGAAAAATATTTGTATGGATTATTTGAGCATTATTTTCATTTTTTTTTCTTTTGCATTTGTACCTTAAAGCCACTCTTCATATACCTGGCATATCAAGCCGTTCACGCACCTTTGCAAGTACCTGACAGCTACATGGACCAATACAAGAACATAGCCGACAAAACCAGACGTACCTATGCTGGTATGGTATCTTGTATGGATGAAGGTATAGGAAATGTGACACAAGCTCTCAAGGACGCTGGTCTTTACGATAATACCATCATAATATTCTCAACAGGTAAAGAAAAGCACGTTTCCATTTACTTTTTGACCCTATCCAGATACTTATTTCGTATTTTGTGATTTGGCTTAATATCGTTTTTTTTCTTCAGAGCCAAAAACTAAAAACTAAAAACGAAGGCATAAATAACTACCAGGGGGTGTTTCACAAAGATCCTAAGTTGAAATTATCTCTAGTTGGACTTAACAATCATCGACAGCCGTTAGCATCTATGAAAATATTTTGTAAAAGTTTTTTCAAAAGGCATTTAATGTTGATTCTAATCATTCATAGTTTCTATTATCAAGGAAATTTCATGTTCTTGATGTGAAAATTATAAAAAGTATAAAATAATTGAATTTCTGCTTCTGAATATATTTGATTTTAAGGCTACAAATGACTTTCCATAATTTAGAGTTAAGTTTGACCTAGGATCTTTGTGAAACACCTCCCTGATGAGTAGAAAGGGCATTTTTCATGCAAAGATGTACACTGTGTCTACCTATGCTGCGTGACCATAATTCCATTTCAAGAAGAAGAACAAAAGTAAAATATGCTTTAAAACTATTAAATTGGCAACAAAATTAGAAGTTCAAAATAATTGTTTCTCAAACAAAAATTGTTATTTGTTTAGTTTTTCCAGTAGGTTCGTAGCTATCTATTGCTTTAAGAGACAATAAACTTTATTACAGCAATTTAACAACAAAGAAAAAATAATGTTGAGAACATAAAAAGTGATTGGGTATTTGTTTTTAGTTCATCGTAACTGTGCCATGGACCAGTGATGGCCTGGTGGTAGAGTCGCTGCCCGGCTAGCTGTAGATGGAGGTTCAAGTCCCGCCGTTTCCAAGATTTTGTCTTACTTTTTAATAAAATTTGGAGTGGACTTTAAAAGATTATTATTATTATTATTATTATTATTATTATTATTATTATTATTATTATTATTATTATTATTATTATTATTATTATTACGTACCTAGTTATACATATCACCTATTTAATTTAGTTTTCCTGTTATGTTCTTGATCAGATAACGGTGGACATATTGATAGGGGTGGCAACAATTGGCCACTACGGGGAAGCAAAGGATCCATGTGGGAAGGAGGGATTCATGGAGTAGGGTTCGTACACAGCCCTCTTCTACCCGATGCAGTCAAAGGAACAGTCAATCATGAATTGATGCATGTGAGCGACTGGCTACCGACTATCGTAGCAGGTATTGCAGGTGGAGCGTTGAATGGAACCAAACCCTTAGACGGCTACAATGTCTGGAGCTCCATCAGGTACCCTAGCCATCAGGCACTCTTTTTTCCCTCTACTTTTTTGTGAATCTAGCGAATCATTTTACTTTAACTCATAGCAGTTACTGGATTTCGGATGGTCTATATGAATCTGTTATCATGTACCCTTTCGATAAAAGCTCCACCTTAAAAAATAAAACCTTATGTATTTTGTTCAATTCTTTTCTTCAATGACAAATGTTTCTTTGTGACTAAATTGATCAAATATTGTTCTTCTAACAATGATATTTTGTTGATGTTAAATTGTTTTAATGAAATACATTCTTTCTGCAAGCAAAGTACCTAGGTAAGATTTTGTGTTGAAAAGTTGAACAAATGGCCAACTCGGATCGAAAAACAATGCAGTTGTGAAACCTCTCAATCTGTTGATAATTCAAGGATTTTAAAGCTTATTTTGCCTTTAGAAATGCCTGCCGTCACACGCAGTTCGGTCATGTAACAAACATGAACTCAATACGCGAAGACATTTTTGCCGATTTCATTAGGCGACAGACAAGACTAGTGAAATTGCCCAAAGTTACGTCTTTCAAACTATTTCCAAATGCGTCTTTTAATTCTTCTTCTCATTATACTTTTGTTACTATTTGTTTTATTTTCATCGTCATCATTTTTAATGAATGCATTCACGGTCTCTTTAAGAAAAGGGTGCTAATCACCGTGACCTTTGGCCGTTGACCTTGTTGTTAGATTCACCACATTAGTATTTCTCAAAAGGAGGTAAGGTTCGTTAGTCCGACAAATCAAATCGGGTTCATAAGTCCGAAAATGCGAATATCCCTGATTTAATTTTCGGAACAACAAACTCCTTTTTTATGTTAGGAATGATAAACCCCATTTCATTTATTTTCGGAATTACGAATCTTTGAATAGCGCGATTGCCTCCTTTTTGTACCAGTGTCCTTTGAACAGCTTAGTTTATTTCCCTACAACAGGCCGAGGAAATGGCTGCATTATGCTTACATACAAAATGTATGATTTCTTTTAAAAAATTAAGGGGGGGGGGCAAATGGTTAAAAACAAGAGAATTCTTATATGTTAATAAAACCTGTTACCTTTGCATTTGTAATTTGTCAGTGGTACAGCTTCGTCCCCTCGAACGGAACTCTTGCACAATATCGACCCGAAAAAGAAGCGACCTGAGAACGAGAAATTCGATACATCAATGAGAGCTGCGCTACGCGTTGGAGACTGGAAAATAAAGACGGGCGCAGACTATGACGGTGAGTCAAAATTACCTTTAGTTATTCGCTAATTTTCATAATATCAAAGGTAAACTTGAGCTCTCGTCAGACTGCGCCTACGACTACTACTAGGAGCAGTACTACGTCTACTACGTATACTACTACTACTACTACTACTACTACTACTAATTCTACTACTACTTCTAACACCACTACTTCTACTACTTCTACTATGGAACCACTATTACTACTACAACACCTACTTATACTGCTTTACATTTACTATTACAATATTGTGCTACTATTTATACCACTACTACTACTACCACTACTAATACTACTTATGCTACTGGTACTACTACTAGTTTTGTAAATATTATCATCATCACCATTACTTTTGTATTATTATTTGTATCTGTACCTTTTTCAGAATTTTCATTATTATTTATATCATTGTTTTTATAATTGTTGTCGTCGTTGTCGACATTAAAAGCATTCTTTCTCTATCCAAACCTCTCTTTGTGACAATAGTAACCGTATTCAACGAGTGGATGCCGCCACCCGAATCCGGACTCGACACGATATATCCGACAGAGAAACCGAACCAAAAGGTCTGGCTCTTCAACATAACCGCCGATCCTCTGGAGCAAACCGATCTTGCAGAAAAGTACCCGGATGTGGTCGATGAGCTTGTACAGAAATTAGAGGAGTATTACAAAGGTTCGGTTCCAATGCGGTATCCGGATGAGGATTTGGAAGCGGATCCGGCTTTGCATGGCGGTTCATGGGGGCCATGGAAGTAAATCCATAGCAAATTTAGGCTGAAACTGCTTCGATCGATACTAATAGTAGTGGTTCTTCTAGGACCCCCTCCCATGACATATATATATAAATATATATTATATACATAACATTCTTGAAAACTGTTTGAAAACTGCAGTGCATGAAAATGCCAGATCCAAAGGGCAAAGAGCACACGTTCCTCCCCCCCCCCCCACACACACACACACTCCATCAAACAATTGGGAAATATGGGAAGCAGACAATGAGAAGAAGAAGAAAAAGGGATGGAGAAAGGGAATGATAAAATGGGAAAGTAAACAGGAAGAAGACACATATGAAGCATGTGCTTATTTAATTTGTTAGAATTTCGTAGCACAACGGCACACCAAACTCCGCATGACTTTTTTGTTTGTTCGTCATAGAATTTTCGAAATTTCCCTCCACCCCGAGCCAAAAAATCCTGGGTCAACTAATGCATCTTGTGGTAACTGTCCCATATTTATACACAACGACTTACAGGACTGAGAACAAGTAATATTACAACAAGTATTATCTCTGTCTACCATCAATAACAAAGTTTTGATGTTATTAACAGCGCCAAATTAATCTAATTGATCTAGACATCACAGAGGAGTCTGTTAAAAAGAAGAGGTAAAATAGAATTTTATTTGTAACTATTATTTCATTTTCAAAATTATTGTAAGGTTTGATTAGAACATACTATGAGTACCTTCTACACTCAGTTTAAACTAGAAATAAGAGGGGAAATTTAATTATTGGAGATATCTAAGTATTGCTAGCTTGTGTCCTGTTCAGACAAAGTTTCTTGAGTTCATTTATGTTTCACCAGAGAATTTAAATCATGAGAAACTTGTTCTTTCTTTCTAATGACAGAATTATTTGAATCTACGACAGGTTTATATGAACATATGCAATGACTGTGCCTCATACTGATATGAAATTTACAATACTCTTGTATTTGGTAGAACGTGTGTTCCCTGATTATTATTTTTTAATCTGAAGTTGTTCCAATTCACAAGAAATAAGATGAATGGAGGTTTTGCCTTACAAACTATAAGACAGTTATATCCATAATACAAATCAACACATAATTATTTGTAGAAAAAAAATTGGTGTAAAGTATATTAATGTCTTACGTAGCAAAAAAAAATAACCTATGATTTCTACATTTCTTTTTTAGACACGGTGATTGGACAAATATGGCTCCTCTTGAATTTAATATTATGTAATAACGTGTTTATTTCAGACCCCTCTCAAAATAATAGTCAAATTCATAATTATAATACCCGATTTTCCAACAATTTCCATTTATGGTCTGTTAAGTCTAGTTATAAAGCTAAATCAATACGTTATCTAGGTCCTAAACAGTAAATATGATTCCCCAAGTAATAACGAAATCCCAATACATATCTTCCTTTAGAACAGTGGCGGATCCAGGGGGGGGCCCCGGGGGCCCGGGCCCCCCCCCCCCCCTTGAGAAAAAAATCATGTAAAATCACGTGATTTTTACGATTTATGGGGGTTGGGCCCCCCCCCTGGCGCTCAAGGGGGGGGTGCAAATTGAAATTTTTTTGAGGATCAAAAAAAAAAAAAAAATGTGCTCACTATCCCCCCCCCCCCCCCCCCCCCCCCCCCCCCCCCCCCCCCCCCCCCCCCCCCACTGAGCGAATCTTTGGCCGGCGCGTTTTTCAAATTTTCGGGAGCAAAAAAAAAAAAAAAAAAAAAAAAAAAAAATTGTGCTCTGTACCCCCCCCTTTGAGCGACTTTTCGGCCGGCGCGATTTTCAAATTTTCGGGAGCAAAAAAAAAAAAAGTTGGGCCCCCTCCCCTAAGAAATCCTGGATCCGCGCCTGCTTTAGAAAACAATATAATATCTTATTACTAAATAGTTATTAATCATCAGTTATTCATATATTCTATATATCTGAACCCCCTTTCATTGTTTTCCTTTGCCCCCTTTATATATATATATATATATTTGTTTTTTACTTCACTTTCTCTCGTATTATAGATAGTTGAAGTGTTTGTACTTTGCTTATTTTACTTAATGTATTGTTGTGTGTATTTCTGTTATGGATGATCTAACTTTACAGGTTTTTGCAACCTTCGCCGAAAGCCCAGCATATAACCTCTGTAAATGTAGTTAACATTTACTGTTACCTTGTATACTTTGATTTTTTTTTTATTGCGAAACAAAATTAATTGAATTGAATTGAATTGAATTGAAAGAACTTTGTTTCTTCTTGGATATTATATAAAGCGTTCAATAGTATTAACCATAAAAAAAACTATCTACGATATTTATCGTAATGGTATCCATGAGACAACACTAAAATGGCATGAAAATTATATCAGTGACAGCAATCCATTTGTATTTTGTACGCAATTATAAATGAAAGATGTGTGATATTAATATAGGAGTTTTCGAAGGACCGGTAGTGAGACTGCTGTATTTCCTTCTTTTCATTAATGACCTGAATAATAAGCCAAATACTTATTTCTGTTATATTTGCAGATTGTGAAATCTTGTTCATCTTCAAAAAATATTTCACTTAGATTAATCATGTATTAAAATGTTGAATTAAATTCTAATTTTAAATCCTCTTGAAACAAAAATATGTGTTTTGTGAATTTCTCCCACAAAAAAACAGATTAAATGAAGAAAGGATGAAAACATGCATCAATATACATGACATTCAACCAGTCAAAAATACAACATTTGTTAATTCCTTCATTATTTTTTTTTCTTTTCAAAATGTTATATTTTTTGTTATTGAATATAAAACTTAACGACATATCATATTTACAATAATAACTTATCAATAAAGTAAATTGATGTAAACACAACACGGTACAACATAACACAAAACAGCACAACACAAATGCCTCACTCTAGTCAGTTACATGTAAGGCTCACCCTGACACGCATCAAGGTTATGTATCATGAAAGAAAACCGAGACTGGACCCGTCAAGGAAAGGCTCCGCTGAAATACATTTACATTAACAATAAAATAACATAATTGACAATAAGGAAGTAGAAAGTTTATTAACTGCTAGGGGAACAAAATTCTACACGAAATAAAGTGACCATTTACTAAAATGGGAGCTTAGTTTAGCTTTCTTCTCTGCTATTCGTATTCAATTTTTCTGTTTCATTTTTACAAAAGAAAGGAAAGCCTGGAAATGTAATTCTGCCTCTTGAAATTTACATCGAATCATATAAAATTTGAGGCACAGGAATAACAAAATAATAATATATACATCATGCCTGCCACCTATATCAATACCAAATATATGAGTGAACTCAAAGTACAGTGTTGTCTCCTTCGTCATATTATCAATATAATCTGCAAGCTTTCTCCATATTGGAGCAAGTAATGTTCATTTACAAAATATATGAGTCGAGGTTTCAGGAAGCTTCTGGCAGAAGTAACACAAAGGACTATTCCTTCTTCTAATTTTATATAAAAATGAGTTTAGGGCTAAAACAACAATACCTAAACTCATATCCTGCCATAAGCTTGCATCCACCTTACCATTATAGTGCTTTGTACACGCGAACAACCTACTTTGCTGCTTCTTGTATGTTTGCAAGCATTCGTAATAGCAGTTATTGTTCATGCCCATTGTACGGTGTCTAGTGTTTCGCACGCTCTATTTATAGTACCATCGCGTTAATCCGATAATCTCAAAATAAACTTGGCACTAGGGGGATTTGTGGCTGGGCACAATGGGGATTAGCCCCGTGGCAGGATAAGAGTTAACTGTGTATAACTGTATAACTGTGTATAACAGACCATTCAATTTCATCTCAATTTCATCTCTGTCCAAACCAAGCCACTCTTCCTACTTATTACCAATCTTGGCCTGTAATGATTTATCTTTGTTACGTAGTATCGAATAAGCATAGCTAGGTACTTAACGAAATTATTTTGAAACAGAAAAACATATCACTTAAAAATGCACAATTTTTTCTTTCATATGACACTTCAGAAAATGAATGATATATTGAAACCAAATCAATTCAAATAGTTTTAATTTAATAACTGAATCAAGTCATGAAAAAATGCTCACATAAATTTAATATCAAATGGAATTTTCCAATAAACAAAGAAAATTAAACCTATTTTTAATTTTACGATATTAAATGTCGATAAGAAATCAAAGCATTTTAGGAATACAAATATATAAGCATAATATTATACATAAAGTCGAATTTTAAAGGAAATTGAGAAATCCAATAAAAAGTAAAGCTTGTATATGTATTACTCACAATTGAAAGAAAAAGAAAGGAAGAAATGGAAGAAATATAAAGAAAATAAACATGAATACATGCACTACCTATAATATAATATATAAATTTAGTAGTTGTGTATGATAAGTGGAAAATTGAACACGATGACGTCATATGAGACAACGAACATCAAGCTTAGGACAAGGACACGTATACGCTTACAAACAAAATATTGGTTGCACAACTTTCCATTGATTCAATTTAATAATGTTTAAATTATAGATAACAAATGATAGTTGAGAAAAGGGGCTTTTCATACTTGTATATCTTATTAAGTAAATAATTCATTATAATAGAATATATACGCATGATTTTGTTTTGGTGGGACACGCTTTATATTACTATTCCGTTATTCTGAACTGAGTTTGTTCTTTGTTAATTGATATGTATTTCATGTTTTTTTCATATGTTGAAGGGCATCCTTGGAAAGCCGGCTATCATTTTTTAAATCTATTTTTGGTCCTTAATGGAAATACCCTACTAAAATAAAAATCAACAAATGACTAAAAAAAACAATTCTTTATGCAATTATGATTGTAATAATAATGCTTTTTAAGCTTGAGTTGTGTCATTGATATGCCTTGTCAAACAGGGGAGTTCCACTCTTTCGCATTTAAAGGTAAAATCCACTATCACGGACAATTTATAATCAATGAAACACACAATGGCAACGTTGTGACGTATCTCTAAAAGTTCTTTACCATTTGCTGTGTAGGCTACGTACAAGTTCATGAATGCTAAATTCCTTATTTATTAGTGAAAGAATCAAATTTGTCTTACAGGGGTCATGTAAAACGTGACAATCATGCCAATGATTTTTATCTAGAGTTCGTGTATAAATAGAATTCCATAAGACAATAATACAATTCATGTTTTGTTCTAAGAAGAGAGCAAACGAGAATATGCCTCGCGATATACGTTACAGAGTTACCATTTTATATGTGATCGATTGCAACGCTAAGAATATACAACCTTTCTTGTTTGTAATCGGATTTTCTCATAATGTCACAGATCTGTTTCAATAAATTTTTATGTACAACTTAATACCAGGGTAGAATTTCCCTTCAAGTGCGTAAATGTTAAATATACCACAGACCGGTTCGCTTAAATCGTTTAATTTTAGGATCATGCCCGTGTAAAAAATCATTATGCACCACAACAGTTTGAACATCCCGATGTCTTCCCCGCCATTTGTCATTGAAATACTGCCAGCCATTCGGGAACCTTCGGTAATCCATGACGTTAATCTTCAGCTTGTCCCGAACGTTCTTCCTCTCTAGAAGTGCATTAAGGAGATCCTGGTCGGGTGTCTTCGGGTATTGGGTAAGCATATCGTCCCATTTCCGGATAACTTCGAGTGTGGCGTTGGTGGCGCTAAAGTATACGAACCCCATGTTGATTTCTAACCAATCAGGAGCGATGATGTAAACGTATTCTTTGTGCATATCTTCCACGACGTGTAAATCATAACCCTCTGGACAATACAGGAGTGGGTTCTCCAACCAGACTGTATCCAAATCCGAAAATAAAACATCGATGCCTTGTTCGAGAAAGGACCGAATATACCTCGGCCTTCGGTTAATCATCTTGATGTATTCGTCCGTTCCGAACTCGAGGAACTTTGTTGAGGTTTTCGTCTCGGGAGGGCGCTGTACCGATATCTCGATGTCTGTTCGTTTGTTGAGGTAATTATATGACGCAAGGTCTTCGGTGAACATGGTGATGTGACGTGTAATGCCACATCGCTTCAAACTCTCCAACCAGTTATCGCAGAAGTCAAGATAAGCAGCGTTGGTAGAGGAGAGAATGGTCCAGGGCCGAGCTCGGTCGAAGATCTCCGTACCGTTCTTCTTCGTGTCTTTCCGGATGGTCTCGCTGGTCCATCGGGATGCGTTCGGCTTGTATGGGACTTGGATGACGGATCGCTCGTTCCAAACAGAAAGAATATCAACTTTGAAAAGAGAAAGAGCAAAATAAGCTGGTCAGTAACAAAACGAAATAAGATTTAAAATACACAAAGGAAACAAAATCAAACGCGACAATATCTACGAGGTTGATTTTCAGTTAGACCTCAATATTTTCAATTTTTCTAACCTGGCCAAATTGTTGGTTTCGTGTATATTTTAATCATTATTATCATCATCGTTTTCTTGGTGTTGTTTCTGTTGTTATTATTTATAGTGTTATTAAAGGTAAAGATCAGTTATGGTCATGCGATTGCATTGTGAAAGAAACGTTGTGGGATCGATCAGAAAAGGTTGATCATCTAGCATATAAGTATTGGTGTGTACTACAAGGTTCTGGAATCATCAAAATGATAAGAAATTTGGCCCAGTCTTCGTAAAGTTACAAGCACTGTACGCAGAAAGATGTATATGGGACTATACGCACACGTGCGAGACACGTTTGTTTATCTCTCACAGACCATGTAGATAAACTAATTTACCAAATATATCAATTAGCAGGCAGTTTCCCGGCAAAATTTTTATCATCGTGTATTAGTCAAAACATATTCTTTCACATGTTTGGTAATAACAGCTACCATTTCATTTTTTGAAATTGGGGCGTTTCCAATACTGGTCTTTGCTATCTCTCTCTCTCTCTCTCTCTCTATAAATATAAATATATATATATATATATATATATATATATATATATATATATATTGTTCAATACAAGGATTCAGAGGAATGGACCATTGTACCACGACACCTCTACAAATACCATAATTATACCATGATCAATTTTCTTACACACAGGCAGAGCAACGAAGTCCTTGATCGTAACCCCTAGAAGGGCAATTGAGAAAAGGAGCAGCAAAATAAGCTGTGGTAAGCAAACAAACAAATAATCAAGCAAACGTAAACAACAACACCAATGTTAACTTAAGTATTGTCTTTTATTAAAAAAATATATAATTGAATCAACTTATATGGCGTAGATGCTATGTGAATATACTTTAATGCGCTATGATGAAAACAAAAACTCCTATTTACAGTGCTACTTTACATGCTCAAACACACATACAAAACTATGCAATAGCACCTCAAAAAGTGCGTCTTCAATAAAACTTTGAAGACAGCAAATATGAGGATCTTCTTATGTCTAGTGGGAGGTAATTCCAAAGCTTTGGAGCGGCGTATCTGAGAACGCAATCTCCAAGAGTTACTTGAATCATTGGAGAACGAGGAGGTGCCAAGTGTTTTAAGGTGGAATCCAAGCAAGGTCGAAATTCTCGATATTTTCAGAACAAATGGTAACAAAAAAATAAAAGATTATAGTGCCAAAATAGAGTTCACTTAGATAATTGAGTACAAATCCTAGAATGAGAATGATCAACAAAAAAAATATATATATATTACGTTATCTTTTGAAGAATTTCTAGTTTTTTAAGATGACTTGGAAATGTATGACCCCATGTAGTATTACAATAGATTAGGTGAGGCAATATTATACTGTTATATATAGTAATGAGAATATTCTGTGGCACAAAAAAATGTCTTAATCTAGATAACACATCATTACTTCTAGATATATTTGAACAAATATGAGGTTTCCAGGATAGAAACTCATTCAACACTACTCCAAGAAATGTAAGTTGTGGGGAACCCTCCTGTTCCTTGATCTTAAAATGACATAATTAGTTTTGTCAAGATTTAAGGACAATTTTTTACTGCAAAACCATAAATACAGTTTCTCAATTCGTTGTTCGCTGATGACACCATTTCATGTATGTTGCTATGTGACATAACGACACTAGTGTCATCAGCAAACAAGGAATAATCAAATAGTGTGGTAGAATACACAATATCATTTATATAAATAAGAACAATTAGGGGCCCTAATATACTCCCTTGAGGAATTCCGTAAGACATTGTGCAAGACTGAGATCTGACACCATTAACCACCACATACTGCTGTCTGCCATATAAGTAATTCCTAAACCAGTCAAGAGAAAGACCCCTTACCCCATAGTAATTAAGTTTATTCAACAATATCTGATGGTCAATGGTCCATTTGTCAATAAATATACCAACACAAAACTCACTTCTATCAATGGCTTGTGATATCTTATTACTTAAATAGAGAATACTCATGTCAGTAGAACAGTTCTTTCTAAAAAAACCAAATTGTTCTGGGATTAATAACTCATTCCCATATTGATAAGAGGGTGTAATAATTACCCTGCAGCTGATCTGTCGGGCCATCGCGGATGTCACTCATTAGCTGTATATATATATATCATCAACTATTGGCAAGAAATACAGAGATAGAGAGAGAGAGACACACACACACACACACGCACACACACAGATAGAGCGAGAGAGAGAGAGAGAGAGGGGAAACGGAGAAAGGAAGGTGGGAGAAGGGAGATAAAGGTAAATAGAAAGAGAGAGTGTGAGAGGAGAGAAAGAGAGTGAGAGATATAATTATATATAGAGAGAGAGAGGGTGAGTGAGAGTTCAGACAAAGGGAGAGGGGGAGAACGAGACAAAGGGAACGAGATGGGAAGAGGGTGTAGGAGAGAGAGAGAGAGAGAGAGAGAACGAGGAAGAAATGAACAGTGAAATGATTGAACTATTTTTCTTGAGCTAGTAAAGGGTTACCTAAAAGAAAAGGTTAGCTAACAGAGATTGGTTTGAGTTCATTTCCGTGTTTTATGATCTTCATTGTATAAACAACATGTTAAACATATTACATAGAATTAAAATTAAATTAAGAGATCAAGCGAGTATGACTTAACTGGGTTAATGGTGGATGTTACATGTTAAATGGCAAGGCTTACATTTAAAGGGTAATTCCACTCCAAAAATAACTTACATGCAATAGTAGGAAAAGTAGAAAAATCAGACAAACCTATCAAAAAAAGTTTGAGCAGAATTGGATAACTATTAAGAAAGTTATGAATCTTTGAAAAAGTATGTAAAACAATGAGAATCACAACACAAATTGCCAATATGGTTATTAGTTTGTGACGTCATGTCCTCACTATTTATAATTTGCTTTTATATAGTTTAATCCCATTAATTTCCCTTTTTATCCCCCAAAACTTGATTTCCCCATGCCTTTGCCCATATTATATGATTTGTATCATCTGGCGTACATGACATTTCACAAAATCTTCTATGAATTTTGAAGAATTGATACTATTTTCTGAATATTGTATATTAATAATTATTGATTTTTATATCAATAGTTTGTCAAAATTCACATTCTTCATGATTTAACTGGAAGAACAAAATTACTCTATATTGGTGCATCCACACACAAACATATTACTATTAATCTAACTTGGATGCTGGTGTGAAAAAATAAAATTCTTAGGAAGAAAATAGGAAATTTATACTATTTATTTATAAAGAAAATAATTAGTGGATAGTGAGTAAATGACGTCACAATTTGTCTTGTGATTTTCGAAGTTTTTCATGTAATTAAAAATTCATAACTTTCTTATTAGTTATCCGATTTTGCTCAAACTTTTTTGATTGGTTTGTCTGATTTTTCTTCTTCTATTGAAAGTGGACTATTTTTGGAGTGTCATTTGACACTCGATATAAAGTGTTGTTGTTCTCCTTTAAAATATTTCTATACTGTACAGTTTCATATGGAGTAATCCTGTCCTATTTCATATGAAATAAAATTCAAATATCGCCCCTCTTGGCTGGCGGGGGGGGGGGCTTTAAATTATGTTTTGCTATTATTGACTATTATGTATATAGGCAAATGTGCGGCGCTGGTTTTTAAAAGCAGGGTGTTTTGACCATATTCTTCGACGACACGACCTTTCATGTATGAAAGGACGATGTGCGATTCTGATTTGTTTTGTTTTATCGTTGGTCTCTATTAAAGGAACATTTTGGGGGTTCTTCCTTTGGTTCTTTCTTTTTGGGGTGTTGTGTGCGCTAGAGGGGAGCTTTAGCCTCCACCCCCACCCCTTCTGGACAAGCTAGCATAGCTAGTGACTATGCAAAACCTAACACTCAAATATCATATGACCAGCTTGTATACAAAAGATGCGGGCATGCCTGCATTTATTTCATTTTTCCATTTTTTTTTCTTTTAAAAGGTTCATGGCGCAGCGTAAAGAGGGAAATGGATACTCTTTGAGAAGGATACTGGCATATTAATGTTTCACAGATGAGAATTTTGGAATGCCTTTACTCTTGCTGTGGTGAGGTAGTCTCCAAATTTCATTTCGAAATTGTGTGTAAACAAGTAAAACCACAATAATGAAGTATTACAGCAGCCCTTAGCTTAATTCATATTATTTCATTTCCAACAGAAAGATAAACAAAGGTAATACATACAAATAATTATTACAGAAAGTATGACAAAAATGTATGTACATAATTCATTTTTTTCTTGGTAACTATACAAATACACTTTACACATAATACAATTATTACAATAACTTTTTAATTTCTGAGAAAATGGGGGGGGGGACAACTAAAAAGCAGTGCTTGTAGTTTGTGATCTCCCAGAAATCTCTGTCAACCAAAATCAAGAGGGGATGGGTCCTCATCGTTTTTCCTATTTTTATTGTGGGGGGGGGGGGGTCGCGTTTCTACCACAGATAAAGGATTAACAACAAATGTCTACACTTTTGAGAGGTAGAGGGTTCGATCTCTAACACCCATATCCTCTAATTTATACGGCTCAAGCATTACTTGTTTTAATAATTAACCTACACATGACACTGCCTTACATTTTCAAGGCATTCCAAACTGGTGCATTCTGTGATTATAGCACTTAGAATTGTATAAGAGCTTCCTTCAATACAATTTCGCCCCCCCCCCCCCCCTCCATAAAAAGTCAACAAATATTTACCGATAAATGTGCTTTCTGTTCATACTTTGAATATAACTTGAAGCAATTTAAAAAGATCGCTTAGTGAAAATTGATGTATCTATGATTTTTTGGAATGAAAATAAAGGAAGAAAAATTGGCTAAATCTTGCTGAAAATTCCAAGAACAATACGCAGCAATGGGGTCAATTGACTGCATGACAGTTTCTTCCAATTTATGTATTGGTTTCATTCATTTATTTTCATTTGAGCAGCTAATTTGAACAGCTGAAGACAACAAGTAACGGAGAACCTGTATCTTAATTCAAGGTCCATTTTATTGCCCCCCCCCCCCCAAAAAAAAAAGAAAGGCGTCCAAGCTGTGGGACATAAATGGATTCGTTGTATCTATGAAACACGAATATCGGTATTGAATGTTCACAGAAAGTCAAAATAAATAAATCGAACTTTATAATTTGATCATATCAACAAAAGTAAGGGGAAAACAAGGACTTACCTTCCACACCGGACAGTAAACCTGCCGTGATCTCAGGCCGAACCAGCTCCGTTTACATGTCAGACGATCAGTGGCATAGCGGGTCAATGATTTTCGCGCGCCGCGATTGATCGCTAAAATAGCTTGAACTTCTTGCGACACTTTCTCAAATGATTTCCGGGCGTAGACTAGCGGTGGAGGGGAGGGGGGGGGGGGGGGGGGGGGGGGGGGGGGGGGGGGGGGGGGGGCTCATGTACCCATTAATAGAACTTATAAATGAATTAATTTCTTTTCATGAGGACAATTCAAAGTGGCCAAGAGCGAAAGCTCAAGAACATTTAAAGACAATTATGTAATGTGACCACGACCACATCTACTTTTCTAAAAATCAACCTAAGACATTTCCAATAACAAACTGAAAGGTGCGAACATGACCATGAGGTATTACGTAATCATAACATGATTTTTAAGTTCATTTGGCTGACTAGTAACAAAAACAACTTCACATTACAAAGAACCAGAGATACAAGTAGATGAACAGCCCTGATCACCAATGCCTGATAGATACAATGCAGCGCAGGCACCTAGCAAGAAAGCAAGTATATTATATAAGTATAGGTTTATAATTTATTGCCCAAATCAGGAAATTCGATTTCTACTGGTTGCTACAAGTCATGCAGTATAAAAATGCTCATAATGAGACAAAATACATACATAACATACAAATAACTGAGTTATATAGTCATTCTGACAATTGAATTAAACCATTAATGGTTTATTTCATTAAAAAACATTCGCGGCCCGAGGGCCGAATTGCGTTTGTTTTTACAAAGTATACATCAGTGACAAAGTAAAATTACCCATAAAACATTATGCATGGTAACATTATGGCAGTAAAATTGCAATTCTTTTGTAAATATCATATATAATTGTGCTTCTACGACACCTGCTCCGGCTACACTTACTCAGCGGCAATTCAGTACATTAATCAAACTCCCAATCCCTAGCCCTGTTAAGAAACCTACACCGCACCCATCCCAACACCAAGCACAAACCCAGCTCAAAACCCAACAACAAATACAACCCCAAGCCCACATCCCTGATGATGAACTAAAGCCTAGAGCAACCGCCGCCAGAGCATGTGTCGGGTCGCCATCGTTGCACATTATGGCAAATTGTTTGGTACATATACAGAAATCTGAATTGTGTTACCATATTTGCAATAAAGTTATATATTGAACTTATACAATATGTGAATATTAATACATTTTTTGATATTCAAAAGAATTAAATGTTTTGGTTGGAAAATGCAAAGCCAGATGGGTATGGTATGGTTATGGGGGTTTTCTCCAATAACAGAAACAGAGACAACAACAGAAACCAAATCCAGGAATTATTAAATCAAATAGATGATACAATGATTTAAACAAATTATACATGATTTATTACGTCTATTGTAAAATGCAGAACATTTTGTATTTGGGCCAATTAAGTAAAAGGTACATGTAGAATAACAACATTATTATTTATACCATGTATATCACATTATTATATTATATCAATGATTGGTTTTAATGTCTTTTATCGGTAATGCAAATACAATGTAATTACTTGAGCCTCTGTAGTAACGTGAGAATTAGTTTTTCACGTTTGGATACATCGTACATTGGACTAATATATGAATGAATTGAATTGAATCACGAGCGTTGAGACATGGACAAATTATAAATAACCCTGTCTACGCCTGTATGATTGAGATCAATCTAAACAAAATGGAATAGAAAGTAAAAGTTTTTCCTGATCACAAGTCCACGGTAAAAGGAAATTTTGTGTCTTGATGTGCATTTGCTCCCGGTAAATTTTGATAAATTTCAAATAGCGCCTACGGCCATACCATGGTAGCTGCGACCATGAAAATCTTAGAATATGTAGTTGGGATATATAATTTCCAAACGGGAATAGCTAATCGGTCGATTTTAGTCAAGAAACGTCGTTTTATAGCTTAACAGATATCTTGACCTCGAAAGGGAGCTATACAACATAAAGAGTTTATTATTTACCATATCATATGTTTAGACTCAATTTCAACCGCTACATCGATCACTGAATATTGCAGGATCGCATTTGCTTCCAATATGTTCATTTGAACCAAATTCATGACCCCATACCAAAATTTTGTATTACCTTTAATGTTTTATCGCAAGAATTTTAATCAAGAATAATGATATCGTAGTTTAATTTGTTGCTATACATTTTTTATTAGATATACATACATGAATATGTAAATTTAAAAGTGATTAGAGGAACAATGTCTATATTAATTCACAACGTTACATGGATTACACAGGAGCATGGTTTCGATTTATTCGCATCGTGTGAAGTAAGCCCACATGGTTTCACACGAATATAAATTATATAGACACGTATAGACAAGTACATGGTTACACAGGTGTATTCAAATGAGGCCGAAGGGTGTTTCACAAAGACCCTAAGTTGAACTTAACTCTAATCTCAAAATAAGCATATAAAAACTCTTTATGAAATAAAGGTAGATGTCTTAATTTTAAATAATTTTTGTTGTCAAAGTTGCAAAAGAGTAAAAAAAATTGTCCACCATATTTTCTCGAAAAGTGATTTTAAAAAAAAAATTCTTCAAAAAGTCTTACTATCCAGTTTATTCAAAGCGCTTTAAACATTGAACAAATTTCCATCAAATTCAGGCCCCCTTTTGAATACGGAGCAATCAATGACGATTTTTTTTTTTTTTGGTATTAATTCCTTTTTCCGTTTCATAAAAATACTGTATAGTTTTTCTAATTCTTCCACCACATATTCAGGAACAGGTCAAACTGTTGCACAAAAAAAAACTGAATTTTGACAATGCAAAGTTTTTAGAATTTGTATTTTTCCTATTAAAATAAGATTTCTTTTCCTCCATACATTTAACAATATCTTAATGTGTGCAGAAGCTACTTGTTCAATTATCCTCATTTGTCCGCTGTATTTACCTACTTGTTACACGTTCCGGATGTGGGGTATAAAGTGGTGATATTCACCACATCAGATTTGTTTTTCAAACAAAATATGCAAATATAAATTCAAGGTAAAAAAATACCTCGGTTCATTTTATATAAGCTGAATTAAAACTCAAATTTAAAGCGCAAAGGTTAAGTCAGACATGTGTGCAGGCACCACAACACCATTGAAAATGTCGCCAGATATTATTATCGACCTCAAAGTGAAAATCACACCATGCGACCTTTGAATGGTTTTGTTGTGTCTTGTCACAAATTCAAACTTTTGGTGCTGTAGTCTGTTACCCTACTTCATTGATACAAGCAAGAATTATAATAATAGTTTCATTTTTATAGCGCAGCTACTACATATGATTATACTCTGCTGCGCTTAATACAAGGTTTCAAATCATTACCCCGGCTGTAGCTTAACTGCCTTAATATGGCGCTAAAGCATTCAAGGAATTTCTTCCAACCGAATATCCATTTTCTTCACCTGGGTGAAGAGTGGCAAATGTAGAGTATTGTTTTGCCAAGGGACATTAGTGTCGCAGCGGGACTCGAACCACGAACCATGTGACCCACAGTCTGGTGACGTATCCGCTAGACCACGATACCTCTACAAGTCCAATTCTCCCGTAGCTTTCGGAGCGCCTTCTTCGAGCATTGCCGAAAGCGGACATCAGTTGCGTTAAAAACAAATATCTTCCACCACCACGTGCAGAGTTGAAGTGTTTTTAAAAACCATGTTAGATAGTTAACGCCACGCGACATCCCAAGTCTTGGCCCAACGTATTCGACAAGAGTCGGGATGGCAGTGGCTATGAAGGACGTTAGGACGGTGATGGTGATGGTCTTTAACCCTCTAATATCTACGCGCCTCTGTAGGGCGCCCTCTCGGATCAAGTTTGGGGTGATCTTTAGCGATGACCTGAACGCGATGCAAATCAGACGGACATTGACAATAGCAATAAAGATGGCGGATAAAGCCAGTGTGGCTATGAGCGAGGCGAAAATCTTTATTTGGGGCGTAGTAAGACTTGTTACAGATCCCCTGCAAAGTGTAGCAGCGCCCTCATCGGCAAAGGGTGATCCTGTGAGAGGCAAACCTAGCGATGCGACGAGGAGAGAAATGGCCGAGACCATAATGATGTATAAACCCACACGTGTGGTTGTTAAGAGTCATCTGAACTGAAGAGGGCGGGTTACCTGGATGTATCTATTTAAACTTAATCCGAGCATGAGCCACGATGAGAAAATAAAAGACATTACAACCCCCGATATCGCACATTGACAAAGTTCATTTTGAATCGATACTATTGAAGATAAATCCATAAGCGACATTACAATTGCGCTTAGGCACCCACCAAAAATATCGTTGATTGTAATAAATATTACTGAATATAATAATTTTTCCGATGGATCGAAATCCGTATTCGGTAAATTCATAATGTGTGCCACGAAGGGGTTAAATATTGTGATCGGAAACACGGTGATCAGGTAGGAAGATACTCGCAGATAGACCAGTTCTGTCGATAGATCGTCTGTGTTGATCGCTAAAGTAGTTTCCATTTTGTTGGACCAGGCCCTGAATGAAAGAGACAGAATAAAATGATAATTATCATAATAACTATTGTTATTTTTATTATCATTTTTGTTGCTGTTGTTTTATTTATTTATTTATTCATGATTTCTTTCAACGGGATAGTTTCATTCAGATCCACTGGAAGCCAGTGGATCTGCTTTCCAAGAATGCCCTGCATAAAAATGAAAGTTTTAAAAAAAAGTATAATATAATACAACAATTAAAAATTGTACATACATGTGAAATATCAAATGAAACATATATCTTTAAAACAAAAGACTATTGGAATCATAGATTATGTATTATTAATTATGACAAATAAAAAGTACTACAATAACAAAAGCGTGCCTAAAACAAAACACCTAAACAAACAGAAAACACGAAAACCTAAAATCCACGATAAAGTAAATAGAAATACTAAAATAATTACAGAATGAATAGAGTGCAGAAGGCCTATTGCACTTTTAAGATATAACAAAGAAGGTGAAAGAGTTAAAGTAAATTCCAAGAAAGACGGCATTGCTTTTTGAACAAATGTAATGTTGTGCACGACTGAACAGAGAGTGGGAGTTTGATATACAACAGCGGATCATAGTAGGCAAAGCTACGTTTTCTATATTCAGTTTGTGCCTGTGGGACAAACAAAGGAATGTTTACTGCATACCAGTGGCGGATCCAGGGGGGCGGGGGGCCACCCCCCCCCCCACCTGGCAAAAAAAGAGAAGGAAAAAAGGGGGAAAAGGGAAAAAGGGGGAAACCCCTGAGCTTCCGGGGTTTTCTGCCCCCTGCTCTGCCCCCTGGATTTCACCTAGGGCCCAAACTCAGGCACATGGATGCTCATCTGATGGTAATTTAATGCCTAAAACCCCTGATCTCCTGGGGGCTGTGCCCCCTGGACCCCCAACCAATTAGTCACCTACCAGTGCCACAAATAAGGTATCGAAATGTGCTCATCTGACCGTAATTAAATGCCTAAAACCCCTTGACGTCCGGTGGCTCTGCCCCCTGGACCCCACCTAGGGCCCTAAGGGTGGCCCTGCATGCTTGTCTGACCGTTATAAAATTCCTAAAACATGTGAGCTTCTGGGGCTCCGCCCCCTGGAACCCCCGCCAATTAGTGACCTGCAAGTGTCACAAATAAGGTATAATTATTACGCTCATCTGACGTTATTAATTGCATAAAGCCCTAAGCTTCCGGGGCTCGGCCCCCCGAACCCAACCAATGGCCCTAAGGCGGGCCCCTGGATGCTCATGTGACCGTAATATATTGCCTAACACCCCTGAGCCTCCGCCTCCTGGACCCCACGCCAATTCGTGACCTGCCAGTGTCACAAATAAGGTATAAAAATATGCTCATCTGACCGTAATTTATTACCCATAACCCCTGAGCTTCCGAGCAAGCGTGTTTTATACTCTGCGGGTGTAACTTAAAATTACTTAAAATGTAACTTAAAATTCTGAGACTGTTTGTATTCATGTATTTTGTATACATGTAGCGTATATATATATTTTGTAAATCAATGACTATTTAAGAAAACCTGCCGGATAGGAATTTCTTCCAGACTGTCCTCGGGCGCACTAGGCGGTAGTAATAATAACGAATAAATGTTCATTGAATAAAATATCAAACGAAATAAAAACGAAGCAACAATATTATAAACAACGCAGACCTACCTTTCAAATCGTCAAGGAAGAAAAAGAAGACAAAAACCCTTCTACTTCTGTGCATGGTGTCGATTTCAATGAAGAACTCAACATCCCGATTTGGTGTGTGAAGTGATGCCTAAAGATAAACTCGAATTCTGGTCAATATAGAAACAAAATTCTCTCAGAATCCAACGAAATTCACACTGAATGTTCAAGATTACAAAATAAGATTATAAAATGTATAGAAGCTGAGTAATGAGCAAAGAGCAAGAGATTCGGGTATAGGTTAGAGTTAGGGTTAGGGTCACTAGCTAGGCTGTGAGCAAAATGCCAGTTGTGTTTTTTATCTAATATGATGCCCAGTGAGTTTGGGTGCGTTTGTTTTTATTTCACTGGTTCAAACAACCAATCTACTGCAGGATAAACAATCCAGAATAAATCATAGCAATTTTCTCTCAAAAAACGATTCCCATACCACAGCTGAAGAATATCTCTTGATTGCTGACAATTATCGCGATGTGAGTTCGTTTAGCGATGTCGCCAGTGGTAAGGTCAGTTCTACATATGTTCACCTTTTGCTCGAACACAATTTACATAATTCTGTGGATATGTGATACATTTTTCATAATACCCCTTTTAGTAGTCTTAAAGGCATTGTTTAACAATGTTTCTAGTTTTACAAAATTGAGATGTATGCATGGCCATGTACGTGTTATCAGTGTCTGTAATATGGTGTAATATTGAAGCCCTAAAAAAGTGCGCTTCAAAATGATCATGAAGTGCTTCAAAAAAGTTTTAAAAATTGAGTGACCGGTTTCAACATACTCATTTGCCCCAATAGGCTATAGTGTCATAAACTTTTTTGTTTTAATTTCTAATTCCAATCATGAATATCTTGATAATCAGACGGGCGATCAGCTTGTAAACGTCATGGGATTCCTCACTGACCTAAATGTTTATAATTATCATTGCAGCATGGGATAAATCCACATACGATTTTGTTTATAATCTGAGTCAAAGATGCCCAATCCCTTTTATAAGGAGTAATAACAAATTGTTTTCACAAGGCCATTTCTCCCAATTTCCTTTTCCCAGGAGGTGGGCAAAATATATATTAAAACTCGAGGGCGGAAAAGAATAGAAACAAATGACGTCATTGAGTATTCATTTTAGCCAGCATAGACACCACTGAGGGAGCAAGGATGGAATCATTACGGCAAGAGTACAAAAGGCCATTTACGTAATTATTTCATTCGAAACATTTACAAATATTTTGTATTGATTCTACAAATCATAAGATTCCATGAAATTGTCTACGGTTTCTAGGATTATTTAAGTTTCTTATTCAACTAAATATTTGAAAGATATTATATCATATTTTATTTTATCTATTTATTGATATATATTTATTCAGGATAACAAGAATCAGATATACATTGTAGATACAAACTCATTAACATGAAAATATCAGGTGGGCAAAGTAAGCTCCATTATTTAACAAAAGTTTTTTTCAGTTATTATCCTTGTTTGATTGAATTATTTACAACTTTTTTTTGTTTCGATTTTACAAAAAATTAATCATACGATTAAATGAATGTTTTTACGGAAAAGATTTTTTTAATTGGTTATTCTATAAATATTTTGAACAATATTGTATCTTGTTACATTCGCATGAAAATATCAGATGTGCAAAAAATAATTTTGATATAACGAATTTTAAATAACTTTTTGTTTTTTGTTTTCTTTAACGGTGAATTTAAAGATGCGCCTCTGAAAATAATATAAAGTCTGTTGTAAAATTCCTCTGGAACTAATCAATTTACTCAATAGTAAAAACTTTCCAAAAGCGGCCCAATACCAATTTCTGTTGTATATCCTAATCCCATAGACAACATGTTCAGATTACGTAACAAGTCATTGTGACGTTTGCACATTAACTATAGGTGACGCCTGACTATTTGAAATACATTTAATAGGTTGCTTTTTCGAATCGTGTTGTATCAATTTTCCTTCTTTAACGGTATAAATAGAGATGGCGCCTAAGCAAAATATCTGTAGTCTGTTGTAAAAATCTACTAGGAGTCAGTTAATAAGATCGCAAAGACTTTCAAGAATAAACTCAAGGATGATTTCAGAACCCCCTATTTTCATAATTGAACTTACTTTAGAAATCATTTTCTGATGTACGTCAGGGTAATGTCTGCGGGTTTCAATAATAATAATAATAATAATAATAATAATAATAATAATAATAATAATAATACGCTGGGGCTGGGCTGGGGCCTGTCAAGATACCACCACGTATCCTCTGCGTGTCGTAAAAGGCGACTGAGAGGGGGACCATTCAGCCTCAGGGGGCTGGTGGTGTTACTGGGTGGCACCAGTAGGACCAACACAAAAATGAATATCTCCTAAATCGTTGAATTGGGAAGGCGAGTTTAGGCCGCCTTTAAATAAGCCTAGCTTGCTCTGCATTGGGCAGCAGCGATGCAGTAGGAGTGTTTCGGCGGAAGATCATTGAATCTTTTAGGACAACGGTGAACCTCTCATAATCTGGTGTGCTGGATAATCCCAGACACGGATACATACTGCGGTGAAGAAGGCAACGGAAAACCACTTCACTATCATTCCAAGAACAATCGTGATGAACCACAACTCTAGAGCAATAGACAATGGCGTGAAGGTGGCTCGTCTACCTCAAGGCACCTCGCCCGGTAGGGTGTCCCATGGGCGACAGGGGGACCCCGACCGTCAGCCAGCTACTGTTCGCAATAGAAATACCATCAGAGTTGGAACATGGAATGTGAGAACACTGTATCAGAGCGGCAAGCTGAAAAACGTTAAACAAGAGATGATGTGGCTAAATGTCAACATATTGGGAATAAATGAAACAAGATGGCTGAATAACGGCGAGTTTGTGATAGATGAGTGCAGATTTTTTTTTTTTTTTTTTTTTTTTTTTTTTGGGGGGGGGGGGGCAGAAGAAAATCTGCATCACCACCACTCTTACATGTTACATGCAGGCCCCCCAACAGAACGTTTTTTAAAGTGGAGTATTAACAATGAGGTAGAGCGTAGCGAGCGTAAATTGGAATAGGGTCCACGGGCTGAGCCCCAGGAAGCTCATGCTTTTAGGCATTAAATTACGGTCAGAAAAGCATATTTAGATACTTTATTTGTGCCACTGGCGGGTCGTTAATTGGCGGGGGAGGGGGTCCAGGGGGCACAGCCCCGGAAGCTTAGGGGTTTAGGTATTTAATCACGGTCAGAAAATCATCCAGGGGCCCGCCTTAGGGCCCTTGGTGGGGTACAGGGGCAGAGCCACCGGAAGCTTAGAGGTTTAAGGCATTTAATTACGGTCAGATGAGCATCCAGTGGCCGCCTTAGAGCTCTGGGTGTCTTCCAGGGGGCAGAGCCCCCGGAAGCTCAGGTGGTTCAGGTAATTAATTAAGGTCAGATAAGCATCCAGGGGCCGCGTTAGGGCCCTTGGTGGGGTCTAGGGGGCAGAGCCCCCGAAAGCTCATGGGTTTTTAGGTATTTACGAACAGATGAGCATATTTTGATACCTCATTTGGGACATTGGCAGGTCACTCATTTCTTTTCTCTCTCGTTTTTCTTTTTTACTTGAATATACTTTTTCAAAAAGTGAGGGGGGTTCGAGCCCCCCAGCCCCGACGTTCTACAGGCCCTGACATGAAGGCTTCTAAATAAGCATATTTTGTCGCCCGGCTGTACATTTGGGAATTTGTAATTTTCCAACAAACGCATACAAAGTTACGATTTTAAAAAAAATGGAGAAAAATTAATACCTGCAAACCATGTCATTTCAGCAACATTTGTAAATCACTGATAACGAATTCAATATACCCCCATCCCCATCAGTACGCCAGTGTTCAGGGGCTCATGTCTTCTCACCTATTTAATAATTTAAAAAACACGATTTTCCCATCCTCTCACAATATTTCCACGATTGTGGAACAGCGCATATTATGATCGACAAATTCGAACGATATGGCAATTAGAGAGAGAGAACCAGAGAGAGAGAGAGAGAGAGAGAGACGTTACACACTAAAACGTACCATATTATAGCACTTCCAATGTAAACAAAAGAAAGGACACACACCCATACACACACACACACACTTCTCCGCTTTGACTGGCCTTCAATTCATTCCTTATGTGTAACGCTAAAATATTATTCACATATTTCATGTCGATCAATATTTACTAAGGGCAGCTGGAGTTTTCTTCTGTCAATAAATCTGCATCATGTGACAATGGTACATATTTGTTCCCTCTACTTGCCTATTTCTGCACGACATGTAAGCATGCATGACAAGCTAGTATTGGCTTGATTTGTAAAGGGAATCGCAGTACGTGTCTGGTTCGGTTTAGTTTAGATATTATAATTACATTTAGATGTTATGGACGCCATCTTGATTTGCACAAAGTGCGTGCAAACATAGACGTAATACAAATTTGTCTTCTTTGGGCGAAGTTAAAACATCAAAGGACAGCCAATCGAGGAGGTGAACTTTCTTTAGGATTTCAAAATACGAAGGTAAGAACAGAACATCGATGTGTAGGAAGTGAGTTGAGTCGTTTTGATGGGCGTGTACGTGGAGATTATGACTTAAACACGGAAATAGGAAAAAAATGATAAAACGGTTATGAAACGAACGAGTTTGAAATGAGAATGAAATGATTATGCAACAAGTGTGAGTATAAGCCTTTTCGTAAATACTATTTGCGAATGGGCAGATAAAGGTCATTTCTGATAAAATTTTAAAACCCACCAACAGGAATACATGCTCATGTTATCTAATCATTAGGGACTTTTAGATTTGCGTGGACTGATACGTGTGACGTCCATTCAAGGCAGTGCATTAAAAGGACGTCGATCGTAGCAATCCACGTTTTTGTTGTGCAAATCTAAAAGTCCCTATTATTCATGTGTACACCTACGGTACATTCTTATGATACAAGAGGGCAAACAAAAGCTATTCGTGAAGCACATACATGACTTTGGCATTGATTATTCTAAAATAAACAAAGTGGGACTTCTCTATGAGTAAAAGATATGTGGATATTTGGGGTCATTTGACCCATTTGCTAACTACGAAATGGTCTACTTGGTATGGATCGAGAGAAAAACAATGAGCTGGGGCATTTTCATGAGAGATACAAATTAAGAAAACAAAATCAGTTTTGCTACTGTGAAAGTTTGTTTTATTACAGTGTCTCTCTTTGATGGATAAGGCCAAATGTCAATTATATCGATAACCCCCCCCCCCCCCCCCCCCCCCCCCCCCCCCCCCGCTCTCTATTTCTCTCTCCCTATCTCTGTCCTTCTCTACCTTCTTACCCCCGCCAATCTTTTATTCTGTCTGAGCCCCGTTTACTGTCTTCCTTTCCTCCACTCTCTTTCCATCTTTCTCAGTAACCCACCCCCCCCCCCCCTCTCTCTCTCTCTCTCTGTCTCTCCATATTATAGCTCTGTATCCATGTTTATATTGTGGAGTACACAATGAACCAGGATTGTCAAGTCTGACAGACATGAGGTCTACAACAGAACCCACTACTATCAATAGTAGTGGTAGTAGTAGTATTAGTATTATAGTTATTTTTCCCGTCCAATTTCGTCAAGCAGCAATCAATTTCATTAACGTGCATTCATGTTCGAGAAAATTTTCTCCACACGTTGCTGCCCTGGTTCATTTTTAAACTTGATGCATTCAATTTCGTTTCTAGTCACCGAATTTTCTAAACATGCACATTCAAATTAAAGCTTGGTTCAGTCAATTTGGAAATACGTAAGGGTTATTTAATTTCGCCAAAGTTGAGTGGGAGGATAATTCTTTGGCGAATTGCGGTTTCATTTTCGTCTATGGGCAACCTCTTAAAACTAGACCTGATAATCACAGTATGATGTTCGATGTTTATTCGGATATTGAGTATTTCATGTTCATTTATTTATTCTTTTTCTCTATGATCTTTTCTGACGTGATTTCGCATTATTCCATCTTCTTATTTGTCTGATATAGTTATATTGCATTTTATGTTTTCTCTTTCTTTCGACATTCTTTATTTTTGTTGAAACATCTCTTTATTCATATCTTCATATTTTTCATTATACATGTCTTTGAGGTTATTTTTTAAATGGTTTGTTTTGATCAATCTTGATTGAGTAGGTGATCTTTTCATCTTTTCATTTAACATCTTTTTCTTTATTCGTCATCGTATTTTGTTTCCATCATGTCCATGTCTATTAAAGCTGAACTCTACCTCTGCCCAGGATCTTTTTATATAGAGTGCGTCCCGGAAAAAACGAAACCGAGAATTATCGATGTTTTATCATAACTTAGACACATTTATAATTAATAAATGACACATATGTGGAAAGCTGAGATCCTCTTTTTTCATCTGATGTAACTCATATAATGCATATTTCACGCATGAGTGATTGAGATGAATTTGAAGAGAGGAAACCAGAAATTTATTTGGCGGACGGTATCTGAATTTCAAAGAGAAAATCACATTTCCAGAAAGTTGAGTTTCTGCCCTTACATATGACACCTCAATCAGGAAAAATGAGCAAGAAATGACAAAGTTCTGTATGTTTAAAGTAGTGCTTGCATATCCATAATTTTATCAAACGAATTTGTTTTCACTGGCTGCCTGCCGTAGCAAAAAAAAAAACAGAATTGTCAAAAAACTTAACTCCGTTTCGTTGACAATCAGCCATGCATGAAGTCTTTCGTCTAAAAAAATGCCAATGGCTGACCTAAATAAGATGACCTTACCCCCCCCCCCCCCCATGGAACAAAATGTCAAATTGTTAAATTACAAGACCCCAAAAAAAGAAAAGTGTCCTCTTACCCCCCCCCCCCCCCGCTTATTCAGTGGCTGGCTGAGTCGTTGCGAAATTGTTGGCCCGATTTTAACCCCCCCCCCCCCCTTGAGAAAATCCTGCGTACGCCACTGCTACTAAATCAAATTGAATGACGCTATTAGCTTCTTGAATGTTGATCTACATAGTCATTCAATTTTGCACGAACTTGAATGAACGTTACGTTTATTTGGATGCGAAGTTTACGAAGTTGGGCGGGAAAACCTATAGTAGTTTTATTGCGTATCAGGACAATTACCCCCTGGGCAATCACCCCCCGGAAAATTACCCCCCGGAAAACTACCCCCCAAGGACAATTACCCCCTGGAAATTTACCCCCCGGAGAATTACCCCCCGAGGACAATTACACCTCCAAGGACAATTACCCCCCGGAAAATTACCCCCCGGAGAATTACCCCCGGAGGACAATTACCCCCCAAGGAAAATTACCCCCCCGGAAAATTACCCCCCGGAGAATTACCCCCCGAAGACAACTACCCCCCGAGGACACTTACCCCCGAGGACAACTACCCCCGAGGACAATTACCACCCGAGGACAACTACCCCCGAGGACAATTACCCCCCCCCCCCCTCGAAACACCATTACCGCGGCCCGAGGACAATCACACCCAGGGAATTTGTAACACTGTGACGTATAATGCGAGCTCCTCTTCAAATTGCTATTTAGAGAAAATGTCATGAACTTTCATTTTCTTAGTTATTTATGACGGAATAGATTTGTTTCGTACAGGGGTTGTGTATAAATTATATTATATTCGTAGCTCACAATTAAAGCCCTCGTACCCATCTGCCAAATCTTTTTGCTTGACGTACATGTATCCTCCTAGGAGGAGATTTCACCCACCCCTCTCGCTCTGTATCCATTCCACCTTTGTGAAGTTTGACCTAATATGCCACGTGTATTGAATCAAATTCAATTGCCAGAAGACGCATGTATCAAATCGAATTCAATACACCAGTTTACAGTTGTATCAGTGCGCATGCGCAGACAGTTGATCTCGGGTCACTGGCCCCGGAAGCGGGGTCAACGGCCCCGGAAGCGGGGCCAATAACGGTATTTATGCGTAAATTAAGATTGCGCCCATATATGCAAATCATGATGTGAGCGCATATATGATAAATAAATTTAACTAGAGGGATTCTAGGCCATGTCATCGCACTGCACACCATGTACCAGCTAGCTGCATGCACCGCTCAAGAAGCCTACCACGTATATATTATAGCTTAGCTTACACAGAAATAACCGTCTGATATGGGTCATTTCTTGGCGCTAGTGTAGCAAGGTATCCAAAATATAGCCTACTAAAACAGACCCCAAATTTCAGACCCCAAATTTTGTGGTCATCATTACCCTAACCCTAACCCTAACCCTAACCCTAACCCTAGAACCCTAACCCTAACCCTAACCCTAACCCTAGAACCCTAACCCTAACCCTAACCCTAACCCTAACCCTAACCCTAACCCTAACCCTAGAGATAATGATAAACACGAAATTTGGGGTCTAAAATTTGAGGTCTGTTTTAGTAGGCTATATTTTGGATACCTTGCTACACTAGCGCCCATTTCTTTAATAAAACTGACATTTGTTGAATCGGAGGTCTAGTGGAGCCAGACGTAGTCTCAGTGGAACAATTACCGACGATATAGGTCTACAGAGACTGAAGCTTTTGGTCTAAGTAAGCTGACTGTTCCGTATTCTACTACTACACTACGTACTAGGCCTACGGTACTTCAAAAACCAAAGTGGTAAGTCACTTGGCCTAGGCCTACAGCTCTTATTGAGTAGTCTATCACCTTCAGAGTTCAGGATACCGGTGTCTGGTCAGGTCCCCCCCCCCCCCCCCAACCAGCCGCTCGCCTCCTATACACAGTCGCCTCCTTACGTAGTCGCCCCCAAATTGTGTGGTCGGGTCGCGGTCGCCTCCTAACTAGATCTAGCCTAGCTATAGCTATAGCTATAGCCTAGGCCTAGACTAGATCTAGATCTAGTAGTGAATAATGCATTTAAATGCAACAAAATTTCCTTCTGGATCAATACATTTGAATTGAATTGAATTGAATTGAATTTAAGACTAGATTTCTAAGAGTAATTAGAGCTCCATATGTAGCCTAGATTCTATACCCATAGTACCCCCCCCCCCCCCCACAAATTTGAAACAAATAGATAGGTCTAGATTCTATCAGATAGATCTAGAGTTAGACTAGACTCTATAATATATGAGTCATGACTTTGACTTGAGTCATATCTATATTTTTTTCAAATTTGTTACCGATATAAACTTTATTTAGACCCTTCTAGGGTTAGAATAGCACGAACCTTGGGTTAGGGTAATCGGACCCTAGTGCCATATGCAGCTAGAACTAAAAATTGCTTGACTTTGAACTTGTAAAAGACATCAAATAAAACAATAAATTAGGGGGCAAAATGACCAAAAAACTTGGGGCGAGCTGACCAAGAATCCCCAAATTGCCACAAAAAAAATTGGGGGGCGACGTGACCAATTGAGGGCGACTTTGTAAGGGGGCGGGCTAACATTGGGCCACCTGACATGGAACCGTAGTTACCTGGCTGTAGTTACCTGTAGTTACCTGTCTTCACAGGCTCTAATTTAAGACGTAGACTCTAGTCTAGTATAATGCCCACCTTCCTTCATTCAAAATCCACTGCATGTGATATCGTGTCATAATTTGCAGATATCAATCCTAATAATTTGCAGATAGCTTTGCTGTCTGCTTAATACTTAAGTTTTACATGTAATTAATAGTGTCATACATGTTCTTAATATAATAGTCATACTTGTTGTACTTTGCTGAGAAAAATGCAACAAATTATAGTTTGTTTTGTTTACACTAGGCATGAGGCCACATTGTTATGTCCCAGGGTGTGGCAACGGGGAGTACGGACTGAAAACGTGGAGCAGCATCAAATGCAAAGTGCATAATATTCTTCAGGAATATTGTGGATGTCAACAACCTTACAAGTATGCCCAGAATTCAACACAAACATGTTGCACTATTTATCAACCCTTGACTTGAGCTGAGTTTCCGTTAACTTTACAGACTAGCCAACATGTTGTTGTTGGTAATTGTGTTAAACAATTAAAAAGCTGTTGTTATTTTGGTGAGTTTTGCTAATTGAGTTATTTAAAGTAGTGTTTTCTGTTTTGTTGTATTTGTTTGTATAGACTTCTATTATATCCTGCATCAAAAATTTGTTGGCTTTTGCTTGGTTGAGAGCTCGTCACATGACCAGAAATATGTAAACTATATGCCCGAGAGTACTATCTGGGAGTTGAAAAAAAAAATTAAATTGAATTTGATTTCTTCTTCAAATCTTAATTTAATGAAAACAAAATATTTTAAATCTTTTTAGATAAAATTTGACAATTTTTTTTTGTTCTAAATTTTTTTTCTTTCCCAAATTTTTTTTTTTTTTTAATATTTTTTATAAAATAAATGTTTGATGCAGGATATAAAACAAATATACCATGCCTTCTATTCGAGGTACTGGTTAAAAATATGGGCCTCGGTGACTACAAAAGTACCTCAGCAAATAGTACTATTGGAGTCACCTTTTGCTCATATTTTTAACAAGAAACTCTCAAGATAGTGTATATTTGTATACTAATCTAATTCTAAGCTCAGTTAATGCATCATTGCAAGATATCTGTGTTTGTTATTTTGTAATCAAACCAGGCCCGTATCTAGTAAGTGTATCTATACATCATGATTCATGAATCAGAATTGAGCTATTTATGTTGACAGTCATGCAGTCACCTGAAAGGATGCTTTAATTCCAAGCTTATTTTGAAGATTTCAAGTACGGTAGACAATGATGCATGAATTGAATGGGGTAAAAGCCATTTCTATTTCTATGTAATACTGATCAAGGCCTGTTCAGCATTTATGATAGAATGGCATACTGCATAAACCCCTAGACTACTATACTAACTTGTTTTTGGAGGATTATTTTTTGAAAGATATTTTCAGGTTGGCTGTAAGTAATACAGACCACCTTATCATTTTATTAAAATCGTCTTTATTTATTTATTATTATTTATTTTTCTTATTTCGACACACTTTTTGTGTGCAAGATAACTAAAAAATCTGAGGGCCTCTGTCCACATTGGTCTACTTTTATCTAAAGTGTGGACACAATCCAATCTGGGCCAATTTAAAAAAAAATTATGTTATTTGATTGATATATTTTGTTGTTAATGTTTTTCATTGTAAATTCTAACCAAGTTGAACATACTAAACCACTAAGATGTGCCTACCACATTGAGTTTTAAGTTATATTTTGTTAATTCTATTGCTCTCTGTTTATAAAGTTTGAAAAGTTCAACTTTAAATTCCATGTCAGATCAATTGATTTCTCTTCAAATTTGGTTTATAAATAGAATATCAGGCCTTAAATTTCAATATTTTTAGGGCAAGGCCACTTTTCTATAGGGCACATTCCTATATTACAGCACAAATAAAAAGAATTGGAAAGGGCACCTAAAATCTCCAAGGCCAATCAAAAGGGCATCCACGGCCATGGCCTTGGATTAATTTAAGCCCTGGAATATTGTAGAACTGATGAGGCTACCCTGGGTAAACAAGACATATTATTATTATTATTATTATTATTATTAAAGTTTTTAATTTGCACTACATTCACAACACCAGACCTACCTAATAGTATGTAATACACCAGATGGTGAACTGTACTTTTCCTGGAAGAAGAAGAAGGCCTAGAGTGATAAAAGCTGAAAGTCAAAATTTCAAATATTAACTAGCGCAATGAAACAGACTTTTCAGTGATTTTCGCTTAAATGTTTGCTTATATTCCTGTATTAAACTACTTGGTTAAATATCTTAAAATAAGCAAGACATTTTCTTGGTTAAGATTAATAATAATGAAAACAAATTTTTAATGCAACCTTTTATTGATATCAATTTCCAGATTAATATGTTTCCCTACGAAAAGGGAACCTGAGGAGCGTGACATGTGGCTGCATATCCTGGGGCGGCCAGACCCCAACAATGACAGTAATTTCCTTGAACCGTCCCGGGGTCACAGAGTATGCTCGTTTCACTTCATAGGTAAGTTCACCATTCAAATTTTTTATCCTCAAGATCAACAATGGGATTCCTTCTGACAGGCGCGGATCCAGGGGGGGGAGCGGGCCTTGCCCCCCCCCCCCCCACCGCAAAAAAAAAGAGATAGAGAAGGAAAAGAAGGGAAAGGGAAAGAGGAGAGAAAGGGGGAAAAAAGAAGAGGAAGAAGAAAAGAAAAGAGGGAAGAAGGTGATTGGGGGGGGCAAAGGACTTCCCCCTCCCCAGCAAACCTAAAAGAGAGAGAAGGAAGGGAAGGGAAAGAAGAGAGAAAGGGGGAAAAAAAGAGAATGAAGAAAGGTAAGGGATATTGGTTGCAATTTTCCCGCCAACAAGGTGTAGATCAGAAAGGAAAAGGGAGTAGACAAAGAACATTTTTGAAATTCAGACAAGGATTAATAGTCGTGAACGGTACAACGAATCGTCTTCTTTCTCTTATAATTTAATAAAACGTTGCGGGGGAGGGGAACTGAATTCAGAGAGCACAATTACTGTTTTTAAGTTGCACACATAAATAAGGACAGTAATTTCCTTCCAATAAGATGTTATCTTTGTCAAGGACTATGCACTCAGTTTGAAAATATGCTTGCTATTCAATATATTTCCAGATGGAGAACCTACAGAGGCACATCCGTTCCCAAGTGTAGGGAAAGCTACATGTAATACTTCGCCTACTAGAAAAAGAAAGTTGGAAGAAGAAGAAGATCATTGTACCGGTAATCAGAAATCAAATCATGTACCCAAATTTTCTACAGCCTCAAAATTTGTAATATATATGCTCGTTAGTTTAATAAAATCATTCAAATCGCAGAATAAAGAGCTGAATAATGAAGTTAAAGACCTCCAGACTGAAATCCTAGATTTAAAAAAAAGAATTACAAATTATAGTGAAATTAAATGTGCAAACATTTTAAAAAGTGATAATGATGCATTGTTTTTCACCGGTATTCATAGTATTTGTTTATTTCACACTTTGCATAAATTTATATCACCATTTGTACATAGAAGGTGGAGAGGATTGAAAGTAGTTAGCACCAAAGTTAAAAGATTTCTAGTTTATAACAAAAAGCCAGGCCCGATTCGTAAATTACATAGTGTTGATGAATTTCTTTTGGTTTTAATTCGTTTGAGATTGGGATTGTCACTCAATGACCTTGCCAAACGGTTTGGAATTTCAATTGCCCTTACATCACGAATATTTAATTGTTGGTTATCTGCCATGAACCAAGTTCTCGGAAAATTTATTTATTGGGCACCAAAAGAGCAAATTGCAGCTACAAAACCATCAAGATTTAAACATTTGCCTGATATCCGTTGTATTATTGATTGCTCTGAAATTTTTATACAGACTCCAAAAGATCCTTTTTTGCAAAGTGTCACATGGTCTGATTACAAACACCACAACACTGCCAAATTCTTAATTGCTGTAGCACCTAATTCATGTATTACCTACATCTCGCCTATGTATGGAGGTAGAGCTTCAGACAAGGGTTTAACTCTAGATTGTGGTTTTTTGGACAAATTAGATCCTTATGACATGCTTCAAGCAGACAAGGGCTTTATTATTCATGATGAATGTGCTGCTAGATTTGTAACTCTACAGGTACCACCAGGAAAAAGAGGTGAAACACAAATGTCATCTGCTGCCGTTAACAAAACCAAGAAGGTTGCCAATTTGCGTATTCTTGTTGAACAGGTAATACGTAGATTGAAAATATTTAATATTCTTAAGAATGAAGTGCCTGTTAGTTTGATACCGTCACTAGACAAAATTGTACGTGTATGCGCAGCTTTATGCAACTTGCGTAAACCAATTTATTCAACTTAAATGTTCTATCTTGTAATGGTATTTCAATATTTAACATTCTAAAGCATGAAGTGCCTGTGAGTTTGATACCATTACTAGACAATATTGTACGTGTATGCGCAGCTTTATGCAACTTGCATAAACCAATTTATTCAACTTGAATGTTCTATCTAGTTGTAATGGTATTTCAATATTTAAAGGTAATACAAAGTTTTGGTATGGGGTCATGAATTTGGTTCAAATAAACATATTGGAAGCATATGCGCTCCTACAATATTCAGTGATCGTTGTCGCGGTCGAAATCGACTCTAAACTTATGAAATTGTAAATAATAAACACTTTATATTGAATAGCTCCCTCTCAAGGTCAATATATTAATTAAGCTATGAAACAATGTTTATTGACTAAAATCGACCGATTAGATATTCCCGTTCGGAAATTATATACTACAACTACATATTCTGAAATTTTCATGGTCGCAGCTACCATTGTACGGCCGTAGGAGTTTTTTTTAATTTATCAAAATTGACCGGGAGCACCGGTAAATCTTTATATTCAATTTTTCTCGAAAGCAGAAGTGTTTTAGGGGCTAAAGTTTCTAGTGCTTTTGATACAATCACAGGGGCATCCAAATGTATCAAAATTGTAAAGATTCACTATCCACCCATTTTCAAAATTTCCCAAAACTTTGTAATACCTTTAACATTCTAAAGCACGAAGTGCCTGTGAGTTTGATACCATCACTAGACAAAAATGTACATGTAATGGTGCGATCTTGAAGATTGTAGTGCTAATATATTATGAACAAACCTTTATATTTTTTTAAAATGCAACGTGTATTGCTGATTTACGTTAAATATGGCAAATGGAAAAGTCATCATACAGTCATTCATTGGATGTTTGCAATACATAAGTTATGTAAATAAACTCTGTGTAACATGGAAATGATGATGGAAAGAATAATGATTTTCACCACAAAATAAACTTCCGGTTCTATTGTGTGTTTTTATTGCTTCAATGTTTAGACAACGAAAAAACAACAACCCTGTTTTGCTGATCCCTATACATGTAAATGTCACAAAAATCGGGAGAAAATATGAAACCAAATTTGATTCAATTTAAAAAATAAAATCATGTTCAATTTCACATAATTTCAGCCCAAAATGCAAAATCTGGGTCAGTAGGGCCCGTAAAACAGGGTGTGTTTTTTCTGTGTCGTCACATAGTAATTTTCCAGATAGTTACTTTCAGGTACAAGTTTTAGTTTAGTTCTTTAGTCAGGATTATTACTAGTAAATCTTAGATTTTGGATCATTGACTACCGTAAGTGAAAATAAAGAAACTCCTAAACAATTTCAGAATGATTATAAAATTATTATGGACTAATCAGAAATTATCTTACAATTCCCTTTAGAGTAATTACAATACGTTCATTCAAAAGTTCATTGAACAATAGACTATAGAAATACAATACATTTTGATAACAAAGAACTTGTTCAGTTCAGTTCAGTTTATTTTGGCATGGCACCAACTTCAGCCAAAGGCTTTTCTTCTGCAAAAAAAATAAGAACAATTATGAGATAACTCACAACATATAAATAATAAAAACAAACAAAGACTAAATAAGTATAAAAAAAGAAAATGTATAAACCAAGATACTTCCACCATGAGTCTACTACGAAGTCCATGCTTCCACCCCCCCCCCCCCTTTCAGCGATTATTATTTCCAATCTGCATTTGTTAAATTTGTTATAGTTATATATTCAAGAGTACAAAATATATGAATATTGTAAAACTCAAACAGTAAAATTCATTTTATAAAGTTACTATTTATATTTCCCGTGATATGAATACAGAGAAAGATATATTGTTTTGTTCTATAAATAAATATTTAAACATACAAAATATGAATACTATCTGTCATTTAAAATATTATAAAACTCTTGACAGTGAAATTGTTTTTCATAAAGTAAATATTTATATTACCCTTAATTTGAATACAGAGAATGACATATTCGTTCGTTCATAGGTAGCTGATTCCAAGATTTGCTGCCTCTATAACATAAGCTCCATTTCTTGAAATTCATATGGGGTTTGGGCAGTATTATGAGCATTTCTCAAGCTATAATAACAATATTCCTTATTTAAAAAAATTTCATGAACAGTTTTATACAAAATACATAATCGTGAACATTTATCTCTCTGTTCTGATATATTTTTCTGTTTTCTAACAAAAAAAAATGAATCTAGGCTACGGAACCTCCATCCAACATGAAGTACCACACAAAGTGCCCTATTCTGCAGTTTTTGCAAACTTTATAAACTTCCATTTCCTGGTATTGCACCCACTCATTGAATTACTGATTTCTAACACATTAGTGCAATTTTCTGTGTAACATATGGTTTAAATCAACAAAATTATATCTTTTTACTAACACCGTCTTACTTAAATATTCAATATGTTTACACCAATCCAAATGTTCATCAATAACTATTCCAAGACACTTACAGTGGGTTACACATTTGAGTGGAACATTTTGTATAAAAACATCTGGTACTATAATTTCTTTTTAGCCTTTTCTTTGTTCCAATAAAAAGCAAGTCACATTTTTCATGTTTAGAGACGTGCATCATCAGCATAATTATAATGATGTCTTACATGTATTCAGACATGAATGCAGATCATTGATTAATAACAAATAACAATGGGCCAATATTGACCCCCGCAGTATTCCACATTGCATCTTTTGTGAATTAGAATGAATCCTGTTTACACAAGTATATTACATGCAGTTGTTTAAGTAACTACCAAACCGCTGTAACGAAAAATGACAATATAATATATTCAAGTCAATTAATCGTAGCTTAATCAAAAGAACTTTTGTAAACAATAAAATAGAGCAGCAATCTACTTGTTATATTTCAAAGTTGGTTTAATTCAAATATTAGACTATACATTTTTACCAGAGAATATTGAAATAAAATGTATGCAGAAAATATATGCTATAATAAGCCATGTTCAACACAGTTTCAAGGCAATTAATGGTTTCAACTAAACAGCATTATATATTGCACTAACACAAAATAGGCCCACAATTCATTTGTCAGATTATTAGCATTATATATTGCACCAAAACCAAATAAGGCCCAGAATTCATTTGTCAGATTATTAGCATTATATATTGCACCAAAACCAAATAAGGCCCAGAATTCATTTGATAGATCATTATTAATTATACACAGTTATCGCATATCCACTTACCAGTTTCTCTTAGAACATCACTTTCTCTAAGCCCAACACATACCATGTGATGAGAAACCTGGCAAACTACGCATTTCAGGCCATTGTCAAAATCTTTGAGAGGATTTTTAAGGACATCTAGGCCGCAAACTCCACAAAGAAACACATGGGGCAATTTGGACTTGCGCATTGCAGTAACTTTCGAAGTACTCGGTACACAGTCCGTATGAGAAATGGAACTGTGCTGAACATGGCTTATCATAGCATACGAATGATCAGTGTGGTCTCGATTCTGCAAGGACCCTTGTAGTAAAACAGGACATAAATGTCTGCGCCAAAAGTATTCAGCATTTGCAGCCATTTCTGCAAACAGCACTGAATCGAATAAAACTCTCTCCAAATGAAAACCACAGGGAGTGTAAACAAAAAAATCACAAAACTCTGCTCCCACAATGCCCATTTGGGACTGAACCTGAAAAAAGTATGTAGATTCTGAAGACAATTTAGTACATCCATTAATATATTTCAAGTGGGGCCAATTGTCTGGTGAAGGGGCTTCTTTGAGATACGGACACTTAATCTCACACAGGCCTTTACCATGACACTTACATGAAATCAAAAGATCCGGTGATGCAGCAAGGAATGGTTTATCTTTGCACACATGAAGGCCTGTGTCCTTTACAGTAAATACCTTGTGTTTCTTGCGCATTTGTTTAGAGTACACAATTTTTGCGTGCGGCTCGAGAGCAATACCATGCTTCATGGCAACAGTTTTGATTGTACCTGAATTGTCTAGTAGTGCTGATAAGAGTGATTTAACTGATTGGGAAGGATCTTTTTTGAGGGTTTTAACCCGAGTATGTACCCTGTGAATATTGCTAGAGGTAATGCGCCCCTTGCGCTGTTGAAACCACATGTTGGAGTCCCTTTGATCAGCTGTCGCACGGCATATGGCTTCTATCTTTGACTTGTCTACCTTCATTGCTGTTAATAGATTTTCCACTGCTGTTTCAGGGTCTTCAACAGAGGTCTTTACCTCATCTGCTAGCTTTTGCGGAGTTTTGGGACATTCTAATTTTTTTTTTGAAGGAAAGGGCTTACCATCGTACAGTTGCATGAAGCAGCAGTTTGGATTGATACTGCGTAGTTTTGAGGACAAGTCTGTGGTGGATTGATCACTGTCGATATATTCTTTTTGAGGAGCTGTCATCGGTGTGAACTTAGTTGCCAATACCTTAACAGACTGGGCAAAGGTGTCATCACCATCTGCAAAAAAGCATGGTTATTGAATTACACAAATGTTAGTACCAAATGAAAATATTGATTATAACAAAGTCCCATCAGCAAGTGAACTTACTGACCATCCAGGTTTTGAACCTGTGACCTCCGATTTGCTAGTGCGACACTCTTACCAATGGGGACGATTTGCTCATTTATGTTGTGTAGTTGCAATGGTTCAAACTAATTTCTTTTTCAAATATTTATTGACAGGTTTGAGTTTCTTTTCTATATAATTTATAAATAAGGTAATAATAATTGAAAAAACTAACAACAATTAAAGCAACATAGAAATCATTTTAAAAAGCTTATCAATAAAAATAAGTCTACATTTAACACAATCAAAACTAATCATAAACAAATACTTGGTATTTTGATAAGTTAACTACCAATCGTTCATCAAAACTTTAAAAACAAAAATGAAAAGATCAATTTTCTATATCATTTTAAATACCTTTATGCAGATTGGCATTAAAAAAAAAAATTAAAAAAAAATATTGAATGCCTTTTACTTATGCTATGGCCAAATTATTTCCCCCCGATAATACATACCTTGATTGAAATACTGATCTTTCTTCCAAACAAGGTCCTTCAGAGGGGTTGGTTTTGAGATGGACTTCATATCCCTTGGCACATTCCATGTACATGCCTGGGAAGTGCAGCTTGTCATACCTGTGCGTACAGCGCATTCAACTCTGAATAGGAGTCCTGCAATGTGGTTACATGAACCATGAAGCCTGAAATTGAAATCACAAGACTTGTATTCAACTTAAATGAATTTTACATTTTACTCTAATATCTTACCACTTTAACAACCTTACTGACCTAGACCACTGTATAATCCATAATCTGGCCTTTAATTTAATTGCATTGGCCTATTCATCAGAAAAATGAAATACTGTAAAATTGAACCCATGTAAAAACCACTAACCAAGTCAAGATACCAGATTTCTGCACCATTTCGGTCAAGCATGCCTGTTTCGCGTTTCTTAAAAGAAAGGTTTAAAATTAGACAAACCCCCCAATCATTGGGATGTATTCATACACTCCTTGTAGTATCTAACCAATCAAATGGCAGGAATAAAAGTATGCAGAGTTGATTAAAAATTTGTACAATACACTTATGCACTGTGCCCCAGACTCCGCTATCGATGCTTTTGATGTGCGCAGGGGTGTTGCTTCAATAGATCAATTTTTACTCTGAGGCTCCAGATCAAATCAAAATATCTGAAACGTTTAATGCCACACTCCCGGTAACACCTTCATAATTTTATTTCAAATGCAATATTAACTTACCCTGCTGTACAAGTGCAATATGCACTGAAAATTCTCCCACCAGCAAAACTTGGGGTATCTTTCTCAATAGCCGCCCATACCTGATAGGGAGGCATTGATGTTCTCATGGAGGCTGACACTTTTGCTGTTAGGAAGCAGATTTTAGAGGTTGTGCTTATTGAATGGTAGCAGATCTTCTTGACCCATCCAGAGGTGAAATATCTAAAAACATGAGAGAATTGTAATTTTAAAAAAAATTGTATTGAAAAACTCTAAATTATCATATTTTGCATTCTGTGATAAGAACTGGGAGTGGTACTAATACAGAAGGCTAGGAGCCGAGGGTTGTGAAACAGCATGATCGCCAAAGTCAAACGATATGGCACTTAGAGAGAGAGAGAGAGAGATAATATCAAACCATAAACTTTTTTGTATGTCCATGCAGCACACAGTAGTATGACTGTTTTCATGGAAAACCTACTAGTATTTATCCAAAAGTGCATATTTTCAATATTTGATGATGTTTTTGAAAGAATTTCTCTCGGTTCTTAAAAAGTAGTCAAATTATTTTAAAAAACAGGTGACATACAATGATGCGCCTTTCCCCTGAAGCTCAAAGGGCTCACAAACTATAGTATACAGTTTACAAATACTTATCATCAATAAAAATATATGCAACATGCCCTTTTCTTAGTATTAAAGGTGAATAAGTCACAGAGATGTGGTGATTTTACACTGTGTAAGCAACATATTAGGATGTATAAACTGACCATATTTAGATGAAGCTTGTTTGGTTTACTGTGAAATACAGCTTGTCAAAGTTTCCAAGTGTCACCGCCGCAACAATGGAATTGCCCAGATGTCAGCATTGCTTGAATAATTTTGGAAGCGCAATATTGTGATGAAATGTCTTCATGCAATATCCTTACCTGTAAGCTTTTCCCTGTTTATACTCATTGCAGAGTCTGTAATACAGCTCCTGAGGTGTTTTTAACCTTAGGTATTCGGAAATGTCTGTAAAATACAGCTTTGGCCATCGGCACATTGCAGATTCATCCAGCCAGCCATTGATGGTGAAAGGATCTGGCAGAACAACATCTTCAATCTTCAGCTTGGCTCTATACTCCTCCAGGTTAGACCTCTGGGCCTGTTCTTTGGTCGGATCTATTGGTATGCCCTCTTCCCATGCTATAAAAGCTCTGAAGAAGAATAAATAAAGGAAATACAGAGGATATTTGATTAACAGAGCTACCAAGTGTCCCGCATTTCGATGGTCTGAAAAACGCTCTCACGCACGACACGACCTTTCAACTTGGCATCTCTGGATTAATTATACAGCATTTTTCAAATTGAATTATGCATATCTTATGCCCACCCCATGCCATCTTCTATCATAAGGAAATAACAGATTCAAGTTCGGAGTGGAATAAGGTTTCTGTATAGGTCTGCTAGCTCAAATGACTTCCACTCGGGGGAGGAGTTAGTTAAAATAGACAACTGTTTCAGTGTACGAAATTATATCATTAAAATATAGATTTTTTTTTTTTTTAAAGTGCATGGACAATTGGACATGATTTAAATTAAGATGTCACTTGGCAACAATTTAATTAATATGAATTACAAATCTCCTTCATCCAATCAGGATGATAAAAATAATACAAATTGTATATAAATGTATATAAATGTCAATAACAACAGTTGCAATAAATATAATTGCGAGTTATTCTTTAGAGCTAAGGGGCGACTTATTTATTATTCAATTAATTGCGCGGTCTGCAGGGGAAAGGAACGGAAATGTTATGGGAAATGATATTATAAATGATGGCCACTTATCTTCGCTTATATTTTGATTGCGGACTTGAGCTTGGGACGGGATGCGACTCAGACGAAACAGGACGTGACTTGAAGGAACCTGGACTTGACTTGGACGAAACTGGAACTTGACGGGAACGAAACTGGACGTGACTTGGAGGAACTGGAACTTGACGGGGAGGTGACTTGGACGAATTGGATAAACATGTATTTTTCTAAGTGAACAGATTTAATCCTGACATTCCATTCAAGGACTCATTCATGTGAATTGACCTCAACTCCAATAAAATAAGGGGCATTCCCATTCTCTACAAACATCTTATTCTTGAGATATTTGGACAAGTGGAGAATAACCAGGTATCATTTCACTGCAGTTCGCTGACCTCAAGTAGGAAGAAGGATGATGAAGTAGGAGAGAGAGAGAGAGAGAGAGAGGGGGGAGGGGTGAGGGTCACATGTTTTAAAGGGATATATCTTTACCTCGCTACACATACAATCAAGTAATTTAAAAGACTGAATCGAATTATGATCCATTTTTGGTTGCATGTAACAATGAAGATCTTTATTTCAAGTCATGGTCATTGTGACTATAGACTTCTATATCTCTGTGCATGAACAAAATATAAGCCTACCTTGCTGCAAGTTCCTCAAAGGTTCCCTCTACACTCTTCTTGCGAATATTGAGATATTGTTTCAATGCCAGCGGGGACCATAGCGTAAAATCAGCAAGGTTAAGATCTACACCACTGACACCAGGAACCACGTGATTGTCTCGTTTTCTCTTCATTTTCATATCAACCCTAGATATAAAAGAGATGGAAAATAAAGAGAGCCATAAGTTGTGCTTTTGTCATACAGGAAGTATTATTATTGATTATTATTATCACACCTATGCTCTTTATTTCTCAATCAAACTCCAATGATTGTAACCAGTGGTTCGGCTCTGGTTGCAACTGCAGAAATAAAATAATTTGGTTGATCAAAGGCAATTCACATGGTGCAAGCTTGTTGAAAGTTATTTTTAATAATGTTCTTTCGACTTGTGGGAAGCGGATTGGTGCAGCTGCATCAACCTGATCTTGATTTTATTTATTTATTTATTTATTTATTTCTAATCTTTTGACAGGGTAGCCCATTCACCAACAAGTAGTGGTCTTCCATGGGTTCATTGATTCATTGAGTTTACGTGTTTAAATCTGTGCTTGGCTATTCCTGTATGTACATTTGTTGTTCTCCGGCCAGACCAGTCCATACCCTCTACCATAGGTTTTCTCCAAGAGCTACGGTTTACTCCTGTTTTCAAAATTGGGTTGTTCGACCTTCAATTACATCCAGCACCCCAGGTTATTGGGCAGCTGTTAAGCAATAATCAAGCTACGTACCTAATTGCGCTGATTTACCAGCAGTGAATTTACAGACAATTCATTAGTTATAGAACTGCACTTAACAAGCCCTGATTATTATTATTTTAAGTGAGTACAGATTTTTATTTTATTGCAAATCATTATCATATCAAATTTCATAAATTTTGTGTCTCAAAAAGAATTTAAAATTTCTAAGAACATGATGGAAGATTAAAAACAGATGCAGAAAATGTTTAGTGATACCTACAATCGTGTAAATACTGTACTTATATTGCTCATACTCGTACTTTAATATAGTCACAACAAATATATTTAAGCTACTTTGCATAACTCTGAGCGCGAGCTGTGAAATTTGACAGTGTATATTGTATTTGTTATAAAAAAAAAAGTTAAATATAACACGTAGATCTATTGCAATTATTATTTACATGGCAAGACTCACTGTCGGCCTACACTAAATCTAACATGCAATGGATTATAAAATCTTTAACAAAATGTTATGATATCCACTATTTTGTTCTCATTGATGCGATGCTGACAATCTGTTGTAGAAGTATAACTTAGAAGTAAAAGTTGTTCATAATTCAAGACCGGCACGCCAGTACCCTACGTATGCTAGATTCGGTCACTGCCCCGCAGCCGCGGCGCAGTGCAGCTGCAGTGACCGTATCGAGCATACGTACGTACCACTCACTTAGCCAACATTGTGCATCGACTTCCCCAAATCTCAAAATTTCATCATAATTTGCCGTTCAATCTAACAATTATATATAAAGGAAAGTATTTCCATTCAAACTCTTTGTTATTTTTAAATCTATATTAGTAAAATATCTCAAACTTACCACTAAATTCAGCTCAGGACGTAAAGTCGGATAACAGCTGATTTCGAACAGCTGGCCTGGATTTTTTTTTTTTTTTTTTTCATAGGTTTTTATTCGTTTCTCTCAAAGAAAATTGTACATTTATAACATAATACATTGGATACAAAATAACAAAATAATTTAACATAGTTCTTTATAAATTTACCAATGATCTTTTACATTTACATACAAAAGTTACACCTCTTCATTTTCCTTTGGAGACAAAAAAAAAATAAAAAATTATATATATAAAAAAGGGAAAAAGCTACAAAACACCTACTACCCCCCCCCCCCCCCCCCCCCACCCCACACAACATTTAAACACATAACATGTACAACAGTATACAAAACACACGCTAACATAGAACGAGCAAAAAAAAACAACAAACAAACAAACAAAAAAAACAAAAAAACTGAAAACTGAAAACATTTATTCTAAACTTTCCAAAGCTTCCCATTTCCTTAAATGAATTGAAAGTGTGTCTCTTTCCATTGAAAGTTTTTTCTCTTCATTTCTATTTTCCAACAATCTATATTCTATTTCTTTTGCTTTTGGAGGGTTTCCCTTCTCTCTACTGTGGAAAATCATATATTTAATCAAAATTAAAATGTGGTTCAATAATTGCTCTGTTTTAAATGTAGTGTCATCTAATCCTATATGAATTTCTTTCCAGGATAATTTCTTCAAAATTGGTAAATTAAGTCTATCTCCACATTTCCCCCAGACTTCCTTTATTGTATTACATTCAAAGAATATATGTTGATAAGTTTCTTCAAAATTTTTGCAAAATGAGCACAAACCAAACCTGGATGACGCGTACCGATCGCATCCGATATCACGGTTCATACAGCTGAAGATGACGTCACCAATGGCGGCCTAAACCGTAAACTGTGACGCAACAATAAATGTTCATCTGAAAACGATGACATCACTGCCTGCGCGCTGCGCTGTGCGCTCACATCATAATTTGCATGGGCGCAATCTTAATTTACGCATAAATACCACTGACCTTTAGGTCATTGGTTTTGTTTAAAATGGCGCACACAACTGTAAACTGGTGTATTGCCAGAAGACGCATGTATCAAATCAAAGTACGGAATTTACATTTCTTAGAAATTTAACAATACATTGCGCGCAGATGAGTACGCGTTAATACAGCTAGTCTCCCCAAAAATGGCCCAACAAAGAAATTAGGATGTAAGATATCATTATTTATGCATCCTCTGTAACTTTTCTAATCAGCTGATCGTATATTTGTCTTTGCATGTATAATGGGCCCTCATCCATGATCTATTCCAAAATTAAGGTTCTCTTCATGTTTATAAATGTAATGTAATATATATATATATTTCTGTTGTCATGGTGAACTAAAATATGTTTTCTTGTACTTTAGTTTATTTTGAAATAAAAATTGCCTTCAAGTTAAATATATTGTATGTACGGTGCCATATTAAAAGAAAATAAGTATCCGCACTTGGGTACATTCATCTAAATGATTTTGTAATTCCAGAGCAGCGTTTTTTCAACTGGGGTGCCGCAAGAGAATGTTAGTTACATGACAATTTTTTTGGGCAAACGTTGATTTTGTGAAAAACAAATATCAGAAACGGGTAGAGTATTTATTTTCATGAGAAAATAAAATGTAAACAAATAATAAAATGTCTTTCTTCCTCGCTCGCTGACAATATTTTGCGAATATATATCTTTTATTTCGACATTACATTGTTACCACACTCATCACAATTATAAACATGATGAATCAAGGCAACGAGAGGCCCGAATATCCTCATATTCGTGTATCAAGGTCATGACCGAATATTTCACTTTATATTCGTGTACATTCGGCGGTGAGGCGCCCGCATACCTTAAATCTGTGCTAGTGTGTTGATTACAACATTATGTTTTACCATTTTGAAAATGTCTTGTCCTTGTTTTTCTTGCTCGTTCACTAAATCAAGAAACAAATGTGCCCATACGTGTGTACATAGCACTTGACGAGTGCCAGAGTGATGCAAAATAAATAGTTTGTGAAGAATTTAAGATTGGGCGGAACTTTTCATTTCGTAAGAGGGCATCGTGTCGAACAAAAAGTTGAAATAACGCTGCACAAGAGAAATCCTTCGTAGAAAACAGCAACCACAGTGTTGTTGCATACATTATAGTTAAAGAAAAATGTGTAGTAATGAGGAAGATCACGCGCAAGTATTTGAACGAATGTGGGTTCATGCACGGGATCTTATGGGCTCGTAGCCTTCACAGCATCTCTCAACGTGTCAGATCGTCTTTTGCTATTGAATCCTGATTGTCCCCGGGGGGGGGGGGGGAATTGTCCTCAAGGGGTAATTCCTCAAGGGGTAGTTTTCCGGGGGGTAATTGTCCTTGGAGGGTAATTGTCCTCGGGGGTAGTTGTCCTCGGGGGGTAATTGTCCTCGGGGGTAATTGTCCTCGGGGGGGTAATTCTCCGGGGGGTAATTTTCCGGGGGGTAATTGTCCTTGGGGGGTAATTGTCCTCGGGGGGTAATTCTCCGGGGGGTAATTTTCCGGGGGGTAATTGTCCTTAGGGGGTTATTGTCCACGGGGGGTAATTCTCCGGGGGGTAATTCTCCGGGGGGTAATTGTCCTTGGGGGGTAGTTTTCCGGGGGGTAACTTTCCGGGGGGTGATTGCCCAGGGGGTAATTGTCCTAGAACCGTTTTATTGTTATTAACATTACCACTGTAATTATCATTGTTATTCTTTTTAATCATTATTATTAGGTGGGCTGTATCTTATACAGACCACCTTATAATTTTGTTAAAATTGCCTTTATTATTTATTAGGTGGGCTGTATCTAATACAGACCACCTTATAATTTTGTTAAAATTGCCTTTATTATTATTATTATTATTTATTATTTATTTTTCTTATTTCGACCCACTTTTTTGTGTTCAAGATAATTTGAAAATGGCTCAATCAAATATCTTAAAATTTAACACACATATGTATAGGCATATTCACAAAACACAGCAAATTTTTCGACCTTGACCTTGACTGATGACGTCATCTAGGCGCCATTTTGTGAAAAATTTTGAAAATCAACTTATGATCATATCTTCATAACCAAAAGTAATATCTCATTCATATTTATCATGATCAAGGTCAATATCAGTCCGGTCAAATTCAGGTCAAAAAACGCGCGCGTGCGCGTACGTCCGCGCGTCATTACGCGCGCAAAAATTTTAAATGCTCGAAATCGTCTTAAATTTTTTTTGCATACGTTTCAGGTCATTTTAAGCATTTTATAAAAAAATCGCGCGCACGAGCATGCGCGCGCGTTTTCGCGCGTTACACCATTACACAACATAGAATCGCCATTTTTTTTTCTTTCATGATATTTCTCATATTTTTTCGAGGAATTTGATACCATGTTTATCTCTTTATGTCCATTAACAACAAGATGAGCGTCAATTCAAGAAAAATGCCCGTGCGCGCGAGCTCTTTTAATACATAGCATATATGGGCAAAAACATGCCTATACAAAATCCATTATAGCTCTTTGGAATGAACCGTGACCTTCAATTTTTTTCATATTTAGATAGAGTATGAGTCGAAGATATGATTCCATGTCTCATTTGGCCATTAAGTGTATCGTGACATCATCATAATGGCCTTGGATCTCAAAATAGGAATTTGCATATTATGAAGTCAGCATATTTATGTAAAATTGATTGTATCTCTGGAAATATTTATCGATTTTCTTCCAAATTTCGATATGATGTAGCTTAGACAATTTTCTACAAGCTTAGTCATCACCATTTTTCATTTTGATGACGTCATCATAGTGAAAATTACGATTAAAGGGCACATATCAGAAATGTCTTAAGTAGCGTGTTATGCCTATTGAAGGTGAATTTCGTACATCTTTAATCTACATGACATTGTTTTTTTTAGCAGTATCTCGCTTATTTTTGCTCTATTTTGTCTCAAAGTTCAGTTTGACCAGCCCACCTATACTTGTTCCAAACAAGTATTATATGTCTAGTTTATTATTTATTTTTCTTATTTCGACCCACTTTTTTGTGAGCAAGATAACTTGGAAATGGTTCAATCAAATACCTTGAAATTTGGCACACGTATGTATAGGCATTAGAACGAAACACAGACATTTTTTCAACCTTGACCTTGACTGATGACGTCATCTAGCCGCCATTTTGTGAAATTTTCTGAAAATCAACTTATGATCATATCTTCATAACCAAAAACCATTTCTCATTCATATTTATCATGATCAAGTTCAATATCAGTCCGGTCAATTTCAGGTCAAAAAACGCGCGCGTGCGCGTACGTCCGCGCGTCAGTGCGCACGCAAAATTTCAAAATGCTCAAAATCGTCTTAAATTTATTTTACATACGTTTCAGGCCATTTTAAGCATTTCATAAAAAAATCCCGCACACGCGCATGCGCGCGCGTTTTCGCGCGTAACACCATTACATAACATAGAATCGCCATTTTTTTTCTTTCATGATATTTCATATATTTGTTTGTACAATTTGATACCACGTTCATATCTTTATGACCATTAATAACAAGATGAGCGTCCATTTAAGATAAATATCCGTGCGCGCGAGCTCTTATAATACATAGCATATATGGGCAAAAACATGCCTATACAAAATCCACTATAGCTCTTTGGAATGCACCGGGATTCTCAATCTTTTTCCATATTTAGATAGAGTATGAGTCGGAGATATGATTTCATGTCTCATTTGGCCATTAAGTGTATCGTGACATCATCACAATGGCCTTGGAACTCAAAATACGAATTTGCATATTATGACGTCAGCATATTTATGTAAAATTGATTGTATCTCTGTAAATGTTGATCAATTTTCTTCAAAATTTCGATATGTTGTAGCTAAGACAATTCTCTACAAGCTTAAAAATAACCATTTTTCATTTTGATGACGTCATCATAGTGAAAATCTCGATTAAAGGCCTCATGTCAAACATTTCATAATTTGCGTTATCCCTATAGTAGGTGAATTTCGTTTACGTCATGAAACTACATGATATTGTTTTTTAAGAATTTAAAAGCAGTATCTCGCTTATTTTTGCTCTATTTTGTTTAAAATTTAAGTTGACCAGCCCACCTATACTTGTTCCAAACAAGTATTATATGTCTAGTTTATTTTTATTTCTCCCCACTTTTTTGTGTACAGGATAACTCAAGATCAGTTCAGTCAATTTTGTTAAATTTTAGCACAGTCATAGGTCATTGCAATAAGACGTGACAGGAACATTTTCAAGGTCATCAAATTTTCATGACGTCATCCAGGCGCCATTTTGTATTTTTTTTGGTACTTTCAATTCATGATCATATCTTCATAACGGAAAGGCATTTCTTATTAATATTTATCATGATTAAGGTCAATATCCGTCCAGTAAATTTCAGGTCAAAGAACGCGCGCGCATGCGTACGTCCGCGCGTCAGCGTGCGCGCAAAAAATAAAAATGCTCCAAATCGTTTCAAATTAATTTTGCATACGTTCTAGGCCATTTTAAGCGTTTCGCAAAAAAAAGCTCGCACGCTCGTGCGCGCGCGTTTTCGCGCGTACTGGTATTTGCCAACATAAAATCGCAAAGTTTTCTCTGTCATCATATTTGGCACATTTTTCCAAGCATTTTGATACCTTGTTCACCTTTTTCTGCCCATTAATAATGGAATGAGCGTCCGTTTAAGATAATGTCCGTGCGTGCGAGCTCTTGTAATACATAGCATACATGGGCAAAAACATGCCTATACAAAATCCATTGTAGCGCTTTAGGATGCAAGGTAACCTCGATTTTTTTCATATTTTAATAGAGGTTGAGTCGGAGATATGATTTCATGTCTCTTTTGACCCTCAATTAACTCATGACGTCATCATAATGGCCTCCAAACTCAAAATTTCAATTTGCATATTTTGACGTCAGCAGATTTTTGGAAAATTGATTGTATCTCTGTAAATAATAATCAATTTTCTTTCAAATTTTGATATGTTTTACCTGAGAATATTCTCTACAAATACAGTCACCACAAAAATTCATTTTGACAATGGTATCATGACGTATTTTTGCGATTAAAGGAGGCATGTCAATTTTTCACATTTTGCGTGTATTCTCTATGGGACATGACTTTTTCTCAAAACTGGATTCTACATTCTCTACTTTCGCGAGCAATATCTCCGTCATTTTATCTTTGTTTACGCTGAGCTTTGAGTATGTTGTAGCTGAGAAAATAGGCTATCATAAGTGTTTCCTTCATTTTTCGATCAGATGCCGGGATCATGCTCATATTTCACTTACAAAGTGGGATTTGATAATTCCATTTTCCGTTTACGTGTAATCGCTATGGGAAACGTTTTGGTATATCGGTAATGCACTTGACTTCCGACCTCGAGGTCCCTGGTTCGAGTCCGGGCGTCCCAAACAATTTTTTTTCTTCATTTTTTTGACTTTTTTGACTTTTCAATGATCATAAAATTGAAAACAGACCACCTAATTCGTCACCATGACGAATTAAATTTCTAGTTATAATTATCATTGTTATTTTGTTGTCATCATTATTAGGTGGGCTGTATCTAATACAGACCACCTTATAATTTTGTTAAAATTGCCTTTATTAGGTGGGCTGTATCTAATACAGACCACCTTATAATTTTGTTAAAATTGCCTTTATTATTATTATTATTATTTATTATTTATTTTTCTTATTTCGACCCACTTTTTTGTGTTCAAGATAATTTGAAAATGGCTCAATCAAATATCTTAAAATTTAACACACATATGTATAGGCATATTCACAAAACACAGCAAATTTTTCGACCTTGACCTTGACTGATGACGTCATCTAGGCGCCATTTTGTGAAAAATTTTGAAAATCAACTTATGATCATATCTTCATAACCAAAAGTAATATCTCATTCATATTTATCATGATCAAGGTCAATATCAGTCCGGTCAAATTCAGGTCAAAAAACGCGCGCGTGCGCGTACGTCCGCGCGTCATTACGCGCGCAAAAATTTTAAATGCTCGAAATCGTCTTAAATTTTGTTTGCATACGTTTCAGGTCATTTTAAGCATTTTATAAAAAAATCGCGCGCACGAGCATGCGCGCGCGTTTTCGCGCGTTACACCATTACACAACATAGAATCGCCATTTTTTTTTCTTTCATGATATTTCTCATATTTTTTCGAGGAATTTGATACCATGTTTATCTCTTTATGTCCATTAACAACAAGATGAGCGTCAATTCAAGAAAAATGCCCGTGCGCGCGAGCTCTTTTAATACATAGCATATATGGGCAAAAACATGCCTATACAAAATCCATTATAGCTCTTTGGAATGAACCGTGACCTTCAATTTTTTTCATATTTAGATAGAGTATGAGTCGAAGATATGATTCCATGTCTCATTTGGCCATTAAGTGTATCGTGACATCATCATAATGGCCTTGGATCTCAAAATAGGAATTTGCATATTATGAAGTCAGCATATTTATGTAAAATTGATTGTATCTCTGGAAATATTTATCGATTTTCTTCCAAATTTCGATATGATGTAGCTTAGACAATTTTCTACAAGCTTAGTCATCACCATTTTTCATTTTGATGACGTCATCATAGTGAAAATTACGATTAAAGGGCACATATCAGAAATGTCTTAAGTAGCGTGTTATGCCTATTGAAGGTGAATTTCGTACATCTTTAATCTACATGACATTGTTTTTTTTAGCAGTATCTCGCTTCTTTTTGCTCTATTTTGTCTCAAAGTTCAGTTTGACCAGCCCACCTATACTTGTTCCAAACAAGTATTATATGTCTAGTTTATTTTTCTTATTTCGACCCACTTTTTTGTGAGCAAGATAATTTGAAAATGGCTCAATCAAATATCTTAAAATTTGGCACACATATGTATAGACATATGAACAAGGCACAGCAAAGTTTTCAACCTTGACCTTGACTGATGACGTCATCTAGGCGCCATTTTGTGAAATTTTCTGAAAATTTACTCATGATCATATTTTCATAACGGTAATTCATTTCTCATTCATATTTATCACGATCAAGGTCAATATCAGTCCGGTCAATTTCAGGTCAAAAAACGCGCGCGTGCGCGTACGTCCGCGCGTCAGTGCGCGCGCAAAATTTTTAAATGCTCAAATTCGTCTTAAATTTATTTTGCATACGTTTCAGGTCATTTTAAGCATTTTATAAAAAATCGCGCGTACGAGCATGCGCGCGCGTTTTCGCGCGTAACACCATTAAAAAACATAGAATCGCCATTTTTTTTTCTTTCATGATATTTCTCATATTTTTTCAAGGAATTTGATTCCATGTTTATCTCTTTATGACCATTATTAACAAGATGAGCGTAAATTCAAGATAATTGTCAGTGCGCGCGAGGTCTTTTAATACATAGCATATATGGGCAAAAACATGCCTATACAAAATCCGTTATAGCTCTTTGGAATGCACCGGGATCCTCAATTTTTTTCATATTAAGATAGAGTATGAGTCGGAAATATGATTCCATGTCTAGTTTGGCCATTAAGTGTATCGTGACATCATCACAATGGCCTTGGAACTCAAAATACGAATTTGCATATTATGACGTCAGCATATTTATGTAAAATTGATTGTATCTCTGTAAATATTGATCAATTTTCTTCAAAATTTCGATATGTTGTAGCTAAGACAATTCTCTACAAGCGCAGTTATAACCATTTTTCATTTTGATGACGTCATCATAGTGAAAATTTTGATTAAAGGCCTCATGTCAAAAACTTCATAATTTGCGTGTTATGCCTATAGAAGGTGAATTTAGTTCACGTTATGAATCTACATGATATTGTCTTTTAAGAATTTGTAAGCAGTATGTCGCTTATTTTTGCTCTATTTTGTCTCAAATGTTAGTTGACCAGCCCACCTATACTTGTTCCAAACAAGTATTATATGTCTAGTTTTTCTTATTTCGACCCACTTTTTTGTGAGCAAGATAATTTGAAAATGGCTCAATCAAATATCTTAAAATTTGGCACACATATGTATAGGCATATGAACAAGGCACAGCAAAGTTTTCAACCTTGACCTTGACTGATGACGTCATCTAGGCGCCATTTTGTGAAATTTTCTGAAAATTTACTCATGATCATATTTTCATAACGGTAATTCATTTCTCATTCATATTTATCACGATCAAGGTCAATATCAGTCCGGTCAATTTCAGGTCAAAAAACGCGCGCGTGCGCGTACGTCCGCGCGTCAGTGCGCGCGCAAAATTTTTAAATGCTCAAATTCGTCTTAAATTTATTTTGCATACGTTTCAGGTCATTTTAAGCATTTTATAAAAAATCGCGCGTACGAGCATGCGCGCGCGTTTTCGCGCGTAACACCATTAAAAAACATAGAATCGCCATTTTTTTTTTCTTTCATGATATTTCTCATATTTTTTCAAGGAATTTGATTCCATGTTTATCTCTTTATGACCATTATTAACAAGATGAGCGTAAATTCAAGATAATTGTCAGTGCGCGCGAGGTCTTTTAATACATAGCATATATGGGCAAAAACATGCCTATACAAAATCCGTTATAGCTCTTTGGAATGCACCGGGATCCTCAATTTTTTTCATATTAAGATAGAGTATGAGTCGGAAATATGATTCCATGTCTAGTTTGGCCATTAAGTGTATCGTGACATCATCACAATGGCCTTGGAACTCAAAATACGAATTTGCATATTATGACGTCAGCATATTTATGTAAAATTGATTGTACCTCTGTAAATATTGATCAATTTTCTTCAAAATTTCGATATGTTGTAGCTAAGACAATTCTCTACAAGCGCAGTATTAACCATTTTTCATTTTGATGACGTCATCATAGTGAAAATTTTGATTAAAGGCCTCATGTCAAAAACTTCATAATTTGCGTGTTATGCCTATAGAAGGTGAATTTAGTTCACGTTATGAATCTACATGATATTGTCTTTTAAGAATTTGTAAGCAGTATGTCGCTTATTTTTGCTCTATTTTGTCTCAAATGTTAGTTGACCAGCCCACCTATACTTGTTCCAAACAAGTATTATATGTCTAGTTTATTATTAGGTGGGCTGTATCTAATACAGACCACCTTATAATTTTGTTAAAATTGCCTTTATTATTTATTTATTATTAGGTGGGCTGTATCTTATACAGACCACCTTATAATTTTGTTAAAATTGCCTTTATTATTTATTAGGTGGGCTGTATCTAATACAGACCACCTTATAATTTTGTTAAAATTGCCTTTATTATTTCTTTATTATTAGGTGGGCTGTATCTAATACAGACCACCTTATAATTTTGTTAAAATTGCCTTTATTATTTCTTTATTATTTATTTTTCTTATTTCGACCCACTTTTTTGTGAGCAAGATAATTTGAAAATGGCTCAATCAAATATCTTAAAATTTGGCACACATATGTATAGGCATATGAACAAGGCACAGCAAAGTTTTCAACCTTGACCTTGACTGATGACGTCATCTAGGCGCCATTTTGTGAAATTTTCTGAAAATTTACTCATGATCATATTTTCATAACGGTAATTCATTTCTCATTCATATTTATCACGATCAAGGTCAATATCAGTCCGGTCAATTTCAGGTCAAAAAACGCGCGCGTGCGCGTACGTCCGCGCGTCAGTGCGCGCGCAAAATTTTTAAATGCTCAAATTCGTCTTAAATTTATTTTGCATACGTTTCAGGTCATTTTAAGCATTTTATAAAAAATCGCGCGTACGAGCATGCGCGCGCGTTTTCGCGCGTAACACCATTAAAAAACATAGAATCGCCATTTTTTTTTTCTTTCATGATATTTCTCATATTTTTTCAAGGAATTTGATTCCATGTTTATCTCTTTATGACCATTATTAACAAGATGAGCGTAAATTCAAGATAATTGTCAGTGCGCGCGAGGTCTTTTAATACATAGCATATATGGGCAAAAACATGCCTATACAAAATCCGTTATAGCTCTTTGGAATGCACCGGGATCCTCAATTTTTTTCATATTAAGATAGAGTATGAGTCGGAAATATGATTCCATGTCTAGTTTGGCCATTAAGTGTATCGTGACATCATCACAATGGCCTTGGAACTCAAAATACGAATTTGCATATTATGACGTCAGCATATTTATGTAAAATTGATTGTATCTCTGTAAATATTGATCAATTTTCTTCAAAATTTCGATATGTTGTAGCTAAGACAATTCTCTACAAGCGCAGTTATAACCATTTTTCATTTTGATGACGTCATCATAGTGAAAATTTTGATTAAAGGCCTCATGTCAAAAACTTCATAATTTGCGTGTTATGCCTATAGAAGGTGAATTTAGTTCACGTTATGAATCTACATGATATTGTCTTTTAAGAATTTGTAAGCAGTATGTCGCTTATTTTTGCTCTATTTTGTCTCAAATGTTAGTTGACCAGCCCACCTATACTTGTTCCAAACAAGTATTATATGTCTAGTTATTCTTTATTCTTTATTTTTCTTATTTCGACCCACTTTTTTGTGAGCAAGATAACTTTAAATTGGTTCAATCAAATACCTTGAAATTTGGCACAAATATGTATAGGCATTAGAACAAAACACAGAAATTTTTTCAACCTTGACCTGGACTGATTACGTCATCTAGGCGCCATTTTATGAAATTTTCTGAAAATTTACTCATGATCATATTTTCATAACGGTAATTCATTTCTTATTCATATTTATCATGATCAAGGTCAATATGTGTCCGGTCAATTTCAGGTCAAAAACGCGCGCGTCCGCGTACGTCCGCGCGTCAGTGCGCGCGCAAAATTTTTAAATGCTCAAAATCGTCTCAAATTTTTTTTGCATACGTTTTTAGGTCATTTTAAGCATTTTGTAAAAGAATCGGGCGTACGCGCATGCACGCGCGTTTTCGCGCGTAACACCATTACAAAACATAGAATCGCCATTTTTTTTCTTTCATGATATTTCTTATATTTTTTTAAGGAATTTGATACCATGTTTATCTCTTTATGACCATTAATAACAAGATGAGCGTCAATTCAAGATAAATGTCAGTGCGCGCGAGCTCTTTTAATACATAGCATATATGGGCAAAAACATGCCTATACAAAATCCATTATAGCTCTTTGGAATGAACCGTGACCTTCAATTTTTTCATATTTAGATAGAGTATGAGTCGGAGATATGATTCCATGTCTCATTTGGCCATTAGGTGTATCGTGACATCATCATAATGGCCTTGGAACTCAAAATACGAATTTGCATATTATGACGTCAGCATATTTATGGAAAATTGATTGTATCTCTGTAAATATTGATCGATTTTCTTCCAAATTTCGATATGATGTAGCTAAAATAATTCTATAAAAGCTCAATTATCATCATTTTTCATTTTGACAAAGGCATCATGCCGTATTTTAGCGATTAAAGGAGGCATGTCAATTTTTTACATTTTGCGTGTATTCTCTATGGGACATGACTTTTTCTCAAAACTGGATTCTACATTCCCGTCTTTCACGAGCAATATCTCCGTCGTTTTAGTTTCGTTTTTGCTGAGCCTTTAGTATGTTGTAGCTAAGACAATAAGCTTTCATAAATGTGTCCTTTATTTTTCGATCAGATGCCGGGATCATGCTCATATTTCACTTGCAAAGTGGGATTTGAGAATTCCATTTTTTGTTTACGTGTAATCGCTATGGGAAATGTTTTGGTATATCGGTAACGCATTTGACTTCCTACCTCGAGATCCCTGGTTCGAGTCCGGGCGTCTCCAAGAATTGTTTTCTTCCCTTTTTGTTTTCTTTTTGGCCTTTCACTGTACCATCTCCTTTGACTATTAAAACACGTAGAATCGCAAATGTAACAAACTCCCCTCTTTACTTTATCATTACACTATTTTCACTTGATCCATTACTTTTTGCGTGTAATCCCTATGGGAGATGACTTTTTCTCAAATCTGGATTCTATACATTCATGTCTTTTGCAAGCAATAACGCCGTTATTTCTGCTTGAATTTTGTTGATTTTTGAATATGTCGTAGCTGAGACTATATGCTATTTAATCATTTCTCATTTTTTCAATTAGATGTCAAGATCACGCTCATGATCATCGACAATATCATCATGATCATCATCATTATCATCATGATCATCATGATCATGATGATAATCATCATCGACATCATCATGATCATCATTATTATCATCATCATCATCATCATGACCATCATCATCATCATCATCAATTTCGTTCACATCATGAATCTACATGACCTTGTCTTTTTAGCAGTATCTCGCTTATTTTTGCTCTATTTTGTCTCAAATTTTAGTTGACCAGCCCACCTATACTTGTTCCAAACAAGTATTATGTCTAGTTATTATTACTTTTATTATTATTATTATCACCATTATTATTATCATTGTTGATATTATCATTTTTTTTACTTGGGCTGCGTTCTACAGGTCATTTTCTGATCAAGATGGCGGCTAACTTCAACTCGTCAGAAGACATCTGTGAAGGAGAGAACTGTGAGCAGTCTTGTGAGCAACAGGATATAGAGGGCGCGATCATGAAAAGTAGAGCGAGTCTAACATAGAGATATATTTGATAAGACTAGAGTGCGGACTCGTCACACGCGCCCGTTCAAAGCTCTGTGCGCGCATGGAGCGCGGTCCGCCATTACTAAGGAGGGCAAAACATCGAGAAATACCCGGATGATCCATCGAAACTGTGCTTCTGATAAGCAATGTGAAGCTTCATTTTTCGGGTTGATTTATCAGTTTTCGAGTATGAAACGTTATAATTGTGGTATTTTGCATAATGCATGAACCCTTCTCATGCCTCAGTCATGGTATCCGGTGTAGGTCAAGATTAATTACGGATGTTATGGTGAGGTAAAAGGGACTCAAAAAGCTATTTATATTTCAGTATATCTTCAATTTTTCTTCCTCTTTGTCAATATAAAACTGCGATATTATGACATTAATATTACTTGGCTTTCAACCAATCAGAATCAAGCATTTGGGACTTGTTTTTGATATTTATGTCATGATATTAAACAAAGTTTTATGCTACAGGGCCAATGCCGGGGGCCAATGTCTTTCTAATTCAGTTATTATATGAGAGCCAGGGTTTATTGATTTAAAACGCTTTAAAGGTAATATCTTCATTTTATGTTTATGGCTATTATAAACAGATTGATACTTATAGATTTGGGATAGAGATGGGTGTGTAGATAGCTAGACACATAAATAGATGGATAGATAGATATAATATAGAAGGATAGGTAGATAATGGAAATGCAGATAAAGGACGATACTGAAGATAGGAAGAGGGGGAAGGAAAGAATTATACACATTAATTTAAAAAAAAGTATTTTATTTACTCATCCAATCATTCATCCATCCATCCATCCAAACATTCTTTTTCTTCTTCTCTCACTCATTTTATATGAAATTCACACCTTATGTCTTTCACCCATTCTCTATAAAATCTCTATTTTTGTCTGAAAGAATAATTCATTTTTGTACAGTTCACTACAAATATATATGAATATTCTTTAAAAACAGCTGATCATTGATGTAATAATTATTTATTCACACCACCTTTTCTCTCCATAAATAATGTTCTCCTTGATACAGTGTATTTCTTATTTTCTTCATCAACCAGTTTTAGAGAATAAACTTACAATTAAATTTGAAGAAAAAAATGAATAAATAAACCTTTTATTACCACACGGCACACGTGTGTTGATATTCTACAGCATAGGCATTTAAGTTTTGACATTTTATCGGACATATATACTGCAATAATACATCACAATTGAAAGGACAGACATCGCAAAAACAACACCTCAGATTTTAGCCCCAAATTTACTGTCACGGATCATAGGCAACACAACCACAACAAATTGATTTGCCACCAAAGACAAGCATTACACATCCCAAAACCGCCACAATATTAAACTCCCAAAACATAAATGTCAGGAGGCCAATGTCTATGTGTCAAGATGTCAGCGATAACAAACACTTTATTAACTAGTCTTGGTTCCAAGCGCACGCAGGCGCGTCACATTTACTAATAATACAAAGACATTTCATCGAGTAATAAATGCAAACCAGAAATAGTAATTGAGCATATATATTCCAAGTCACCTGTATTGCTATGAAGAACTATAATTGAAGAGACTTACATCTCAGGATACTGCACTACACTATTCAGTGAAACCTCATTGTAACATGGTCTTTTGACATCATTATTCTTCAGGTATAATAATAAATTTGAAACTGATTACCCTCAAATGTACACAGTAGATACAACAAGCCAAAGAGTGCACAATCTTATGGGTTTACATCTAGTGACATTATTCCATATAATTTTTCTGTTATCAAATCTCTTCAAAAGCAGCTTTCCATTTTGGAACAAAAGTCAAACCTATGTACAAAACGATCTACGGGTGTGTATATGGTGTGCATTACACAGGCTTTTCAATTGCCACACATCTGTGAATTCTTCTCGTTTATTGAAAATGGGCTCACTTGATGTGAATTTCTTGCTTTTCATCTTTAATGATGTAAATCACTTGGTTGAGAGCAATCCAGACAATGTTATAAAAAAAAGGTCTACATGTTTATCTCAGGTTATCCATACTGTACCTGCAGAATCAAAGCACATGTAGAGTGCAAATAATTTGCAAAAATTATAGCAACTGAATCAGATACAGCAGGTACAATCATGAAGCTTATTGAGTAAATATTCAAATACAGTGTACCTCACAACAACTCAAAATTCAAGTACATTTTGTTTAACCCCTAATGTAATCAACTCTTCTAAGTTCCACTTTAGTTTGCCTTCGTGTAAAGTTAACAAACAGAAAATTATGGTTAGGTTGTGCAACTGTCACAATGTGTCCCCAATTTTATTTCATTACACAGAACAAAAGTCTCAGATTGTTCTGTTTTTTAAAAGATTATTGAAAGCTCTCTCCATTTTTAAACGGCTTCACAGTCAATCATCCAGTGGATAAGCTATGCAGACAAGAGGCAAAAATATAAAAGACCGATCTGTCTTTGTAGTTTGTACGAATGAAGTTCTATGTTTTGTTTTGTTTTTCCTGAAAATGCGTTCTCTCCAAAGTTGTGTTGAAGTAGGTCAAGCTGATCCTGGCTAATGAGCTTGCTTTCGTTGACTTCCTGCAATTAAGAGAGTCCTGGTTTTTCCATCTCTCCTGTTTACCTTGTTTCACCACTTTAAGCTGTTTCTTGGCATCCTGCACTTGCTGTCTGGTTATATTCAGTTTCTAATCAACTCAGACAGAAAAAGAATAGTCATGTTCTTTTGTAATGTCATAGGGTTTCTTTGGAGGCACGGGAACACTTTCGGATGTTGTACATGGTTTTGCTGGGAGTCTTGAGCCATGGGTTTGTTTATAGGGAGGATGTCCAGGAAAGACAGTAGGCACAGCTCTAGGAATGAGATGGGGTGTGTAACATCCTTTCCTCTCTTGAGTGTATTCCTGCATTACAATAAAAGCAAATGGAAACAATAATGAGTTTTTTCTCATAACATGACAATTGTTCTACTATTCATGCTATTTCATGTGATTTTTAAGACTGAAACTGAAAGCAGCTTCCAGCCAAATAAATAAAATAATAATGATGTAAGCAAGTCATAAGCAAATTTGATAGAAATAGTGTAGTGTGCGGTGGGATTTTTAGGCTAGCCTAGCCTAGTTGGATAACTCCTGTGATGTGAAATATGGCAGGCTAGCCGGGCTTAGACCAAAAGCTTCAGTCTCTCTATATCGTCGGTTGTTCTACTGAGACTGCGTCTGGCTCCACTAGACCTCTGATTATATTATGGGGAATGTCAACAAATGTAAGTTTTATTAAAGAAATGACCCATATCAGACGGTTATTTCTGTCTAACCTGGCTTTGCCTTTCGGGCTTTAGAAATTAGAGACTAGAGTTTAGATCTAGAGTCTAGTTTAGTTAAAATATAAAGAAGTTGACATTTGATTTTTATCTTGAAATTAGATAAGATAAAATTAATTATATCATTTTATTCTAGACTTTTCTTTAATAGAATCAAGCTCATGGAGTTATATTTCCGAGTTGGACTCTCTGGCTCTTGGAGTTGCGAGCGACTCCAGCGCAGCAGAATTTTCCCATCACCATCCCCAGAACCTTAACCCATGCCTGCCCCAGCCCGTCGGGCGTGGACTGGCGCGCTCCGCTGCTGCAGGAGCTGCGATGGCTTGTCATGAGACAACCCGGGTAGACAGACTACAGTCACTGCATAAACTAATTTGAGCGAGTACGCCCTCTAGTGTTAGTAGTATATATCTCTATGGAGTCTAAACACTTTGAGAGAAATGGCAACGGAAAAACTACAACTTTGTCGAAATTATGGAGATCAGATTCAATGGTGTAGGATACACACCGACAACCTTCTGCATGCTTTGAAAAATGAAGTTGATTCGGTAATCAATGAGGCGATCCAAACAGACGAAGACAGAGAGAAGGAGGACGCAGCAAAAATCAACCAGGAAATTGATGAGAAGAATCAAAATCTTGAAGAGGAGATTCAAAAGATCAAAGAAGAGATCGGAAAGAACGATGAGGAGAGAGAGAATCGACTTGAACTGAACCGTAAAAATGCAGAGAAAAGACGAAAACCAATCGACAAAAAAAAGCATAGCCTTCAAACAGACATTCAAAACATCGCTAAAGAGAAAGAGAAAAAGATAGCGGAAATTGAGAAAACATGGCAAAATGACATGAAAACAACAAAGAATACAAAACAGACACTTGACACAGTTCTCGAAGATGATAATAATTTTGTCAAAGATGGGCATCTTGTTAAGACATCAGTGATTGATGAATTAAAGACAGAGAGACAGAGGTGGTAATGAAGAGAGAGACACAGAACCTCCTTGCTATAACGAATCATGAGAAATACATTTATGAGCATTTGTTTGTGAATGGCATGTTCCCTAGGTCCGTGTTACGCCCCTCCCCCCCCCCCCCCCCCCCCATTTAACTGGTGCTCCCTCATTGGCTTGATCAATGCTACAACATTGTACATATCTTTAAATGTTCTCATTATGATTATCTGTTATCATTTCTCTTTACTTCCTCGCCCCCTCTAGCTCTCTCACATAGAAATACTCATTTTCCTCCATTCTCTCTTTCCCTCATTATCCCCTCTCTTTTCTGTTTTGTCCTCTATTTCTCTCTCTCTTTCTCTCTCTCTTTCCCATCCCCTCTTTCTCTCGTTATTCCTTTCTCTCACTCTTTCCTTCTTCCTTACCTTTTTTTCTCCCCTCTCTATTTAATTCCTTATCCAATATTTACCTTATCCTTTCACCTTCTATTTCCATAACTCCCGCTATATCCTTCTTTTATTTATGCCATATCGTCTCTCTTACTCTTTCCCTCAACCCACCCCCTCTCAATTAAAAAAAAATGTTCGCACAAAGAACAAAATAAGAGTGAAAATTCAGATTATGTTATGCATGTTTGATATATTTCAATGTTTCTACAGAATATTTTCATAAGACACATGTTTGGACATGATCATCCAGAACATACACTTTGTCTCGCACCACAACAGTGTATGCTTTAATAAGGCTATGTAGATTGTACAGAAATGGATTATTACTTTTAATCAAGTATTGTTTGCAAGATCAGGGGGCGACTCCGAGATTTTATAAATTGCGGGAGGGGTTCAATTCCTCCAAAATCCCGTGAAGAAAAAAATGAAAGTAAAAACTATATGGCAAATATAGGGGTTCATTCATCCAAAACTTTATGATTTATATGAAGCGTACACAAAAAGGCAAACATAGAAAGGAGAGTTCCAGTGGATACTTTTCCCCCTGGAACCACTCCTAAAGATTGTGCCAGGAACAAATATTGCTCCTCTTCTCCATGAATATTCATGATGGAAATGCTGCTTCAACTTACAGAAATATATTATGTACTTTTCATTACCATACATTCTCCATATTCATTCAGAAATATTTACATGTTTTTCAAACAAGCTGTTTTGCATATCGATTTTACAATAACTCATGAAAGAAAGGGATCATATTATTAGATTACATTTATGCAGTATTATGCATCAGTTAAAAAAAAAAATTAATTCAAAGTTTGGTATTAAGTTTGGATTTCCCTTTGCATTCAGCCACATCTTAACAAGCCTTAAGAAATAAAATAATTGGACAAGCTAAAGTGTAATGCTTTCCACACAACTGTGCCAGGAGTGTCATTTTTGGTAGACATGGCGCATTATAAATGTTCACTATTATTATTGTTGCTGCATGAGATTATATCTTGCTTGTTAGTATGCCTGTGTTTTTTTTCTTTTTTGTGTGCGGTATTTAATTTAACAAACATAAACATGCAATACCATTGAAATAAGTTACACAGTTTTGTTATTTATCAGGAGACAATTCATATTACACAGTCATGACGATATAATTATGTAGCATAGAACATTAAAGTAAAGCTGTAATGAATGGAGATCCCGTCCAAGAGGTCCCTTTGAAGCCATCCGTGGCACCGCGCGTCTTTTGTTTCCCCTACCGTAATCCCCTTAATCCCTCTCCGAGATCATACAGCTCCCTAGTGGCTCTAAGTCCTCCCGTTCCACCAACAGCCCAGGCCAGCGAGCACGGCGGCTTATGCGTTGCCGGCCCGTACTTGGGGCGAAAAGTGGTGATGAATTGACAACTTCTAACCATCGTCCAACAAATGCGCAAACATATAACACAATTTCATTTAGTTCTTTAGGGAGATAAACCTTTGGACTACCTTCCTAGCTATATACAAATTTCGGAAATTTTCGGAAAATGTCAATAATTAGATGATAAAATCCTGATGATGAAAACCTTACATTCGCTCCAACTCACGATTTCCTTGGTCGATTTTGCTGGTTGAAATGGTTACGTCTTCAGTAGAGCTATCCCAGCACGAAAAAAACATTTGATAACCAAAATAAAGTTTCATTGGTCATATGTCGGGAATTCTGTATTTTATATGTTAAAGCTAAATACATCTTCACTGAACATGACCTAATTTGTCGGTGCCACGCATGTCTTCAAAGCTCGATGCCTGCATATTTTTACGACCGAGTGAACAGAGAACTTCGGGAAGCAGACGGCGTTGCGTAACATTTCGTAATATTTGGAATACTAGAGGGAAACTGTGCATTGATAAGGACAGCTGTAGATGGATTTGATGGCTGGAGAGGGTTACATTCCTTTTTGTTAAGCCAAGTTAATCTTGAATATATTTTCCTCGGGAAATTCTTTCGAGACGGAGTCTCCATTCATTACAACTTCCTGGTCATTATGTCTAAGTTGTCAAGTTTGCTGGTTTCAATCAATGTTGTGCTTACTGTCCTGCTCCAGCCCTTTGCTTGAATGGTTTCACAGTGAAATTCATAAGCATACTTTGTTGTTAAGAACTAGTACCCTGGATTACGAGCAAATTAGTGCGTCGGTACTTTATGCTAAGTACTATTGAAAACCTGGAACCTGAAACCTGAAGCTAGAAGATGATTATGTAAAGTCACTCTCAATCGTTAAGCAGAATGTAGGTATTGGTATTGATACATCTAAATGACTTCAAAATCAAATACTCTATGAACACTTGTGCAAGAGATTAAATACCATAAAAGAACTGAACACAACTGTAGCGAAAGAAAGAGAAATATTAATTTTAAGCCAAATCATACAGATAATGTACTTACAAATATTATGTATACTTCAACTGATCTGCTACTATTGTTACACAGTAAAGGCCTTGCATTAGCAAAAGTTCTCTCTTCTTACGTTGACTTCAACATGAAAGAACACGTAATCTAGAGTTGATAGAGTTTCATGATCTTTCTTACCCTCATGAAAAAAAATTCCTAATCACTTAATCCTTCTACATTGGATAGAATGGTATTACAAAGTCTTGTGACCGAAATATATCCCTGAAGAACTTTGTCTAACTACGGTTGGATATCTGCATTGTAAATAATTCTTCCTAGCGAAATAAAAAGATTTGTTTCAAGGGGGGTCGGCATAATCATACTTCTCCCCCCTCACCCCCCCCCCCCCCCGAACCCCTGTAACGCTTCTATAGCCATAATAAGGAACGTGAATGCATTCATCCTATGCTAGACTGCTATGATTCATATTCATATTAATCTATTCACAAAAAGCAACAAAGCACATCCTTTTTCAATGATCCTACATTATGTGTTTGGGGAAGGAATTTGTTTGCAAATTTGTGCCAAGTGAGCATCAGTTTGACGTTGGCTGGTATACAAATATAGACGCCATTTTTATTGGCACCTGGTACACATGTTACACGAAGTTGGATGGATTGTGCTTCTTCAAACAGTTTAAATCATAAAAAGAGCGTCTAGATGATCAGCATTCTTTCTGACTTCACATTGCGAAGATTTAAATTGCAACATACTGGTATTAAGGTGAGCTTTACATTTCATGTAGGTCATTTTGCTGTGAAAATGTTCGGTTTCATACAAGGAAGTGGATGAAAATACGTAACTATTCGATAAAAGGAGAACCATAGGTATTTATGCGGGATAGGGTATGTTTATCTTATCTGTAGGAAGAAATATAATAATACAAAGTAAAATTCATGGGATAGCAACCTGTCTTTTTTGTTCGTTTGCTTTACTTTTCACAAAATCGATAAATCAGGATGATTCCTGGCAACGAAATGACTGAATACATTGTTTTCTCGCTTGTTCACAATATTTTAAAAATCTGGATGATATATTTGTTAGTGTGAGGCTTTCACCAACAAAATATGTCTAATTGTACAAGAATTGGAAAACAAATAATCTGATGTATTTTGGATAATGATGACGTGAAACAAAGAATCAGAGACACTTGGAGGGAAAATTAGATGGAAACGAAGTTTCAAGTTGCGGGTTCTTCACAATATGTTAAAGATACTATGTCCCTTTTGCAGCCAACCTCAAATTCTGTAGAACTTCCCGGGAATTATGAATATGTCATGTATGTCTTATCTGTGAAATGTAAACGTTAGCATTGTCCTAATATTCAAATTATGCAAAGAAACCCGTTTACTTGCTAGACTTCACTGTCAGACACTATTGTTAGTATGGAGTGAGTGACTGGCTTTTTTTCTTCTTTGGTAATAACATACATAAAAAGAGCTGTAAAGGATTTGTCTACATCAATAACCTACTTCTTGTAAAGGCCAAAATTAAACTGATTGAATCTTTGCGCAGCATAAAACGTACGACCATGCGGTACAATGGTCTGAAAATCAAGACTATTACTCATTGGCTCTATAGCTCCTAAGTCGATTTGGCAACTGATAGTCGTTATTTTCCCACTTAAAGACATTTCAAGCCCTCTTTTTTTAAGGGGAGTTCTAATTTAGTATTATCTTTCAATTGCCGTTGGAATTCAACCTTTTCATCTTGGCCTACAATCGTTGGCCTACAAATGGGACATAGTACCTTTAAGAGGGGATAGGGGTATTGACATGGATAGTGTGAAAGGAAGCGATAACAAGGGAGGGGGGATAGAGAGGAAGACAGAGAGAGAAGTGGAGAGCGGGAGAGAGAAAGATGGGAAGAAAGGAATCGATAGGAAAAGAGAGAGAGAGAAGGAGAGAGAGAGAGAGAGAGAGAGCAGAAAGAGACAACTAATGACAGATAATTATAATGATTTAAAATGATTGCACTTGTATAGCATAGGTCCAGCCAATGAGGGGGCATCGGTCAAATAATAGGTGAAAAAGAGAGGGGAGGATGCGCCACGTGCACTTAGGGTACATGCAATAAGGTTAAATGGCCATGTATGCAATTCTCAAATATTATTGCAGTGAGAATCTTAAAATGAGTTGAATAGCGAATACTCAAGGAACACCATTAGTGCAAAGAGATGAAATAACATACAAACAATACACACACATGTAATGACATAAAGAGAAAGATTGATTTGAGCCGAATCAAACAGATACTAGTCTAGTTTAGATGGAGGCAAGTCAACCTGGGGTTAAGGTCGTGCTAAGAGCTAGTCAGGGTCAATATGGTAAGGTAGGTGTTAAGGTCGGAGTAGTGAAAGTCCGGACGATGGTCGTGTTAACCACGCCTACCTTTACCCCTGACCTATTTACTCCTGGACATAATCCACGAGTAACTCGCTAACACGAGTAGAGGGTAGCGTAAGTTGTCCGTGTGGATGCTCTCGCTTACACCCGGGAGTATATGTGTGACTTTTCACGAGCCATCTAAACACAGACTTTGGCCAACTTGGTTTCACTGGGTCACAACGTGGCCTATATTCTTTTGTTTTGTGTTTGCCTAACAAAGCAGAAGTCGCCATAATGGCCCGAATTCACAAAGGAGGTTTGTCGACAGGTATTTGTCGACAGATAGGTTTATGTGCGTCCTATTGGAGCTCAGTATTATTTTGCTCTTGTTTGTAATTCGAACCAGAGGAAAATAACACTGAGTTCCTATTTGGGAAATTTGTGTATTCGGATGGTCATATCTCAGCCAATTGGTTTTTCGACATTTGGACAATATTTTTGATGCTCTTTCGGAAAAAAAAGAAAACATGGAGAAATTCTAAACGTAGATTGGTATGATGTCACAGCTTCAGTATTCCATATGGTGTAAGTGAAATATTCATGAGAATTTACTGCTGCAGGGATTAACGTACGCCGAATAGCAAAACCCCGTCTGAACAAGACCTGTGTAGTTTAGTTTATTATTTATACTTCAACTGATTGTATTGTATTTATTTTCCAATCATATTAAAAAGACAAATAACATATGACATAAAACGAAATTAAACATAACAGAATTAAAAAAAATAAATTACATGTGTATATAGATTGCTTAAAAATGATTGGCTGGATTGCCCGTTCAGTGTCATAAAAATATATGACACTGTTCTTCCTGGGGGTCCAGGTACAATTAAAAGAAACATTACGTAAATAGAAATTTTAAAAATAATGCACAAGCTGCTGAGTATAACACTTGCATGTCCTCTTTCGTGTTAACCAATGAAACAAAACAATTAAAAGCAAGAAAAGGCTATACATTTACAATTGCTGAGATTTGCGGATAATTAACCCGCTATGCGCGAATCAGTAAGAGGAACGACTGCAAGACAGAGAGATAGAGAGAGAGAGAGAGAGAGAGAGAGAAAGGGAGAAAGAGAAATGGAGAAGAACTCTCTTGCAAAGCGTGTGGAAGGCACATGTAACGCCTTGCGCGTCCGGGGAAAGAAATCAAAGCAATTGAATAGGTGAATGAACAAGTACAAAATATGCTACCTTATACCCCATTCACAGTGGCCTCAAACACCGCGACAGCAGCGGGACTGTCCCGCTGCTGTCGCGGTGTTTACTCAGTGTGAAGGCTCTCCGCTATAACACCGCGACAAACACGTGTGATTTGTTTACTTACCTATCACTGACCTCTTTTCTACAGCAATGGGGAACATAAAGTGAAATAGAAATAAAGTAACCAGTGGATTCAAATTGATTTTATTATTATGTAGGTATTATAATTATCCAAATACAAATATTTCACACTTCAAAAAATTAAAATATTCTGCTGGAAGCAATAAAAATGCTAGTTTTTTAAAAAGTAATATGATCGAGGATACAAAAAGCAACTTGACATGTTTACCGCGCAATTTCAAGCAAGTATTTCCGGTCATATCGGGGTCACTCGCGGGTCATGAGCCATGCATACACGTGTTTGTTACGGAGGTAATAAAAATCACCCGCTGCAGCGTGAATGGGTACATGATATTTATCCCGCTGCTGCAGCGGGATAACTTTTCTACTGTGAATGCATTTGTAGCGGTGTTATGGCGGTGTCGCCGCTCCGCTACAACGCCGCTACAAATTTCAAAACCACTGTGAATGGGGTATTATTCACGGATCCCGGACGCGCCGAGCATAACACCATGTAATTCCAAACCCCACGCGAGAGACCCGCCCACTGTGTTGTCTAATTCTCTATCCGACAATCGATCCTCAACTATAAACGTCAATAAACGATTTTCCCTATGAGGCCAAAATTTATACACACGCCATCATCAAACGCTAATTAAAAATGCCATACGCACACCTGACAACAAACTATCGCACCCCAATAGAAGGTACGCAGTGCTTGTTGCCAGCCGGGACAAGTTAAAAAGCTTATCCCAGCTAGCAACGCAAATGAATGCAATTCGCATTCCGACCATTGTGATGCGGCCGCTCGCTATCAGGTGATTACATAGCTTGTCCTAGGGCAGGCATGAGTAAACTTGACCACAAGAGGAAAACGGTGTATTGCCGCGTACCAAGCAAAACAAACCCACAAATTTGAGCATTCAGCCATCGTGCAGTAGAAAGAAAGACGAGGCAAAAAATACCATACACTTTCGGGCTACACGAAAGAAAAAGCATCAATAGTTTCAAACAGCAGCTTGATTTACACAATTATGTTTACATACACAAGTAGAACTTAAATACATGTCTACCCTAATTACTAGTAATGTGTCCCCCCCCCCCCCCCCCCCACAGCTAAGTGTAACTTCTGGCAAGGCATAATACCACTGAAAGTCTAGGCAAGATCAATGAATGGCAGATAGTTCTTTGCAAAAAAACACTTAAGCTGTTGGAGAGTTTAATATTGTTAGGTAAGCGGTTAAATTCTCACGAGCCTCTATATAAAAACATTCTCCGACAGCTCTCGGAATTCGGTTTGGGTAGAGCTAAATTTCCCCGGGATCTCAACCCGTATAAATAATTATTATAATTAAAACGATCCTTCAAATAAGAAGGGGCAAGATTGTGTAATGATTTGTACACCATCGTGAGCAGGTGTGACTTTCGTCTAGATTGTAATAAGGACCACCCCAATCTTCCGTGAATTTCGTTGTTAGAAATATGATCATAGGGGTTTACACTTAAAATGATTCGACCTGCTCTATTTTGTAATTTTTGGAGTCGGTCAACATGTTTCTTGCTAGCGGAATCATAAACAATATCAGCATAATCAAACAGGGGTAAAATTATTGAATTGTAAACTAACTTTAATTGAGTTTGAGGTAAACAATGGCGGAGTCGGGCAAGATAGTTAACTGTTTTTCCAATTTTCTTACACATTTCATCAATATGAATATCCCATTTTAAACGAGGATCGAGCTGCATACCAAGGTATTTAACCACGTTTTTCTGTGTAATAGCTTTGCCAGAAATTTGAACATTAAAAATATTATATTTTGATAACATATAACTTGATCCAAATAACATGCTAATAGTTTTCTCAACATTAAGGCTAAGTTTGTTCTGACATAGCCAATTGTGAACATTGTTTAAATCGATATTTAGGATTCTTTGAATATTACAGACATTTTTATCGGAAAAATATAGCACAGTGTCATCTGCATAAAGATGAATGTTACAATGTTTTACTCTGTTAACCAAATCATTTATATAAATCGTAAAAAGCAGCGGCCCGAGGGTTGACCCTTGAGGAATTCCATAATCGACATCTAAAATGTTTGAAGAAGTAGAGTTCAAACAAGTAAAAATTTGACGGTTGCATAAATAAGTACGAAACCAGTGTAACACGTTGTCAGTAACTCCCAATGACTCGAGTTTGTTTAAAAGAATATTTACGTCAACAGTATCAAAAGCCTTTTTAAGGTCAATGAAAACCGCTCCAGTGTATAAACCTTTGTCCATGGATTCTAACCATTCATCGGTAACCTTCAATAGAGAAGTCATAGTTGAATGCATCTTTCGAAAACCAGACTGCTGTCGGCTCAAAATCTCATGTTCATTCATGTATAATTTCAGTTGTTTACAAACAAGTTTTTCTAGAATTTTAGAAACAGTCGGCAAAATGGATATAGGTCTGTAATTACATGGATCTTCTTTATTTCCTGATTTAAATATTGGAATCACTTTGGCTGTCTTATACTGGTTTGGAAATTTAGAGTCAAGCAGTGATTTATTGAATAAATAAGTAAGATAAGGGGCAATAATTGGAGCTGACATTTTCAACAACCCTATAGAAATACCATCAGTACCACAAGCAGACTTGTTTTTCATAAGTTTGATCTCTTTTTGAACTTCCTCCACTGTGATCATTTGGAAATTGAAACAAGAATCTGTATGATCGTCAAAAATAACTGAATCACTTGCTTCGGGTATTTTGGAAGCTAAAACCTTGCCAACATTTGCGAAATAATCATTGAATTGTTCACTTCTTTGATGTAAATGTTCTTCATTAGAAAAGGTTGATTTCATTGAATTGTTCGAGGGTAATAATGACTTCAATACAGACCAAGTATTTCCAGCATTGGTTTGAATTTTTGTCAGTTGATCAGTGTAATATTTTTTCTTGGCTTTTCGAATGTCAAAAGTCACTTTATTTCTCAATTTTCTATAATCTTTCATTTTTTGTTCATCTTTAGCTTTCCATGCCTTTTCTTTTAATTTATTTCTCTTTTTAATGAGATTAAAAATATCTGAGTTCATCCAAGGAGATTTTCTAATCTTCATTCTTTTCTTTTTGACTGGCATATACCGATTAACGACATTCATGAATAAACTCTCCCATTTGCTGATAGCCAAGTCAATATCATTAATATCTAAAACTTCAAACCAAGGCTGATTTTTTAAACTTTCGAAGTATGAGTTCAGATCAATTCCTGATTTTTTCCTAAAATTTACAGTTTGAGGATTTCCACTGTGTTTTGATTTCCAAATGATATAACTCAAAGAATGATCACTGATACCTAGGTGTATAACACCATGACTAAAAACCTTCTCTTTTTTATTTGTTAGAGTGTGGTCAATAAGGGTTGATGAATCGGATGTTATCCTGGTAGGAATTTCAGTATTGATCTGTTCTAGTGAATATACATTATGGATTTCATTAAGACGTTTTGAATTTGCAGACAATGGAACATTCAATAAATCACAGTTTGTGTCACTCATAACAATAATGGGATAGTTAAAACTGTCAAGAAATGATAGCATCTCTTCATAGTATTGTAAAGTCTCAATGTTACTATTGGGAGGTCGGTACCACGTGAGGAAAATTAAAGGTGTAGAACATTTAGGTTGAATCATTACAGGAATTATTTCTAATGAAGAAAACAAAGTATCATATTTAATCAAATCAAATGACAAGGAACTGTGAATATATACAGCCACTCCCCCACCATGTCGGTTTCTGTCTTTTCGAACAAGGTGAAAATCATCAATATCAAGTTCACTATGGAAAACTGAGTCATCAAGGAAAGTTTCATTTAACGCTAATATATGAACTTGATTGTTATGCAAAAACGATTTAATCTCTTCAAGATTTCGATAAAGACTGCGAATATTAAGATGGGCCAATTTAATTCCCTTACTTTTAAAACAATCGTATTGCACTGAACAAAAATTATCACATGAACTCTTATCCTTGACTATGTCGTCTTCACATGGTAAGTTGACTGTATTATCACAGCTCTTATCAATTGATGGTAAATGAGTAAAAAGACACTTCGTACATTGCCAATCTATGAAATGATGTGTTACATCATCATATAAAGCATTGCTTATGAATTCACATTTTGTATGAGCCCACTGATTGCAAAGTGTACATTGTAAAGCCCTTTGCTTACATGTTACATTAACAGAGCATTTAGAACAAGGGTACTGCCTAACCATTTAGCCCCTTATAAAAGTATAATACAGAAATATATGGAAAATACAAAGTTTATATACGGAATAAACTGATCTGCTACATCTGCTCCACAGCGAACGTCTTGTATGAGCCAAGATTATTTCCACTCACTTTGTCTTTAGCATTGAAAGAACACGTAATACAAAGCTTTTAAATATTCAGAATCTGTCTTACCCTGACGCAACCATTGATCTAATGAGTGTATTGCTTCTACCTAGGATAGAACAGTGGCACAAAGTCATGTGACCGAGATATAAGTTTTAAAAGAACTGTTTCTAACTACAGCTGGCCATTTCATTTTAGGGGTTAGGATAAGCCCCCCCCCCCCCCTGAAACGATTCAATGGATTGAAATCACAAGGAATGTCAATGCATTCATTTATATTCATGATAAATATTTCACAAATAGAGCAACGGAGCACATCTTTTGTCAACGCTCCTACATTGTGTGTTTTGGGGACAATTACTCTGTTTTTCTACTTGCCATATGCATGCACTGTATGCATGCATGAGTGAAAATGTTCTTGAATTTGTGTGCAAATTTAGGCCAAGTGAGCATCAGTTTGACGTTGGATGACATACAACTACAGGCCATCTTGATTTGCACTTTAATACAAATATTACGATTAATACAGGTTGGAGGAATTTGTTATCAGCTTTATTTTTGGCTTCATATTACGAATGTTAAAATCGCAACATACAGGTATGTAAAGTGAGCTGTAAATTTGATGTATTTTATCTTTGCTTTGAACAAGGTTGGTTTCATATAAGGAAGGGGATGAAAAATGTCTAAAATTGTAATAATGCAAACAAAAAGAAAAACAGTTGCATGTGAGATGGGGTATGTATGTCTTATTTGACAGTAGACAGATGATAATTCACATAATGGATCCACTTATAAGAAATCTTTCAGAAATATAAGGTCCTACAACATGAGATGAAATATCTCACACTGTTTGTCTCTTTTTCTTTCTTCGTGTCTCTATCTCTCACTGCCCGAATTGCGTCATTATTTGGTTGGCATGGCACCCGAATAAAACCTTATTTATTGTATTTCTATATCGAAATGAAATGTATGCCACAACAACATTTTCTTTTTATACCACTCGTGGATTTACTCATCGAAAAATTGATAAATCATATTGATTCCTGGCCAGGAGATGACTGAAGACAATTTTTTGCTCGATTGCTCGCAATATTTGGGATCCGGGCAATATCTTTTCAGACGAGAGACCCTATTTACAATGGACAATATATAAAAACGCATGTACCTTATTAGCTAACGTACCACATAAAGAAAAACAATATTTACTTTGAAGTTAACATTAACCTCATGGGATAAGACTAGATGATACTTGGTTGTTTCCATACATACAATTATAATTGTTCATAACCAAGTATGAGAAGCGATTTAACATCACAATACTTACAGTGCCGTGACTCGTTTTCTATGAAATTTTTATTCTCATATATTCCCTCGACGTTAGACAACAGAATACTTCCCTGTGAGTATCATAATTGACCAAATACTTTATGGTGATATTGACGGAATGGTTTCAATATGTTTTAATATTAGATAGCTTAGACAGATACCGATATGTGATTGGTCCAGAGCTCGTCACGTGATATCAATTGCAAGGATCCAAATTGTTATATTTTCCTGGCCGGTTATATTTTACCAGCTGGTGAAATAAATATATTTTTAATAAATGCATGTCGCCCTCTTGAATACCGAGGGTCATTTAAAAAAAAAATGTTTTTCATGATTTTTTTTTTCCCCTTGAAAATCTTTTTTTCGAATATTTCTTTTTTTTTCCCAAAAAATGATTTTGGGGGGCAAGAATCTTTTTTTTTCTCCCTTGAAATTATTTTTTCCCTAATTTTTTTTTTTTTTAGGATTTTTTTTTTTTTCTTGAACTATCTCGAAATATTTTTTTTTGTGTTCACTTCTTTTTCCACAATCTTAATTGTCCCCGAAAAAATATGGACCCCCCCCCCCTCCCCCCCCCCCCAAAAAAAAAAAATCAAACCAAGGCTATCTAATATAACAGTTATTGACTGGCAGGGGTATATAACACCACTTGAGAAATATAACTCCCTTCAGCGGTCCAAATAATGTTATATTGCACCCCTTACCAGTCAATAACTGTATAATTTAACACTACATTGTATGATGTGCTGGAGTATGAGGTTAAACGCTAACTATAAAATGCGTCGTAACATTGGTTGAAAACACCAATTTAGGACTAAGTCTGATCCAATCAAAAGGTTTTTTGATTTTATAACACCTTTTTCTCGCAGTTGTAACGCGTTGCATACATTGACCTTATATTATGCTTCGGCCATTGATAATATCACTTAATATCAAGAACACTGCCATTAAAGCGTGCATACGATCCTAAACCTATGTAAAGAACAAGATCAACATGTCAATTTTGCTTTCAATCATTAATTCTTGAATTAAAAATAATTCTTGCAAATCATATTACTAAATTGTGAATTCCATTCTGTCTCATCACGAGAAAGACTTTCAAAGGTTCAAACGTTTTGGGCAATGCATGTATAATGTAGGTCACGACCGCATATACTGACACAATATATATATTTAATTTATTTGTTATTTGCTCTCAGTGCATTATTTTTGTCAATATAATATATAATATATTGTTGCAACGTGCATGAGGACATATTGATAATGAAAGTAATTTTACTAATCATATTTCATTCTCTTCTTTTCACTCTGTCCGTCCCTCTTTCTTTCTTCTTCAATCCCCTCTTTTAATCTCCGTTTTTTCTTCACTTGGTTCTCATCCTTTTTCTCTCCCTCCGTGGCTCCTCCATCCCTCCTAACGTTCCCTCATTCTTTCTCCCTTCCTTTCCTCCCTGTCTATCCCTTCCCCGTTCATCCAACCCATAATTCCCCCACCCCCCCCCCTCTCTCTCTCTCTCTCTCTCTCTCTCTATTTCTCTCATCATAATTGTTCTTTCTACAGGTCAATACTCTGATCAAGATGGCGGCAAACTTCAGCTCAGCAGAAAACATCTGTGAAGGAGAGAACTGTCAATCAATCACAGATGTGACGTACTACGTGAAGGAGAAAAAGAAGCTCTGCGATGACTGCGCCTCCAAAGAGGAATGCATCGGAAAAGCTAGAAAGGGTAGGCACAATCTTTATTGTGAGAAGCATGATGGTGAAGAAATCAAACTGTATTGTAAAACCCATAGTATAGCAGTGTGTCAATTATGCGCAACGATAGATCACCGTGCCATGTCTTGCGAACAACAGGATATAGAGGGCGCCATTATGGATAGTAGAGCAAGACTAAACATTCTAAAAGAAAAGGCAAAGGACAAATTGGAGATTTGTCGAGTTTATGGAGATCAGATTCATAAGTGTAGAAAAGACACCGACACCCATCTACAGGCTTTGAAAGATGAAGTTGATTCGGTAATCAATAAGGCGATCAAAACAGAAAAGGACAAAGAGAAGGAGGATGCTGCAAAAATCAACCAGGAGACTGATGAGAAGAATACCAAACTTCACGAGGAGATTAAACAAATCAATGAAAAAATTCGAAAAAACGACGAGGAGAGAGAAAATCTACTTGAACTGAACCGTACAAATGCAGAGAGAAGACGAGAACCAATCGGCAACAAACAGCATGTTCTGCAAACAGACATTAAAAACATCGCTGAAGAGAAAGAGAGAAAGATTGGACAGTTAGAGATATCTTGGCAAGATAATACAAAAACCACAGAGACCACAATACAGACACTTGATACAATACTGAAAGATGATTCAAATGTCGTCAAAGACGGGCAACGTGTGAAGACATCGGTGAGTGATGAACTAAAGAAGCCACTGAATGAGGGTGAAGTGAAACAAGTCACTGATACCATATCGGGTGTGAGGTTTGTGAAGGGTGCTGGGAGAGAGAAGTATGATGGGAGGATTGATGGGTATGATGGGGAATGGACGCTCATTGATACAATCAATGTCAGTGATGAAATCAAATACCCGGCCATTGCAGGATGCATAGATGAATGCGATGTGATCATTACAGATAAAGATCTGAGTGGACAAGATACATACATGTTCAATATGAACACTAAACACACTCAGAGAGTGATAACCAATGTTATGTCATGTGTTGTCTCTTGTGCATTGCTGAATGATGACAAGGTTGTATGCGGTAAATACAGTCCTCAGACTGGTGGTAGTTATACAGGGGACAGTTTGACTGGATTCATCAATGTGTATGACAGACAATGGGACCACATCAATGACGTCACAATACCAATAAACACACCGCGTTATTACACGCGGGTGGATGTAGCTGTTGACCAGATTGGGATAATCATCGCTGCTGAGGAAGGTCAGTCCAAGATATACGTCATCAACCCAGCTGATGGTAAGATCATGCATACCATCACATGTAAACAGGGTATACTGATACGTGGTGTACTATCATCAGGTCACATCGTCGCTCAACCCTACCCACCAGAACACAGAGTGTTCATCATCGACAGAAAGGGTGCTCAAAGGGAAATCACCCACAGTGGTCTCATTCTGAATACCTGCATCGATCCTATAACAGACGACCTCTACGTCGTGACATCAGATGATGAGTGCAAGACGTGTGTGATTGATCAGGTGATGAGTGGAGGTGACATGGATAAGAGAAGAGTAGCATCATTCCCTCTATCAAGTAGATGTCATCCACTACAGAACAGGCTGACTCACCTTGTAACATCTCGCGTGGTGATGACGTCATCAGGGAATATGATTGCTTGCGATGTAGACAACATTCTCGTATTCAAAAAGTTATTGAGCCTATAGAGTACCGAAGCTGTGACATCATAACAATCTATTTTTAGAATTTCTCAATTTTTTTGTTCATTTTCTAATAGAGCATCAACAATAATGTCCAATTGTAAACAAAACACCAATTGAATATGTTAAGTATTGGCTAAAATATAACCATCTGAATAAAAAGATTTCCTATAGGAACTCAGTGATATTTTGCTCTGGTTCATAACATTACGAACCAAAGCAAAATAACACTGAGCTCTTAGGCCACCGTCCCACCCGCTTCCTTTTTGGGGGCCACCTCCTTTTTTTTCTTTTTAGTTTGTTGATTTTTGTTGATTTTTTTTTTTTGAAGTAACAAAAAACATGAAAAACACTGCTAAAATTGATCTATTTCTAATAGGAAAAAACAAAAAATGTCGGCGGCCATCTTGTAAAATAGCCCGAAAAAAGAAAGAAAAAAAGGGCTTCCTCCTTCCTAATTTTCAAAAAAGCAGGACGCTATACATGTTTTTTGTTTTTGTTTTTGTTTTTGTTTTTTGGGGGCGCCTCATAGGAAATCTATTTATTCAGATGGTCATATCTCAGCCAACATATTCAATTGGTTTTCGACATTTGGAAATCATTTTCGATGCTCATTTGGAAAATGAAGCAAAAATTAAGACATTCTAAAAAGTTTTTAAAAATTGATGACGTCACAATTCACCACTCTGTGAAGGCCCGTTCACAATTGACGCGGTAAACCGGTTTTTGTTTCTTTTTAATTTTTTGGTTCATGTGTGTGTTTATCTGTATTTTTTGTTAAAGACGTAATTGTAATGCGCTTCACATGTATGCATCTTAATAACACAGAGATCAGTTAATACGCATAGGAAATCTGTTGAGCGTAGTTTCCATTCATTTACACATTAAAAAACTCTGCCGTGGTATATCAAAAGCGCGTATGCAGGGGGGGGGGGGGGTTCCCTTTTGAATTTGTTATTGTGTGTTTTGGTGGAACTCCCCCCCCCCCCCTCCACCCCTACTTTGTTTTTGTTTTTTAATAAAAACAAAATAATAATAATTTAAAAAAAAAAAAATTGTGGTAATGGGTGACCCAAGAAAGCTGACCGTACCACCCCCTCAACAAAACGAAATATCGATCCGCAAAATTGAATCCCCCCCCCCCTTTTGAACTTTTTAATGTGTGTGTTTTGGTGGAACCCCCCTCCCCCCCCCCCCCCCCACCCTCACTTTTTTTTTTTTTTTTTTTTAATTTAAAAAAAAGTAAATAAATAAATTGTGTACATATCAGTTTGTGACGGTTATTTTGTTAATTGTAATCTATAATGAATATAGCTACATTATACTTAGTATGTGTACGAGTGAACTTTGTTGATGCTACGTGTTACTAAGAAACTTGATAGTTTATGTAGGACCTATTTTGAAGGAAAAAAACAATGCTACACCAATGAAAATGTGCATGTCTTTGTCATTTGTTTGTTTATTTTGTTGGTGTTAGTTTCTTTTCAACACGTCCTAATTTGTAAATAACTACATACTTTATGCAGGACCTTTTTTTGACAAAGCAGATGATATAACAATGTCTGAAAAGCAAGTTACTTGTTTTAGTTGTTTGTTTGTTTTAACTTGTTTTGTGTTTTGTAATCTACATATATATCTAAATTAGCTACATTATACTAAATATATCGAAGATTGAAATTTGAATTGATAATTGTTCTTGTTATGAAAAATAAAAGACATATATGTTACATGTAAATCCTTGATATGATTTTAATGAAAAAATGATATAATTCAAAAATTGCGTGTTTCCGTAACATCATATTATGAAAATAGACAATATGCACTGTAAAGAAGTGACCATCGGTATCTGTACTGAACAGAATTACGTATTTTAACAAAATACTCTTTAAAAAAGTTTACGTATAGATTATTGAATATATATATGCTTGTGTAAGTACTATCTTATAAACGTATTTATATATAGTATGTAGGCCTATGTGTCGATGTGTATATATATAGTCTTATAGATATAACAAATAATCTGCACTGTTAAAAGCCCATGCATGTTTTGTTTACGATATTATTTTCGATATTATCTTAAAAGATAGATAATTATAAAACGAAACAAAAAATAACAATAATACAAAAATGAGATATATAATCACGTGACGTATTTTGGCGACAATAGTCACAACTGACTAATCGCCAATAAGCCAAAATACAACAACAACAACTGTAAAATAAAATGTGAATAGCTGCATTGTTCTAGTATTTCTAAGATTCGTTCATATTTCTTTTCATCTTTTTTAATAAAAAAGCTATAAAAAATCAAGTGAGTTTCACTGATTTGTAAAGTGTGATTTATCACAAGATTATACACAATATTACGTATTCTCATGCGAAGCTGCACTGAGTAAGAATCGAATTGGTTGATTTCTGTTAAATTGTGTAACATAAGATTATGTTTGTATGTTCTGCGTACATATCCGGTAATGATCGTTTACCTCCTTACGTGGAGATCATGTGGTCCTCTCGTTCCTTCGCTAAACTCTCATAGCTCAGTCCACCGGTAGATGAGGGTTCGAATCCCAGCTCGGCACTAACGTCCTTTCTTTGAAGACATTAATCCATATTTGGCACTCTCTACCCAGGTGTCGTAAACGGATACCTTTTCGTGCTGAGATAATAATGATTGCAAGGCCCGCAGGAAGAGCGTGTGACTACCCTCGATAAATAAAACCCAATTAGTATATCAATTATTATTTTGTTTAATTATCTTTCTCTTCTCCCGAAGTGATGCCTTTCAATAACGGATTTGTAATCAGGTCGTAGACTTGGGGAAGAATAGTTTTCAAGTATGACTATTCAATGTTTACAAATACATATTAATTTTAAATGAATTAAGAGTACTGAATTGTGACGTCATACTAGCCAAGTTGTCAAGGTTGATGGACCCAAACAATTTTGTGCTAGACCAGGGAGATGTGACTTTGAAGTCTCCCTGGCTAAACAATGGCATGGTGATCATCACCATTTTGCCTGCTCCAGCCCGTTGCTCGAATCATTTCGCGGTAAACCTCCTGCGCAGGCTCTCTTCTTTGGAACCAGTACCCGGGACAACGAACGAATATGACGTCAACACTATGGTACTCTTTTAGGCGATTCCGTGTATTATGCCCAGAATGCGAGAATTTGTTTTCTTCTTCACATAAATCATCCCAAGATCAAGAAGCTATTTATAAAACCGTTGAATGATGGTGGTTTCTGTTATCACTCTCGTTAGTCAGACACATCAAGGGGTGTTTCGGTCAGTGGTGCAAAATGAAGATAAATGTCATAAATATGTGGTATGGAACACCGTATTGCACTAGGCGTTGTGGCGTGCGCCTGTAATCCAGCTAAAAAGTGGAAGTTACAAACTGATTCAGCCGAGGACGCAGGTTCGAAACTGAGTCACGTCTTTCGGATGGTGACGTTTAAAGGTCGGTCCCAGACGTAAATAATCATATCTGATTGATACACGTCTGTAAAAACCCAATACACACACACACACGTATTGCACTGAATCGTTACATGCATGTAAATTGTTTACCTTTTCTTACAATATAACTGAAAGGAGTCGGTGGAAGAAAAAATAACATTCCCTTGCATCACTTAAATAGTTTGTCATTTCTTTCCGAACTTTTTCAGTATTTTTTTCTGTTATCATGTTTGCTTTTTAATAACTTTTCGAATGTATTTCATTAGTATGGTACTATGCTGTGATTTATTGGATTAACCATAACAGATATAAGTCTGTTTTCTGTAATAAAGCTATACAGGTAGACAGGACGCTAGTTATGATTCAGGTTTTCATTTGTGTATTTGTCAATATTCATACCGAAATCACCATAATTATATGCGATAAAGAAGTAAAAGAACAGACTTGGTTTTTTGTTTAATGGAGGCAAGAGAGAGAAAGAGAGAGAGAGAAGGGGTGATACAATTTATTCAATTAATTTTCCATATTAAAAAAACACACAAATATAACAAAGTATTGACACGTTGTAATAAAATCATAATATAAACATAAAAATGGAGGGTTACCCTTAATAAGCAGGGAGGCACGATAGCTCAGTCGGTAGAGCAGTGGTCTCGTAATCCGGTGACCCTGGTTCGAAACCAAGTCGATGCGCTAGTGCCCTTTGGTAAGGCATTAATCCTCATTACCAGGTCTCTCAGAGAGGACCTAAAGCAGCCGGCCGTCTGAATGCTTACAAGCATTTATGCTTTCTTAGCAGTCAGGTAAAAAAAAAAAAAAACAGAACCCCGGTATACAATATTAAATTTGTTAAAGAAATATCTAAACATATTTTGAGAGATTTATAAAACAGCAAAATTATAAATCAGGAAATTGCAATCACCTTACAGGTACTATGTCCCTTTTGCAGCCAACCTCAAATTCTGTAGAACTTTGCAGGAATTATGAATATGTCATGTATGTCCTATCTGTGAAATTTAAACGTTAGCCGTGTGCTAATATTCAAATTATGCAAGGAAACCCATTTACTTCCTAGACTTCACTGTCAGACACTATTGAGTGACTGACTGGCTTTTTTTTTTCTTCTTTGGTAATAATATACATGAAATGAGCTGTAAAGGGTACATGAACGTTTGTCTACATCAATAACCCAATTCTTGTGATGGCCAAAATTAAACTGATTGAATCTTTGCGCAGCATAAAACGTATGACCATTCGGTAAAATGGTCTGAAAATCAAGACTATATTATTGGCTCTATAGCTCCTAAGTCGATTTGACGACTAATAGTCATTATTTTCCCACTTGAAGACATTTTCAAGCCCCACCTTTTTTAGGGAAGTTCTGAATTAGTATCATCTTTCAAATGCTGTTGGAATTTAACCTTTTTCATTTGTTTGGCCTACAAATGGGACATAGTCCCTTTAACAGCTTCTATACATAGACAGATACATGTACACGTTCACAGACACACGTACTTTTTCTTTTCTTTTTTCTCAATAGTTCTTTTATTGATTCCAAACAATACTAATCAATTTTAGAAATAAAATACAGATGTTTTCCCTTGACATGAATTCAAAACATTTTCATTACATAGATTGTACGATTGATGAAAACAAAAATGATATCAGTTGTAACCCCCCCCCCCCCTCACTATTTTCTTTTTGTGTGTGATTTGTGATGAACCCCCCCCCCCCCTCATTTTTTTTCCTGTTAACCCTTACTGTACTGGGCTATTTTGAACACTCTCTGACTGGGGAGGGGGCCTGGGAGGCCCCCCCCCCCCCCATGATCTCGGCCGTCGAATGTCCGATGAACGCGAAAATTTGCATGTTTGTAGATATTAACGTAAGGAACAAGATGGTATACTTAGTTTTTTCCTTATATGCACATTTTTGTCGTTATAGCCTAATTAATTATGCAAAATGCTAATTTTATGCGTTTTACAGAAAACTCTACATATTTGTCCGTAGACTTGTGAAGAATCTTGAAAATGTATTGAATAAATGTTTCCTTCATCTCAAATTCATGAGGTTTCATTATTTTTATGATATTTGAAAATACATAGGTTAATTTGCATAAATTATGAATACGCATTCATAAATATCAAATCTGGAAATATATATAGGGAACTAGAATCATTACAAAAATTGTCAGACACCACTTTTTGAATGTTGAAACTCATTATTCATATGAAACTTCTTTTCTAACACAAAATAGTTTTTTGATTTAATTAATTATGATAATTTATGCAAATTTGATGCGATTTTCAATTATTTAATTTCTTATGTATTTTATTGTTTTTTATTTCTTATTATATTTATTGTTTTATTTCTAATGTATTATTTTGTTTTGAAAGACATCAGGTTACTTTGAGAAACATATAAAAGCATTTTGATATCAATTCATATCTTCACATTTCTGCTTGTACATGAATATATGCAATTATAGCACTTTTTTGGTGACATGCGCATACTAATTGTTATGTAACACCTTACAGGTATATCGGATTTCGACAAAAATGGTATCAAAATGTGCGTAAGACTTGAGGAAAAAAAGTCATGAAACGACAATTCAAAATTCCGAGCGGTTGCGGCGCAATCTCCGAAAATGTCGAAAATGTCGAGGGAGGCCTGGGAGGCCCCCCCCCCAGTACAGTAAGGGTTAATAGAAAGAAGGAAAAAAACGTTTGTTATTTTTGTGTACCAAAGGGTGACCCCCCCCCCCAAAAAAAAAAAAAAAAAAAAAAATGACCCCCGCCCCCCTGAGTCGTTGTGAAATTTTTTGGGACCAAGAAAAACATATATATTACATACTTAAGTCTTCAAGATTATACATTTTACAGTTTCGATTGCTAGATTAAGCCTGGTAGGATTATTCCTTGAAATGCACTGTGCGCTGATACCGGCTGCGGGAGCTAAAGGCTAGGGTATTCATTTCCAAAGCTCATTGGAAGCGCATAGAGGCGTTATTTATTATTTAATCTGATATGCGCTATAAAAGAACCGAATATTATTAAAACTATTATTAAAGGGGTTGACGGGAAACTAATCAAGACTGGAAATGGGTACATTTGAAAAGCACTACTATTGCATAAAATAATCAATCCTTTCCTCAGTCGTTGTTTAATTTGTGCAGAAATGCAAGTGTAACAAAAGATCACTGTGCAGAGAGGCGACAAAAGCAACCGAGGTGTCAAACTGAAACAAAACACTGCTGCCTATTGATGATCAATACAAGACAAAACAACAATTTACTCTTAAGAAATAGAAACAATCATTTTTTTTTGTATTTCAATCTCTTCAGAAGGGTTAGTTTGACTTTTCAAAATAGCCATTCCCCAATGAACGCGTCCCACATTTCGTTAGTCTCGTTGACAGCCTTTTGATGCGTGCTATAATCCAGACAGTCGGCCTGAAACACAGATACTCCGTGTAACTGTTTTTCCTTTGCCATCTCAAAGCGTACAGCGAGACTAGTTGCGTTGTCATACCACACCTGATGCGTTTGCCCAGTTTCAGTATCCTGAGAGAGGGGAAGGATGGATGGAGAGAGAGAAAAGGGGAGAGGGACAGTGTAAAGGAGAGAGAGAGAGAGAGAGAGAGAGATAGATAGAGGAGGGGTGGTCGAGAAAGAGAATGAGAGCGAGGGGGAGAGAAGAAGACAGAGAGGGGGAGGGTATGAAGATAGAGATAGAGAGAGAGAGAAAGAGAGAGCAAGTGATGGGGAGGGAGAAATGCCAATGGAAAGGGAAAGGGAGCACAGCAAAAGGAGTAGGAAGGGATTTGGATGGACATGGAGAAAGAGAGAAGGGGGTAATAAATATAGATTAAAGAAAAAGTTGATTTGTGGGAAAGGTGAGAAAATGTGTTAACATTTTCATTCTATATAATTATGTTAGTATGGAAGAGTATCATAGCAAAAATGTCACCTAGCAAACATCGTTCTTCAAATGCCCTAATATTTGAAATATCGCAAGTAATAGCTCAAAGTTGGGGACCATAACTTTCATGACACTTGTTTTTGCAGTCCCATATTAATTTATGTGTACAGTGCATGTGACCTTTGGCAAAACTGGGCAAGTTTCTTATCATTTTAATGTTTCCTAAACCTGACAGTACATCAATGATTATCTGCTACACGATCAACCTTTTGAAAGCACTTCCACACAGTACTATCTTTAACAATGCAATCGCATGACAAGAACTCAACTTTTATCTTTAAAGGCCGTCTGTACTAGTTTGGCTAAGAAGGATAAGACCACCCAGGATGGTCACTGACAGGTGGCTATCTCATCAACTCAGCTCTCAATTAACATAAGAAAAAGAGGATCATGGGGGACCAATTGTAACCGATTAGGCATTGTTTTCTATATAGAGGGAGCAAGTAGCTACAAGTTGTACAGTGGGGCTTTAAAAGGAACTTCCTAAAAAACGATAATTTTAAAAAAATAAAACAACCTTCTCATTTTTGTATGTTACCTTGTAATCAAAATATGGAGACTGGTCGGCTTCGCTCCATTTTCGACCTGTCGTAGAGTTGTTATCCAGGAGTTTCATGATATCACCAAAGGCGCTCTGTCGCTGGGTGGACAGTTTATAGAGGCAAACGTCACTCTATGAAAACCATGCAAAACGTAAAAATGAGACTAAGTTTTCTTAAAGGGATCCGGTAACTTTGTCTTAGATCCTTTAAAAAAAAATCCTTGATTTAGCTCATGCTGCAATGATAGCTATAAACCTTTATGTCCGTTAGTTAGGAGCACCGTGACTTTTACAATCCGATCGCCTGTCTGATTATCAAGATATTTATGATTGAAAATCGAAATCAAATTTTGCGTTTGCCAAACGGTTTTCATAACACTACAGTCTATTGGGGGAAACGAGTATGGTAAAACCGGTCACTCAAATATTTTTTTCTTTTTTGAGGCACTTAATGATAATTTTGAAGCGAATCTTTTGTAGAGCTTCAATATTACACCATATCACAGAAACTGATAACAAGTAGGGCCATGCTTCTCAGATTTAACATTTAAACGATGCCTTTAAATGATATAATATAATATAGGCCTACCATTATTATCGTCATCATCTTAATTATTATTGTTCTGTTATCGTATATTTCTATTACAATTAGTATTATTATTATTATTATTATCATCATCATCATCTACATATCATCATTATTTCGATTCTTATTGTTGTAATTGTACTATTTGTTGTTGTCGTCATCTCTATTAATATCAATATTACTCTCTAAAAAAAATCGAGTGATCACGGACGTCACTCCTCTGGAAAGTGAAAATGTAGTGAAAATAGAGTGAACATTCACTCTTTTCTTCTTAGAGAGCACTCTAAAATCAATCGATATTCACTCTTAAACAAGTGATCACGGACGTCACTCCCAAGAAAGTGAAAACAGAGTGAAAATTCACTCAAAATATTGTTAAAAAAGCTAAAACTATTATTTTGTCGTCATCATCATAATCTTCATAATCTTACATTCAGTTGTGCCGCTCCTAAGCTTTGGAATAACCTACCACTAGACATCAGAAAAGTCCCATCTGTTGCTGTCTTCAAAGATTTTTTGAGGACGCACTTGTTTTCATGAGCTTTTGAATAGTTTTCTTCATTGTGTATCTTTAAAGAAGCACTGTCAAATGGGTGTAGTTTGCCGAGACAAGTCGTTCCCGTGGTCTGACTCGGGGTCAATCGACTACGGAAGACGCGACCGCAGTATTCACGTGCATGCAAACTACTCGAAAACGAAGCGTGAGGAGAACTTCTGTTTTGTTTCGCAAACGGCAGTGCGCGCCGTCCGTTAATCTAGTCCATAAACGTGCACTTGTCCCCAAAAAAGTCGTGGATGGCGTTATGCTGTATTTGCCATGATACAGCCCCTTTAAGATTTTCGTTTTGATCATAGCGCACTAGACTATATGTGAATATAGCTGCGCTATAACAATTGATTTAATTATTATCGTCATTATTACCTCTGTCAGCATCGAACAGGGGAAGTCATACCCATACCAGGGAACAATAAGAACAAGCTTGCTCGAGGGAACACCGGCTTTGACGAAGTCGTCTACACCTAGAGGAACACAACATCAACAGCAAACTTAGTTTAATATTAATAGGAATAATAACCGTTCATTACTCTTATTCATATTATGATAACCAAGCGCTGTTATAGAAAAATAATAATACGGGGAGGGACTTTAAGGTGGGTTTGGATTTTTGTTTCGTTTTTGTTGGTACATAATTATACCTCGCTTAATGTGATTTATATTAAATATAATTTATATATATATATATATATATATTCGTTTTCTAATACATTTGGGTATACATTTTCTTTTCTTATTGATATAAATGTTATACATTTTAAATTAAACATTAAATTTTTTAAATTATTATATCATCATAATCACGATGATCGTACATTGTTTTATATAATTCGCCTTTTCGCCTTTTCCCCCTTTCCTTTCGATAATAATTTTATGTGTATTATTTTTTCCCCGTTGTATACGGTCCTGTGTATTCAGGCACTAATCTAGGCTTGAATGTTCCCTTGAGCATGCTTTATCTTGTATGATTAATGAATTAAATATCATTTAAAATATATACTTTGGGGGGGGGGCAGAGCTTGCCAGCCCCATGAACCGCTTCTAGGCTGCGTTTCACAAATCCTTTGTCCAATGACAAATTACTAAAGATCAGTGACAAATATGCTGACAACTAATCAGAAGTAAGGATTTCAGTAGCTTACAACAAAAACTGTCATTTGTCACTGATGACAAGTTTTGTGAAACGCCCCCCTGATAAGAACCATTTGGGCCCATTAGAACACATTGGCCCGAATTCACAACGGAGGTTTGTGGACAAACCTCCTTTTGTTCTTTACAAACCAGGTTTGTAAAAAGCGCGTAAAAACGCATCATGACGTACGAAAACCAAGGTTTGTCGACAAACCTCCTTTGAGAATTCGGGCCAAGGTGGACGGGTTTCTTTTACCTTTGGTTGTTTTATTGAGTGGTGCATTGGCCATAGCCCTGCCATCGACAACGAGTTCATCGTAGGCCATGATCATGATGTAGTCGACGATCTCGCCGATGGCACGGTAGTCGTAGCACCGCCCGAACGTACACTCCGCCGAATATGGAGAATCAAGCGTTACCTTGAGAAAAGATAATTGAAATAAAAATGGGGAAAAACAATGAAAATAAAATTCCTCTATCTGTACAATTGCTATTAATGTAGTGGTAGTGGTTGTTATTTTACCTGACTGCTAAGAAAGCATTAATGCTTGTTAGTAAGCAACCAGAGGACCGACGGCTTAAGGTCCTCTCCGAGAGACCTGGTAATGAGGAGTAATGCCTTACTAAAGGGCACTAGCGCATCACCTTGGTTTCGAACCCGGATTACGAGACCACTGCTCTACCGGCTGAGCTATCGCGCCTCCATCCACTGTTACAAATAAAAATTGAACTGAATTGAATTTAACTTTATTTGTTTCCAATCACAGTAAAAATGACATTACTCATTGTTGTAAAACATAGGCAAAGTAAAATACATTGACACACATTTTTGTATATATACATTGGAAAAAGAAAAAAAAAGAAAAGGAAGACATGATTAAATCTACTAAAAGTATAGGATGGATAAAGGTGCACCCGTAAAATGGGCACCCCCTGAGCGCGCCCCAATATAATTAACAATAAAAAAAAAACTCAGTCAGCTGGAAAAGAGTAAAGGGATAAACAACGCTCACAACTTGAAAGATGATAATAAGTGCTGCTTAAGTTTACGTTTAAATGGTTTGGTGAACTAAATTGATTGTAAAGATTGTTGTAATGTGTTCCAAACTTTAGGGCCATTATGGCGAAGAGAAATTGTATCAGTGCTGGAAGATACTTTCCACTGGTGAAACTTTGTATTTCTTGTATTGTAATTGTTTATTGTGTATTTTTGTCAGTAAATGATTTGTTTTTTTATTGATTCAAAATGCCCTTGTTCCCTAAATCAGTGGACTAAAAAGAAGAAAATAATAATAAAAGTGCGCCTATCATAAAAAGAGAGAAAGAAGGGGAGAAGAATTATTTCAATCGTGTGTCAACATAATTCATGAAATGCAAGTCGAGTCTTATCAATGATCATTCCCTTTGTAGTTAAATCCACTTCTTTTTTTCTCCCCTTTTTTCTTGAGGTTAAATATCATCACAAAATGAAGCGACCCTAATAATGACTCGCCATCCTCTCTCTTCCTCTCCATAAAACGTGAGTTTTCCAATTTGTATTCACGTTGTATTTTAAAGTTCTTGCTATGTATAATACTATAAGTCATATACATTGTAACTGTCTTGTTATATTTTGTGCCGATAGCCGGAGTACCGGACCTGCTCATACACTTTTTCTTTATAGAGTCTTGACGCCCTTCTGGCTTTCAGCACACGACACCATGTGTTTGTTTTATGTTTTACATGTTACACGTTACACCAATGGAAAACAAATTTCTGTATTATATATGGACAATAAAATCTTGAATCTTGAATCTTGAATCTCATATTTTAGGCATTACAGGAGTTCTTGAAACTATCCGAAACTCACTTGGGCGTACGGCAGGGCCTTCTTAAACGCGTCTTTGATTTGTCTGACCATGTCTGTCAGGTAATGAGCCTGCGACTTCTGGAGAGATTGTTCAAAATCTATGTTAAATCCGTCAGTGAAGTTGCCAACAGCCGACTGCACAGTTTGCTCGACCCAGGCGGTGCGGGCGCTCTCATTGAAAAGAGTCTCCAAGGAGCATGCACCTGTTATGAATTGATTTTAAAAAAACAAGAGCGAATATGCTTTATTTCTAACCAGTTGATCACGAAGTAAAAATATCAACATCATTGCCATTTATTTATTGCTTGATTATGACCATGACAAGACAGCACTTATTTTGAATGAGTAGAGCAATGGATTGAGGTGTTGTGGTGTAGTGCATTCACTTGACTCTCAACCCAAAGGTTGAAGATTCAAATCCAAGCCCGGCAATTAAGTCCTTTGGCAAGACCTATTTGCAACTCTCCAACCAGCTGTTTGATCTGGCACCTGCTGGGTTAATACATAACTGCAGAGGCCTAACAAAAAACTGTTTCAATGCAGAGGACGTTGGCTCGGGAAAAAATAGTTGTTATAATAAATATTATTATTATCTGGTTACGTATTATTAGATATAATTCATTCAAAGTATAAAGCCTCATATCAAACCGCTTAAAGAGAAGGTTGAGTTCTGGGGAGAGGTGAAAAACAATTTGTGAGCGTTATCATTTTAAATATGCAAGTGTGGAAGAACATCGGTGAAAAAATGTTCCCCGAAAAGCATGTCTCCTCAAATGCCTCCATATTCTAAATACGACAAGAACCCGCTCAAAAATGAGGCCCGATTTTTATGCCACATGTGTGTGTGTAATACCATATACCTCTTTCTGTGTACAGTGCTTGTTACTATCCAAGACTAGGCCAAATTTGTGATAATTTTGATGACTCCAGAACCTTACAGTATATGCTACATGATCAACTTCTCTTGACCGATTCCGCACCGTTTCTTTCATAATGCAATCGCATGACCAGAACTCAACTTTATCTTTAAGTTAAGGCTTGTTGTTGTTACGAATTTCAATTCAATGTTGCCGATGTGAGGACTTCACGCACGTACAGCTCATTTGAACTCACCCCTCATAACAATCCTCACTCCTTTGGAGTGGGCGTGGCACATCATCTGTGGATCGAACCCATCTCCTACGATCACGGCTGTGATGTTATCCCAGAAGTAATGTCTCCAATCGGCTCCGCTGCCAGAAAATGCCACCACCTGTAAAATGAGAGAAGGTAATAATTGATTACGCTTTAAAGCCCCACTGCACTACTTCAGTGCCATTGATTAGGAGAGTTTGGCCAACCCGGTTCGATTTGGTCACAATATGGCGACTGCTGCTTTGTTGGGCAAGCACAAAACAAAATAATATACGCCATGTTGTGACCCAGAGAAACCAAGTTGGCAAAACTCTGTGTATAGATGGCTCTGCACTACTTATACTACTTGCGCCCTCTATATTGCAAACAATGCCTAAGCGGTGACCATTGGTCCCCATGGTCCCCTTTCTCTTCTGTTGATTGAGAGCTGATTTGATGAGATAAACGACTGTCAGTGACCTTGCAGGGAGGTCTAATCCCTCATGGCCAAACTAGTGCAGATAGGTTTAAAGCAGTTGACTCTCAAGCCTGCAGAGAATAAGAATCCTAACCCGGTACCAGTACGTCCTAATTTCGCAAGGCACCAATCTATATTTGCCACTCTCCATCCAGGGGGCGTTTCACAAAACTTGTCATCAGTGACAAATGACAGTTTTTGTTATAAGCTACTGAAATCCTTAATTGCTTCTGATTGGTTATCAGCAGATTTGTCACTGATTTTTGTCACCTGTCGTTGAAAAAAGGCTTTGTGAAACGGGTCCCGGGTGTAAATGGGTACTTGGCAATTCCTGGGACAATAATGATTATTGCAGGGTCCTTTTTAAGAACAGCATTGTAGCAGATAAGGGTTCCCGGAGCTGGCCTATTAAACATGATATTGTTATTACGCCTACTATTAAAACTGTGCACAGGTTTAAAAAAATATATATGTTTCGTGACATAATAATCATACCCACCTCTTTCTTTGCAGTGGTTCGTATGGGATCACACAATGTATGATTGGAACATGGGCAGGGCGCTGGGTTGAAAACCATTCCATGAGCGAACCATGCCAATCCAGTGACTGAAAACACACAAACAACCAGCATACGTGGGACTAGGAACGCCATTTTGGTTAATTGCTGACTTCCCAATACACCTTGACTGTGAATTATGAAGAATATTACATCTTGTGCCAAAGTCTATATTTCATGTGATCAGACAAAATAATATTAGATAAAATACGAACTCTTGTGATCAGTATATTGATAAACCTGGTTGGGGGCGTTTCGCATAATGCATGTTTGCTCAGGTGATTAAAGGGACATATTAAACGGCACAAAATAGGGCTTATCTTTGTACTTTGGTTCAATAATTGGAATCATAATTTCCATAAAATGATTTGAATTCAAAGATTACCTGTGCATTGATACTGAAAATTAATATAGATTGACTCCAAAGGCCTATACTTTCACTGTCCCAGCAAGATCTGATTGCAAATTTTGTATGTAGGCCCAAACATAGACATCGATGTTTTCTTGTGCTATTTCTCCCATAATTTGCTAAATCTTGTATGGAGACCTTTAACATACTTAATAGACATCACTGAAGTAATGTTTGGGGGAGGGTGGGGGCACGGGGCTGATGCCCCCAAAATGTCCTAGACAACATAAAGGGAGGGGGGGGGGGGGGGCTAAGGACAGAGAAAGTTTGGGTTAGGTTATCTTCCCCTGGAAAGTTTGACATTTACAAATAATGATGATAACGCTGATTGTATATATAATATAGCAAGTAATTACCGTTAGTGAAGGTGATGGGACTAACTATATCACTTCCGAGGCGATCTGGATGTAGCCCCCCCCCCCCCCCCCCCCACTCAGTGTTATTTAGGGTTCGCATATGCGTGTTCCCTCCTTTTGAAAACACCCCCTAAGTCCGGTGTGTAAAGTCCATTTTGTGTATGTACGAGCCGGACTTTGGTGCGTGAAAAGTACCCCTTTACCGGACATTTTGGTAACACGCATGCGGTCATTCCGACCCCGGAGTGGGGGGGGGGGGGGGGGGGGTGTAGCTATATAGCGTATACATTCAGATCGCACACAGTACAACGCACTTTCACCGAAGATAGTACACAGTGTAACGAACTTTTCTTCTCCCATCACTGATGACGTGCGAAACTATGTTTCATCACGTGACTAACTTTTGACCAATCGTAGAGCAAGACTCTTGTATGCAGGCGCGTACGCCCCCCTCCAAAACACACTCATAAAAAAAGTTAAAGGGGGGGGGGGGTTCAACCCCAACCCCAACCCCCCCTTTAACTTTTGTTATGTGTGTGTTTTGGAGGACCCCCCCCCTTTATTTTTGTTTTAATAATAAAGATTTAAAAAATTTTAAAAATGTGATAATGGATGACCCAAATAAGCTGACATTACCCCCCCCCCCCCCCCCCCTAACGAAATATCGATTGGCAATATTTTCAAATTTCTAGACCAAAAGAAGAAAAAAATGTCCTCTGATATTTTCTGATTAACTTTTCTTTCTTTTTTCTACTTCGTTCTATTCATCTTTCTAGTTCAGTCTTTCTTTCTCTCTCTCTCCTTTTTTGCGGATGACACAGAATGTTTCTTAATGTTTTTAATATTTGTAATATATTTAGATTTTGATGTAATATTTGTAACATATTTACATTTTGATGTAATATTCGTAATATATATTTAGATTTTTATGTAATATTTGATTTTCATTTTGTTTCATTATGCATGATTCATAATCGTACGGTTTAGTCATTAATATTTTGATCATTTATTGTGTTGTATATTGACTTTGTCTTCCCCGCTGCATGTTCTTTTATTGCAATAAACCGAATTAAAACAAAATTGAGGGGAGGGGGGGGGGGGGTAACCACCACCCCCCCCCCCCCCCCTGCGTACCCGCCTGGGCGTACTGAAGGGGAGGGGGACTTGGGCAGTAACTCCCCTAATTAAATTCAAACGTGGATTATTTCCAAGCTTAGCCTAGCCGTTCACCTGGTTGCTCATCTGACCGTATTTTAATGCCTAAACCCCTGAACTTCCGGGGGCCCTGTCTATACTTGACCCCATCAAGGGCCTTAAAGCGGACCCTGGATGCTGATCTGATCGTAATTATACCTAAGACCCCTGAGCTTCAGGGGGCTTCGCCCCTTGGACCCCACTCCAATTAGTGACCTGCATGCTAGTGTCTCAAATACGGTATCAAAATATGCTCATCTGATCGTAATCAAATGCCTAAAAACGTCTGAGCTTCCGGGGGCTCCGAACCCAGGATCCCCCAGGGGCCCTGTATAAGGCTGGCTCCTGGATGCTCATCTGACCGTAATTAAATGTCTAAAAACGCCTGTGCTTCACGGTGCTCTGCCCCTTGACCACCGCCGGCTTTGCCCCTGGACCCCACATCAATTTACGCTCCACTTGATTCGTTTGCTTTAATGCTCTACCTGATCGTAAATACTTTAGCCCCCCCCCCCCCCACTTTGAAAAACGTTCAGAGGGGCCAGCGGATTTTTCTGCCCCCCAAAAAGAAATATATACATATATTTTCTATTACCCCCCCCCCCCACCCCCTACCCCCCTACCCCCCCCCCCCCCCCCCTATTAGCATGTTCGATCCCAAACCCCACCCTCCTGCGTACGCGCCTGCCTACCTCTATACAAAATGGGGTCGCACCATCTACCACGGTACCGATGTGCGATTTCCCGGAGACGAGGTTGCCGAATCCTGACATTTCGTAATCAAAGCGTGCGCTATGTAAACGTAAACACAACTTTTCACTCGCTAGCTAGCTCATGCGCGTGTGTATTGTACATGTACACATGCTTGTTGGATCTAAATTGTTTTACAAATTATCCGACATGGATCCTAAAAGTACAAGTACATTCTGTTCTCTGTACTACTGTAGACCTAAACGAAGAGAAACCCCTGTCACGGCTGATACAACTTCTGCTTCGAAATCAAAGAAAACGAAAAAGGTTTGTTGGTTGTTTTTGTCCAGACAGACAGGTAGTGCAGCAACCAGGAACCGGGCTCGGGGATCTCCCGGCCCTGGATCTCTCCGTCCTACGTACGTACCCTACTTTTTCTTGCTTGATTCATTTGTTTCCTTCTTGTGTGGTGAGAAGAAGAAGAAGAAAGAAGGAGAAGAAAAAAAGGAGAAGAAAAAAGGAGAAGAAGGAGGAGGAGAATTGTGATATTGTTTTGAATGAATGTCTAGCTCTTTCATGACTCTTAGTCTTGGCACTTCCCAGCGCCAGTCTATACAGCAGATATGTGAATTTAAATTAAAATGCCTATAGATCTAGGCCTACCTATAAGTGTAACCATGCACATATTCGTTGTAAATTACATTTTCATTTGCTGCATATGGCCACATCCACAGGTTTATACATTAATTATCTTTGGTAGACCTATATTGAGGCAGAAGAAAATCAGAAAGGAGAGGGGTAGAATTTATAGGAACCCATGGCCATGTTCATTTCCAATTATCTTTGACCTTGTCTCCTTTTTATTTTGTGCCTGTGTGTATGCAGTCTGCTGAAAGTTTGAGAGTTGAGACGCCGGATGCCCAACCTTTACAAAGTACCAGAAACACACATAAGGTGAAGTCCTCGCTGACGAGGATTGATGTCTTGAAGGAAAATGTTATTGTTAAATGGAGATGTCTTAAAGGAGAAAGGAGAGGCCAGGAGAAGGTGAAGAAGGAACAGATGGAGGAGGAGGAGGAGGAGGAAGAGGAGGAGGAGGAGGAGGAGGAGGAAGAGGAGGAGGAGGAAGAAGAAGAGGAGGAAGAAGAGGAGATGATGGTTGATATCGAACCTCTGAAAGAAGAGCCAGACTCTGAAATGGTAAGCATCGATCAGGGAAAACAAAATCAGAAAAAATGTGTACAATTTCAAAAGAAGAAAACAAAATGTAATGTATTTATTGGAACTGTCTTTGAATTCCTGTTGAAACATTTTGCTTAATTATCTTTCTTGGAAACCCAAATTTTAGTTTTGAATTTTCGTCAGGTTCGTTTTTTGTTTTGTTAATTTTTCTTTTCTTTCTAATATTATTACAAAGCTGGGTTTCATGAAATCCATATTTATATGTGCTTTAAACTTAGCTAGCTCATTATTGCATGTTCATGAAAAAGCAACCCTGCAACTTTACCTGAAATTTTGAAAAGGGGCCATTCCATGAGAAGAAGGACATGACATCAAAAAAAGAAATGTACCTCTTATATTAATTCTTTGATTTATCACTAACCTTATGCCATGGATGTTCATAAAACATTAGGGCCTTTCAAATTCAATAAAATTTTTTTTTCATTTTTGTTGATTTCCTAAGATCTCAAACTATCATCAAAAACGTACATGTGGGACTGTAGCTGAAAAAAACCAATTTATTGCAGATTACACAGGATTCTTGTAATATTTTTTCCTGAAAATTTCGCTAAATGGAAAAAGATGAATATATTTCCATATTCTAAGGGGTCCTGTGATATTTAATCTATTACATAGGGGTGAAAATGGCCTCCGGACAAAATGTAACGCGAGTTACCGTAACGTGAGTTACCGACATATTTGCTTCCTGCATTTTACTAGTCCATTGTTTCTTATCTTTATTATTGTGATCTTATACTAGTAAGTCACAACCTACTATCAAATTAAAATAGGAAAGATTTTGTCAAGATTGTCTAGTATGAGGAGAAAAGAGGGTCTCGTAGAATTGACCATGTCCTTTTTTTGTAACGCGAGTTACCGAAATTCAATAATCCAAGAATCTAAAAATGTTTGTTCTTCAATTTTCTTTTTTGTTTCCTTCAGTTGTTCTATATCTACCCTGTCCATGTTTGAAAAAAATATCTTGTAGATCCTAGCAGTTCTAAAGATATAGGCACATTATCGTGTCAATGTACCCATTAAGTGTAACGCGAGTTACCATGGAATGGCCCAAAGAAAGAAACGAGAAAAATAAAAACGACATTCTGAAAACAAAAAGCTTTTAATGTTATATTCAGGCCTACACAGTACAGTTGCATTTATGGGTACATCGCTCTTAAAAAAAATACATCAGCAGTGGTTGTTATTTTTTTCATTTGTTTTTCCAATTTTCTGTAATTGATTTGGAGCAGTGATCAAGTGATGAAGCAACCTTGCTACTCGATCTACCTTAAATTTTGAAATAAAAGAAATGAAAGAAGAAAAAAAAAACTCTGAAAACTTAAAGTTTGTGATGTTGTATTGACGTCTTCACCTTTTAATTCCTTTCATGGGTACATTTTGAAAACGAAATGCATTAAAGAGATCGTTTAACAATGTTACATCCGAGATACACGGCCCTACGTGTTATCAGTGTCTGTGGTATATGGCGTTATATTGAAGCCCTACAAAAATTGCGCTTAAAATTGATCAAGAAGTGCCTCATAAAAGTAAAAACCTCCGAGTGACCGGTTTTACCATACTTGTTTTCCCCAATAGACTGTAGTGTTATGAAAACCATTTGGCAAACACAAAATTTGATTTCGATTTTCAATCATAAATATCTTGATAATCAGACAGGCGATCTGCTTGTAAAAGTCATGGGGTTCCTGACTGACCTAAATGTTTAAAATTATCATTGCAGCATGAGCTAAATCAAGGATTTGTTGAAAGGATCTAAGACAAAGTTAACGGATCCCTTTAACAGTGATTGTGATTTTTTTCCCCCCTTTTTTTAAACTTATTTAGAGTGATGGTGAGGAGGAGACCCCTGGTTTATCAGAATATGAGAAGAGGAGGATGGAGAACATATCAAAGAATGCAGACTTCTTTGCTTCTCTTAATATCTTCAAGGTCAGTTTGATAGGGTCAGAGGTTAGAGGTCATTCAGATCACTGAACTTCACTCACCAAGTAATAAGACCATTAAAGCCCCTCTAAAGTGGTGGGAACCCCACAAAATTAGATGGCAAAGTTTCAGTTAAATTGTACTGTAATTTGAAAGAGGCTGCCATTTAACACACATTTCTGCGAGCATGTTAAAAAACAAATGTGTTTGAAGTGGAATATTGATGAATGAATATCCAATTTAGGTTTTCTGCAACAGAAAACCTAATATATATACAGTGCATCCCAGCAAACACGAAACCAAGAATTATTGATGTTTTATCATAACTTGGTTAAATTTATGAATAATAAATGACACATATTTGGACAGCTTAGATCCTCTTCCTTCATGTGATGCAATTCATATGATGCATATTTCACGCATGAGTGATTAAAATCAGTTTGTAAAGAGGAAACCAAAAAGTCATTTGGCGGACGGTATCTGAATTTTAAAGAGAAAATCACATTTCTAGAAACTTGAGTTTCTGCCCTTTCATATGACACCTCAATCAGGAAAAAATGAGCTAGGAAGAACAAAGTTCTGTTTGTTTAAAGTAGTGCTTGCATTTCCATAATTTTATCAAACAAATTAGTTTTCACTGGCTGCCTGCCATAGCAACAAGCAGAATTGACAAAAGACTTAACTCCGCTTCGTTGACAATCAGCCATGCATGAAGTCGTTCGTCTACGGTTGATTGTGCAACGAAACGATTTTAGTCACTCATGCATGAAATATGCATTATATGAGTGGTTTCAAATGAAAGAGGAGGATCTAAGCTTTACATATATGTGTCATTTATTAATTATAATTGTTATCGAGTTATGATCAAACATCGATAGTTCTCGGTTTTGTTTTTTCTGGGATGCACTGTATATATACGTTTGTTTATGACCTATTGTAACAGTGTCTGTTTTGATTGTCTGTAAATGCCACATCTGTCTCTTCTGTATTAAATGAGTCATTGTAGGAAAACTTGCTCCTTCATACTATAGCTCTCTTCTCACTATTAACCTTTGAACTTTTGACCCTTTGACCTTGATCTTCTAGGCCAAGGAGAATCTCGTGGCGCTTACACCGCAGGCCCAGAATCCGCAAGCCAAGAAACCCGAAACACAGACCAGAGGACTAAAGCGGTAGGCAGAGGCTGCTAACTCGTTGAATTAGGAAATATCTCATTCCCATAGAGGTGTTTTGGTTTTATGGTATTATGGAGAAGTGTTTTGGTCTGGTGAATATTCAAGATGGATGACTTTGAGTGTGATACAAGAATATATTGCTCGAGTTATGACAATATATAGGTGTGTTTATTGACCAAATTTTTGGCTAGAATCAGGTTTCTCAAACGTCTTTCAGGCAAATTAATAAGGTGATAAACGCAAAGCCTTTTTTTAAAGGTCTTTAGATATGGGCATATCTAAAGACGCAAAAAGGTGTGTTTTGAATGTGACATACAGCCAGAATCACGTTTCTGAGAGATGATAAACGCAAAGCTGTTTTGAACCCCACATACGAATCGGACCACCCAGGTTAATTTCCGGTTCGGAGGCTAGCGCTCGCCATGTGTTGTGTACAAGCATGTGTGTGTAGTTGACCTCCGAGAAACTGTCTGCTTCCCGGGTCAAACGGCGCGAAACAGCTGCGCAGACACAAGGCCTTTATTTTGAATCGCGAAGAGACGAAAAACGCGACATCCCGCAAATCACTTTCGTATAGTGGGGTTAGATAGTGGGGTATGATAGTGGGGTACGATATGTACATATCTACATATCTACCCAATAAACCGCACCCTTAGACGAGTCAAAGACGAGTCTGATATTGTCTTAGCGAGAGCAATATATTCTTGTATCATACGAAAACAAAGCCATACAATATTATCATTATTATCTATTATTAGTAATCTGACAAGCGAAATAACAAATTTTGACTTAACTCGACCAGTAGATATGGCTTTAGCCCGAATTCACAAAGAAGGTTTAACTTAACCCATGGTTTAAAACCTCATTTACATAACCCAGGGTTTAAAAATTAGCGCAAAATAAGCGTACCCTGCTTTGCGCGTGTCTAATTTTATTTGACCTCTGACTGTGTCGCGCTTATTTTGCGCTTATTTTACTGAGCAATACAAAAACAATATTGGTCAGTCATCCGGGTACTGCGCTTAAGTTATTGAATACACTGATTTATTGTACCCCTTGGAAGCCTTATATAGATAATAATAATAATCTATATTTGCTACTCTCCATCCTGATCCAGGTGCATTAAATTGGTACCACTACCTGCTATATCAAATTTGGAGATTTGTGAATAAAATAATCAACATTGGCTATTGTGGAGTAGAACATTTTGTGTTTGGTGCATGTTTTGTTTTATATACCTCACTTAAGAAACCCAGCCATCTGATTGGTCGAAATTGCATTCATAAACTTTAACTATTCCTGCGAAGAATTGGTCGGTATTTTCATACAAGACGACAATTCTTCGCATGGTACGTGAAATTATCCATAAACATGTTCGTTTGGTTGCTGAAAATGGAGTACCAGCATAGACGTAGACGAAAATAGATCTAGTAGTCAGGGTGTCTGATAGCGCACCCGATGTTGTGTGCTGAAATTCTTCCCATAGAGATTGCACGCCATGCAGTCTCTATGCAGTCTACGTGCATTGCGCGACCATGCAAAAAAAGTCAAGTTTTTTTTTTCAATTCAAGATTCAAACCTTTATCTGCTGTGATCCTTAAGGTGATACTCAATAAGTGAGGTGTCAAATGAAAGCGCAGGTTCTTCTCCATATTTCCCATAGGGCCGGCCCACCCCCAAAATTGTAAAAATATCTTGCTTAGACTAGAATCTAGATCTAGTCTACTCTCAAAGATACACTCATAAAAAACAACCGTGCAGATAAACTAGAGAAAGACCAAGGTGGTGTCATTAGTTGACTCTTTTGTTTTCGGCATATAAAAGTATTAATGACTGCTTTAATATTCGAGAAATAGTTGTTTTTATACGCTCTCGGGAAGGTTACAATTGCCCAATTGTAACCTTCCCTTAAGCGTATAAAAACAACTATTTCTCTCAAAGCAGTCATTAATACTATACTATCGCACAGTCATGCACAAAAAAATGTGTTTAAGGTGCTCTATCCACAACGTTTGTATTTCATTTTAAATCTAGACAGAGGAGTTCAGAATCTGCTCCGGTTGTTGAGAGACCGCGCTCGCTCCGTCTACAGAACAAGAGCGCAGATGGATCGGCGTTGCCTGATAACTTTATCCTTGGGTTAAAGGTAGTGTATTAGTAAACATTTACAGGGGAGTGTTTTACAAAGATCCTAAGTTGGACTTAAAAGTTATGGAGAGCCATGTGTAGCCTTGACATTAAATATTTCCAAAAGCAAAAATTGAAGTATTTTAGACTTTTCCTAAACTCCACATCAAGAACATGAAATCTCCTTGATAATAGAAAATATGAATAATTTGAATCAACATTTTATGCCTTTTGAAATACCTTTTATAAATTATTTTCAATGATGCCTACGGCTTTCCATAATTGTTAAGTCCAACTTAGAGATAAGTTCAATTTAGGATCTATGTGAAACACCCCCCTGATCAACCTTGTGGTATAAGCTCTCTGTTGTACACACATTCTGTCTACGGTATCACATATTTTTTAAAGATAGTTTGTCCCTTTTGCAGGCTGAAAATATAAAATGGTGTACCGGTAAATCCTATGCTATAATCATGAGAAAATACCAACTAAAAACTCCTCTTATCTGAAGAACCGATAGATGGATTACCGCCAAACTTGGGTCATATATCTTGCAGAGCCAATGAACTGATTAGATTTTGGGGTCACGAGGTCAAAGGTCACAGGGCTCATCTATGCAAAAGTAGCTCGTCATCGCGTTATCTCAAGAACCAATCGATGGATTGCCGCCAAATTTGGGTCATGTATGTATCTTGCAGAGCCAATAAACTAATTTGATTTTAGGGTCATGAGGTCAAAGGTCACCGTGCTCATTCTGTATGCAAAACAGCTCGTGATCGTGATCGTGTTCTCAAGAACAGATTGATGTATTACCACCAAACTTGGGTCATGTATGTATCTTGCAAGGCCAATCAACTGATTAGATTTTAGGGTCATGAGGTCAAAGGTCAAGAGTCATGAGGCTCATTATGGATTTTAAAAAAGCTTGTGATCGCGTTATCATGAGAACCTATAGACAGATTACCATCAAACTAAAAAAATGTATATCTTGCAGAGCTAATGAACTGATTAGATTTTATGGTCTTGAGGTCAAAGGTCATGGGGCTCATTATGTATGCCTATAAATAGCTTGTGAATACATTATCATTAGAAGAAGAATAGATATATGGTACGTATTTCTTTTCAGGTAATCACTGCAGAAATTTTTACTGTAGTAGTTACATTATTACTATCAATATTAGTTTATAGAATATGTTTGGCCGTATGCTAATAAGTAAGTTTTATCTTCCATTTTAGCGAGCCTGTGGTAAATGTGACGCATGCGCCAGAACAGAGGACTGTGGACAGTGCTTGTACTGTAAGGTAAGACAGTTGAATGTGTGTGTTACGTAAACTAATGAAATTGTTTTATTGTGCAGGCCTGATAAAAAAAAAAAACTTTTTTTTTAGTGCTCACTATCACCCCTGATTGTGTGCTCTGCAGTATGCAGTACTCTAGTGTTATTTTTAATTTTGTTTGGGGGGAGGTACATTAATTGTATCTCTATCAATCGTATTTATGTTGCCAAGTTTTCTTTTTGTGCCACTTTTAGTGAGGCTGAGCAGAGGGTGTGTGTTGGTGTGATCGTACGCATGTGAATGAATAAGGTTGGCCAACAGGGTGTGTTTGTGCTCTGATTGGTTTTACAATATTTCATTATAATTTGCTTGTTTGTTTATTTTATTACAGGGCCCCATTCTCACAAGCTTTGCTTATCTTGGGGTATTTTTTATGTCTTGTTAATTTGAATTTTAATGGAAAATAAATTAATTGAATTGGATCTCAATAATAATAATAATATTTAATTTTTATTAGTAGCGCTTAATACAAATGTCTTTAAGTGCTTTACAAATATACTATTACCCCGGTAGTTGGTTTCAGTGCTTGCCCACACGCAATGTGTAAACAATCTCCACTCCCTGGGGAGCATTCCAGCCAGGCGTTACATGACGCTCAAAAACTGGCTGAAAGTGATACTAATTGTGAGTCACAATCCATTTCAGATGCAAATTATTATCTTTTTCTTTCAGGACAAGACAAAGTTTGGAGGAGCTGGTATGAAGTATCACAAATGTAGCCGAAGAAAGTGTCTGAAGAGCTTAAAGGTAAGTCTGTCTCTAAGTGCCATATAGTTTGACTTTGGCGATCATGCTGTTCCACAACCCTCGGTTCCTAGCCTTCTGTATTAGTACCACTCCCAGTTCTTTCACTCCTCTCTCTTCCAACAATTTCTGCAGACTGTCCATCCAAAGTATCCTCCTTCTTCCCACAATTTTCCCTGTCAAAGCAAGATTCTCTAGGCCTTCTTTACTTGTAATGTGACCCATGAACTTCAACTGCCTAATCAACATCTCACGTATCATTTTCCTTTGCACTCCAGCTTGTGTAAGAACTTCCTCATTACTAACTTTGTCAGTCCAGGGGATGTGTGATCGTGAATTTTATTGGGCTCCCTGTACCATAGGAATAATTGATAACCTTGCGTAAGTCAATCTTGACGGGACTAAGTGAAATGTAATGGATATGTCATCGGACTGTGGATCACAAGGTCCGCGGTTCAAGTCCCTCCACGGCATTAATGTCCTTCGGCAAGACATTCGTTCGTTCATTCGTGTCTCCTTAGATCAAGATAGTAATGTAAAGTTCCTTAACTGAAATTAAATTAAATTAAATCAAGTTCTTCCATCGCTTGATTGCTGCAATTGCCGTTTCATTAACAAGGGCCAGGTCTTCATCTTTGCATCCCGTTCCGCCACACTGCAAGAGGTGGTTCATCGTCTGAGTCTCTCCGCAGTCGCAGAGAGTATCTCCTTCATGGGCATAGCCCCATCTTGCCATATTGACCTTACACCACCCCATTCTCGTCCGATCTACATTCATTTTTGCCACTCTCCACCCAGGTGTTAAATGGGTACATACATGTATGCGAAAGCTAATGTGTTTAGATTAGCAAGTTTGCACTTGTAAAAATTACGCCTGGCCGGAATGCTCCGAGGGAGTGGAGAATACATGTATGCAAACATTGTGTGCAGTTGTGCTGAATTTGATGACCGGGTGATAATATATATCTGTAAAGCGCTTTGAGAGGGCCTTCGGTCCTGAACAGCGCTATATAAGAACTACCTAATATTATTATTATGTACATAATATGTTTTTCTAAGGCATAATGTAACTGGTGAACGCCGCACTGCGACACGTACAGCCAAGGGCTTAATTGGGATTAGTTTTATCCGATGTCATGTTTTAAAGATTGAATTCTGGTCATGCATTGTGAAAGAAAAAGGTGTAGAATGAATCAGAAAAAGTTGATCATGTAGCATCTAAGTATTGGTGTGTACTGCAAGCTAGGTTCTGGAGTCATCAAAATCATAATAAATTTGGCCCAGTCTTGGTAAATTAGTAACAAACACTGTACAAAGAAAGATGTATATGGGACTACACAAATGGTGTCAGGCCTACATACCGGTACCTTGATTTCCTTATCTTTCTATGTACATTACTCAGCCGGTATACATTTTCTACCAAAATCCAGCATCCAGTGTAAGTTTTGTTTGATTCTGTGAGAATTCATTTTCTTTTTTACCAGAACTGAAGTATATCTTTAAATTGTTGTGCAGACAAGCCAGACATCCAGAAAATAAAAATCAGAACCTCCATGTTCAAAGTGTATGATTTCATGCTTCTATTACAATTTTGACGATAAGTAAAAATTTAACCAAACAATATTAATTCCAGTGTATGAAATCCTCACTTTGTTATGATTTATTTGCAAACTTTGTGGACTCTTCCTGCCACAGGGCTGATCCCCATTTTGCCAAGCCACAAATCCCCCCTGTTCCAAGTTTATTTTGGGTTAATCTGATAATCTGATTGTGCGATCAATAGCGTGTGTGAAGCACTCAGCACAGTAAAATGAGCATGAACAATAACTGCTATTACGAACTGATTAGATTTTAGGGTCATGAGGTCAAAGATCAAAGGGTCATACATGTATATGAAAAATAGCTTGTAATCACGATTAACCTGTTAATGGATTACAATCAAACCTGAAGTTCAAAAATTGCTTCTGTTTTGGTTTGTAAAATCGCTTTATGGCGGAGGCTTCATTTCAACTGTGTGCAGTCGAAGATCCATCTAGTTTCTGACTTGTTTTCAATTATAAGATCGAGCACACAATTTTGATTTACTGGGTGCTAGCTAAAAATTTCTTTATAATTGAAGCTTCTCCTGATTCGTTGTTATAGGAGAGACTGCCCTTTGACCCGCTCAAGATGGATGCCACCAATGTCAAGAAGGAGGAGAAGACGGATGCAGGGAGGGACTTTGTGGAAGGTCTTGCTGCCCTCGCCAGGGGTGAAAAGACCAGTGTCACAGCTGATGACAAGGACTTGGACAAGTAAGTTTTCTGACCCTCTTTTCTAGGGAATGCACATGTAGTTGATAATATTTTGCCAGGTGTCATTAGGTATCATTTTGATCCTTCTCGAAAGGTTTACTTAAAGCCCAGGCTCTAAAGTGTTGGGAGCCCCAAATTTGCCCCAAATTTGATCACAAAATTTCGCTTAAATTGTATCATAATGTGAAAGAAGATGTATTTTTAAAACACACTTCTGCTTCCCCCCCCCCCCCCAAGACAAATATTGATAAAATAATGAATAATTTGGGTTTTCTATTGTATGCAGAAAACCTACATTTGTTTTGAAAATCCTTGCAGAAATGTGTCTTAACTCATATCCTGCCATTAGACTGCTAGCGCGCTATTGTTATAGTGCTCTGTGCATGCGAGCGCGCTATCGATTGATTGGTACGTTCAAGCTAGCGAGCCACCGCTACTCTGCTTTGTGCACGCTAGCACGCATATGTAATAACAGTTATTGTTCATGCCCATTGCACCGTGCTGAGTGCTTTTGCAGCGCTATTGAAAGTACCATCGCGTGCATCAGATTATCGGCTTTGGATTAAGCGTCTTTGTATACAACAGTCAGATTGGATTTTCTCGAGTAATTCAGCAATTTATTTTTTGTAAAGATTTAAATAACACGCACTTGAACCAACCCTAAAATTAACCTGGCACATAGGAGATTTGTGGCTGGCACAATAGGGATTAGCACTGTGGCATTGGGTGCATTGTATGGGTGGCAGCTTAAGAGTTAAATGACATTGTGTTTCACATTATGATACAATTTAAGTGAAACTTTGGCATCACATTTGATGGTCTCCCAACAATTTAGAGGGGCTTTAACAACTCCAGAAGATGAAGATGAAGTCTCGATACAATGCTAAGGACCACAATCCCTGTAGCTGTATATCTCGCGGTCACTAAAGAGAGCTGTTCTTCACCTTCTCCTTCTTTTCCTTCTCCTCCTTCTTTTCCTTCTCCTCCTTCTACTCCTTCTATTTCTTTTCCTCCTTCTCCCTTTTCTGCTTTTTTTTCTTCTTTTTCTTCTTTTTCTTCTTCATCTTCTCTTCTTCTTCTTCTCTCTTCTTCTTCTTTTTCTTTTTGAATTCTTCTTCTTCTTCTCCTTCTTCTCTCTTCTCTCTTCTTTTTCTTCTTTTTCTTGTTCGTCTTCTTCTTCTCTCTTCTTCTTATCTCTTCTTCTTCTTCTCTCTTCTTCTTCTTCTTCTTCTTCTTCTTCTCCCTTCTCTCTTCTTCTTTTTCTTCTTCTTTTTTCTTTTTTTCCTTCTCCATTTTCTGCTTCTTTTTCTTCTGCTGCTGCTTCTTTTTTCTTCTTTTTCTTCTTCTTCTTCTTCTTCTTCTTCTCCTCCTTCTTCTCTCTTCCCTCTTCTCTCTTCTCTCTTCTCTCTCTCTTCTCTCTTCTCTCTTCTTTTTCTTCTTTTTCTTGTTCGTCTTCTTCTCTCTTCTTCTTCTTCTCTCTTCTTCTTCTTCTTCTTCTTCTTCTCCCTTCTCTCTTCTTCTTTTTCTTCTTCTTTTTTCTTTTTTTCCTTCTCCATTTTCTGCTTCTTTTTCTTCTGCTGCTGCTTCTTTTTTCTTCTTTTTCTTCTTCTTCTTCTTCTTCTTCTTCTTCTTCTCCTCCTTCTTCTCTCTTCTCTCTTCTCTCTCTCTCTCTCTCTTCTCTCTTCTCTCTTCTCTCTTCTTCTCTCTTCTCTCTTCTCTCTTATCTCTTCTCTCTTCTCTCTTCTTTTTTTTCTTCTTCTTCGTCTTTTCCTCCTCCTTTGTCATTAATGATCTTTTTAATCCTTTTTGAAAGGTTTATCTCAAAACTGCAGAAGATGAAGATGAAGCCTCAATACATGGCTAAGGTGGTGCCGAGCCGCATCTTCTCCGTCGCTGTTCATCCCTCGGTCAAGAAGACCATCGTAGTGGCTGGAGATAGGTGGGGCAAGATTGGACTTTGGGATGTGGTGAGTAGGCAGTTACCTTTTATGGCCGTGGGATAGCAAAATAATTCACACGTCTTTTCCAGTAATTCAGGTTTAAAACTTTACAGAAGTACAGTTCTATTTGTCATGGGAAACAAGCCGACGGGCCAGAGGGGGCTATGATATAACATACTAGTAAGCAAATAATTACCGTTGGTGAAGGTGATAGGACATACTATCGTTTCCGAGGCGATCTGGATGTAGCTATCTTTCTGAAGCGAGGCTTAGGAAAGATAGCGTATACATCCAGATCACCGAGAGGTTATAGTTTGTCATAGCCTGAAACCAAAAGGTGATTATCTATATAAGTAATACGCTAAGGCTCCGCAGGGGGCGCGATGTCTCCGCCAGCCTTTGTATTCTTTTGTTTTTTAATGAGATCGCCGACCGAAGTTGGTGCAGCTATCTCCTCCTGAACCCTCCCCTCGGGTTACCCGTGCCCGGTGCCATCGTCCGCGGGAGAGTCTACTCTGTGGAATTGGCTATTATTGCCGCGATTTTTATATAGTTTTCGTGAATGGAGGTATGAAATCAAAGCTTATTTTGTGATTATGACGGTTATGTATACTACATTTTGATTATCATTTTCTAAAGGAAAGTTTTCACAAGAAAACCATCGGACTGACAGTTCAGTCGCAAGCTGCCTTCAGTCCTCACACATACAGTACACACAGTGCAGTGTAACACCGGCACCGCGCACCGCAGACGTCCGAGGCCTGCGGCGTCGGTGTTCGAGCTTCCTGGAGTTACACTGGAGTGTGTGTGAGTTCAGCTGAGCTGAGCTCGAGTCGAAGAGATTTGACACTTTGAAATTGTTATCTGTTGGTTTGCATCATTATTGCCGCGATTTCAATATAGTTTCGTGAATAGATTTAGTAAAAGTATTACTGATGTCTACGTTTTTAAACGACTGTCTGATTTTCTTGTGAAAATTTTACTTTGAAAAATGATTATCGAAATTCATGGTCAGAAATAATCACAATCTACGGTCTATTAATTATGTTACAGTTCTTGCATCAAATCAATGCATGAAAACTTAGTTATTAAACTAGAATTTTTTTTTGCCTGCGCCCCCCCCCCCCCTCTAGAATCCCGCGGATTTCCGAGGGTCCTGAGTTGAGTGTATATATAATATAGGCGTGGGGTCCACGGGTTTCAAGGGGCCATAAACCCTCAAAAGCTCGGGGGTTACGTTCTTCAAAGTTGGGGGGGGGGGGAGAGATCAGATCGCGGCGAGTTGAGTGTATATACAATATAGGCGTGGGGTCCACGGGTTTCAAGGGGCCATAAACCCCCGAAAGCTCGGGGGTTTAGGCGTTTAATTAGGGTCAGATGAGCATATTTTTAATACTTTATTTGTGACACCTGCGGGTCACTAATTGGCGTGGGGTCAATACGTAGAGTTACGTAGTGTTGCGTACCAACTACGCTGGCCTACGTTACTATATGCTGAGGGACGGAAAGAGGTACGCAAGATGAACGAAAACAATTCAACAATTCAACAGCCTACGCATAACCTACGCAGGGACTATTTTCCCATTAATACGCAGCCTAATTTCTGCGTAGTCGGTACGCCACACTACGGAACTCTACGCAGTTCCAGTGGCTTAAAGAATAACTACAAGTACAGTTGGATCGTTTTTTTTTTTTATATAAGGCCAATCAAAAAAAAAACATGTTTAGCGTCCTGTTTTTTTGAAAAATGGGAAGGAGGAGGCCCTTTTTTTTTTTTTTTCTTTAAAAATGGCCGCTCCGTACATTTTCCCTGACATTCTGGCTATTTTTCAAGATGGCGGCCGACAATTTTTTTTTTTCTTTTTTTTAAATCAGAAATACAATTTAGCAGTGCTTTTCATGTTTTTTTTCTTTCAAAAAAAAATTAAAAAAAACAACAAAAAAAACAAAAAAAATAGGAGGCGGCCCCCAAAAAGGAAGCAGGCGGGGACGCTGTTTTTTTTTTTCTTTCAAAAAATATTTTAAAAAATATTAAAAAAAAAAAAAATAGGAGGCAGCCCCCAAAAATGGAAGCGGGCGTCAATACGTAGAGTTACGTAGTGTTGCGTACCAACTACGCTGGCCTACGTTACTATATGCTGAGGGACGGAAAGAGGTACGCAAAATGAACGAAAACGATTCAACATGTTTAATTTTTTTCGCGTAGTTACGGCGTAGAAACTTGACGCAGAAAGTACGCCTTTTTACGCAACACTACGCTACATGACTACGCAACAGTACGCTACCCTACGCCAGATCGTCAAAGCAGTAAAAGCTTTCTACACAGTAAGCAACCATAAGCAAACCTGTACGCCAGCCTACGCATAACCTACGCAGGGACTATTTACCCATTAATACGCAGCCTAATTTCTGCGTAGTCGGTACGCCACACTACGGAACTCTACGCAGTTCCAGTGGCTTAAAGAATAACTACAAGTACAGTTGGATCGTTTTTTTTTTTTATATAAGGCCAATCAAAAAAAAAACATGTTTAGCGTCCTGTTTTTTTGAAAAATGGGAAGGAGGAGGCCCTTTTTTTTTTTTTTTTTTCAAAATGGCCGCTCCGTACATTTTCCCTGACATTCTGGCTATTTTTCAAGATGGCGGCCGACAATTTTTTTTTTTCTTTTTTTAAAATCAGAAATACAATTTAGCAGTGCTTTTCATGTTTTTTTTCTTTCAAAAAAAAAAAAAAAAAAAAAAAAAAAAAAAAAAAAAATAGGAGGCGGCCCCCAAAAAGGAAGCAGGCGGGGACGCTGTTTTTTTTTTTCTTTCAAAAAATATTTTAAAAAATATTTAAAAAAAAAAAAATAGGAGGCAGCCCCCAAAAATGGAAGCGGGCGGGGACGCTAAACATGTATATTTTTTAATGGCCTGAATGGCAAATAAAGTTCTTGGTGGTTTTAATTTAGACAGTCTCTATATATATCTATTTACACCCCCAGCCCCCCTCCTGCTAGTTTGCTTTATATTCCACATCAGAAACATTTCACTTCTTCAGTTATTTTAGAGCAACAAGACAGTCATCAATTAAAAGCTAGCAAACGGTGTACGAAACGTACAGTGTATGCAGCATGGTGGTGTGACCATAGTTCATGCGTGACCAAAGTTCGCGTACTAATACTAAAAGCGCTTAAAGAGGTGAGCAAAAACGCAACATATACAATTAAAGTGCGTTTCACTGTGTGGATAGTACTTCTATCTTCAGTGAAAGTGTGTTGCACTGTGTAGATAGTACTTCTATCTTCAGTGAAAGTGTGTTGCACTATTTAGATAGTACTACTATCTACACAGTGCAACAAACTTTTCTTCTCCCATCAATGATAGGCGAACTATCTTGTATCACATGATTTACTTTTGACCAATCGTAGAGCAAGATTCTTAGTATGTGGAATATAATAGTACTTATACATGTACATGTAACTCCAGGCTCTTTGATATCTTCACATTATCTTTGTTCTTGTACCGACCCAGAATTCCTTGAAAGGTGACGATGGTGTCTTCCTGTTCGCTCCGCACACCAACCAAGTGAAATGCCTTCGATTCTCACCCAGCGATCCTAACAAGCTCTTCTCTGTTTCATATGATGGAACAGTTCGATGTGGCGACTTCGCCAAAGCTGTTTTTGACGAGGTATGAATTGTTAACCCAGAGCAGCTTACTCTTACTTTTTAGTGATACAGTCAAACCTGTACAGAGTGAGTCAGAAAAAAGTGCCCTTTGGTAAGGCATTAATCCTCATTACCAGGTCCCTCGGCCGTCTGGTTGCTTACTTACAAGCATTTATGCTTTCTTAGCAGTCAGGTAAAAGAACCACCATCACCATATAGAGTGGTGAAGTGTGACGTCATCAAGAATTTCTCAAATTTTTCTTCATTTTCCGAAAGAGCATCAAAATAATATCCAAATTTCTAAAAACCAATTGAATATATTAAGTATTGGCTGAGATATGACCATCTGAATAAATATATGTTCTACAGGAACTCAGTGTTATATGCTCTGGCTCCTAATAGATTTTTATGACGTCACAGCTTCGGTACTCTATAACGTAAGTACATTGAAAACATAGATAAATAAACAAACAAACAAAAATAAATAAACTTAACAAATTTACTCTTTGATTTCTATTTTTCCTCTATTAGGTATATAGAGCAGATGAAGATGAGTTCATCTGGACCAGCTACTTTGATTTCATGTCGGCAGATGGTAGCTCTCTCCTTGTCACACAGCATTACAGGACTGGAAACGTAGTTGTTGTGGACACTCGATCAAGGTAAATAATAATATACAGTAGGCTTGCGGGTGCACCATGTGAGAGAGAGGGAGTAAATAATAATGTTATCGATAATAGACTGGCAACGTAGTTGTTGTGGACACTCGATCGAGGTAAATAATAATGTTATCGATAATAGTAATGATAATAATACTACAGCATTTATTAATAGGACTGGCAATGTAGTTGTAGTAGACATTCGATCGAGGTAAATAATAATGGTTTCGATAATAGTAATAATGATAATAATACTACAGTATTTATTAATATTAATTGCAACGTAGTTGTAGTACACTCTCAATCGAGGTAAATAATAATGGTTTTGATAATAATAATAATGATATGTACAGCATTTATTATGCCGCGTCGATCTAGTGAACTATTCTGAGGAACAGAGGGAGGTTATTACCCTGGCCTTAGCACGGCTACCGTTACGAAGCTGTAGCAAACAGTTTTTGAGCATCAAGTAACGCCTGGCTGGAATGCTCCCCAGGGAGTGGAGATTGTGCACACAGTGTGTGCGGGCAAGCACTGAATCCAATGACCGGGGTAATAGTATATTAAGCACTATATAAAAACTAAATATTATTATTATTATTCAACAAATCAAATACCATTTTTGAAAATTGTTTCTTTTAGAAACAGAAAGGGTGGAGAGAATGTTTACCATGTACATTCAAGCAATGCAAGGACCGTCTCGGTCCACCCCACAATGCCGCACTACTTCGTCACAGCTTCAACTGATCGGTAAGCCTCTATCTTTTATATGATCATCATGATTGCTTCTTAAGCCTTATTCAGATATGACTCTACAAAACGGTAGTATACAAATAATGAAAGGTTGTGAGATAATAGAATTAACGTTAATCTTTCAACGAATGAAAATATTTGCACTATTGAACGAATGAAAACCATTCATTATTTGTTTCATACAACATCGAAGAAGATCTAATGTAACGTTAATCAACAAATTATGCTTTACTCCTTATATTAAAGACCGTCAATACTACCGGGCCAGAAGGGATTAGACCACACAGCGAGGTCACTAACAGGTGGCTATCTCATTAACTCAACTCTCAACTAACATAAGAAAAAGAGGATCATGGGGGACCAACAGGCACCTATTGGGGAAGTTTTCTATATAGAGGGAGCAAGTAGCTACAAGTAGGACAGTGGGGCTTTAAAGATAAGTTAAAAATGGAGTCAAGCCTTCTCGATTACATGCATTCAGATTGCCTTCGCGTCAGATACACGCAGGGATACGCACATGGCAGAGAGGTACGCAGTCCGCATGCAACCAAAAATGCACGCCCGTGCAATAGAACATCTATTAAATATCATGTGACCAACAATCCTCCAATCAAATGACAAGGATCCACGTAGGTGTTGTATAATAGTATATTAATGATGACGTACTGTATAATACGCTTTCCATTTCTGTATCTTATAACTTGGAGCTCAGTGAATAAGTGTAGGACCATTGTTGCGCACACTTGCCATTTATTTATACATTAAAAACACTTAATGTAGTCTTTACATTAGCAGGGGAATTCCAACTAGGTACTTAGTTGGTTTTCGTAAAGGCAGAAAAATTACAGAAATAGATTAGTGAATGTTTCCATCAAAATGTCCTTGTTTTAGGAACTATGGCTGCAATCTTCTGTTTACTTAGGAACAGTGGAAACAGTAGACAAAGAAACACTATTTCGATTTCATGTTTGCCTTACTGGTATCTGTATTTCTCCCTCACAGTTAGGCACAGGTTACGTCAAATCCAGCGAATTGGAAAGTGCGATAGATTCATTTTGAGTTCAAGAGCCAATAAAAGATAAACATCATATAAAGGGGAGCCTTCCAAAGTTGCGACTGTGCCGCGACGCGTCGGGGCGCAGAGCAGGATATGAGAACAAAGGAGGCGCCTTATTGCGCCCATTTGCGCCTTTTTGCGTCGGATACGAGAGGACTTCAGATGGTTCCCAGCTCATTAAAATCTGGCTATTGTTTGGAGTCTCATTGTTACAAAATTACACCGCCGGGGCGCGCCCCGGTGAAGCACTTGACACTTGTGAATGGGAGCTTAAACTTTGAATAGCTTTCGCGCCCTTTCGCGCCCGGTCCGGCGCATTACTTATTCATGTAAAGTGCCTGCTTGTGTGTCGCTCTCGTCTTGCGAGATTTGACTCTGAAAAGCATTACTTTGGCTACTGATTTGTTTTAATATTATTTTACGTACATGACATTGGTTACAATGTTTGTTCTGATTGTTTATTTTCCTCTCAACATCGGAATTCTGTAGGCGTTAACGTTGGCATGATTGTTCATTATTTCATCTCCTCCTGTTCTGTTCATGATTGTGTTCAGTATATTAATTTTAATACAAATTGATTTGTTCACGACAAAAACAACTTTATTTTATACTTACCCCACTCTCTCTGACATTGTTTTCCTCGTGCATGTTTTGACACTTTATTTGATTCATATTACATTAAAATTGTGTATATTTCCTCTAGCGATGTTATCGCATGTTTTGTTTTCTTTAATTTTCGTTGAATCTTGTAAACAGTTCTGTCGTATGATCATTATAAATCATATAATTATATCATCAGTCTGTTATTTCAATACATAGATCCTTTGAATCTTCTTAAAATTAGATAACGTATTTTTAAATCCTTGATGTTGAAAATGATACTTAATCAAGAATGTCGTAGTTTCTCCTTGAATTTGATTTAAAAAGCGTTTTATCTGTATTACGATTTTTGTTTATGCATATGATATCCGTATTGTCGGGAACATCATCAATATGTTTCGTTAGAAGGAAGACGCTCATTTTCAGAATGTTCTTTCTTTGCAAAACACTAATGTTACGAACAAAATTAAATACACTGTACCTGTATCATCGGGGATATCGCAAAACTCCCAGGGAGATTATCAATTGCAAATTAACATAGTAAATTATGCCTAAATCGTAAGAATAGAACATGCATCAAAAAAGAAGAGCGTTACCAGGAAATAATGTTTGAAATTTCACCTCGAACATAATATGTTCGAGGTGAAATTTTCTTCTTGATTTCTAATTTCTTCTTGAGATATTATCTCAGGAAGAAATTAGTTTATCATTCTGTTCCAAAGAATTTTAACGAATATTTCTTTACGAAGAAGGGGGGGGGGGGGGGGTTACAGCCGCGGCCAGTTTTAGATCTAGGTCATTGTTGAGAAGAACTGAAATACGTATATATTGTGCTTAATTGGGGCCACGTGGTATCGAAAGAGCGTAGTGCGTTCTAAAACAAATAATACAAGCCATGGCAATTCGTTCAATTGCTTCTCGTAACAGAACTGTCTCACTAGCTGTCTAAATAATGATCCATCATGCGCGTGTTGGTATCAAGTAGTAGACGGAATTTTTAATGATTGCGTTGTTTTGGGCCATTTTTTCTTTAGGGGTGGGGGGGGGGGCTAGCCCTTATTCTTCTTCTACTGGGTCATCACGAAACACAAATAGTGTTTAAATTTTCCGCAATCCCTTTAGCAGGCGCGGATCCAGGATTTCTTAGGGGAGGGCGCCCAATTTTTTGTTTTGCTCTTGAAAATGTGAAAATCGCGCTGGCCGAAAAGTCGCTTAGTTTGGGGGGGGGGGGAGGGAGGGGGGGAGGGGGTAGTGAGCACAATTTTTTTTTTTTTTTGCTCCCGAAAATTTGAAAATCGCGCCGGCCGAAAAGTCGCTCAGTGGGGGGGGGGGGGGGGGGGGGGGGGGGGGGAGGGGGGGGGGGGGGGGGAGGGGGGATAGTGTGCACATTTTTTTTTTTGGCCCTCGAAAATTTTAAAATTTGCACCCCCCCCCCCCCCTTGAGCGCCAGGGGGGGGGGCAAACCCAAGAAAAGGAAAAAAATAACCCCCCCCCCCCCATGGATCCGCCACTGCCCTTCAGCGCCGAGGGTAGAAAAGCCTATAGAAAAGTCAGCTGGACAATAGCAATTTAATGTTGGTCGAACAATCAGGGAGAAATACTGGGCACACATGTACACAATATTAGCCCACGTCTTCAATATAACCAGGAAATCCCGATATAACTATTTAAGCACATGCTCACAATATGAATTTCAAATCTGGCTATTGTTTGGAGACTTATTGTTATAAAGGGGTACTTTTCACGCACCAAAGTCCGGCTCGTCTAGTACACAAAAGTCCGGCCCGTATTGACTTTACACACCGGACGTAGGGGGCTGTTTTCAAAAGGAGGGAACATGCAAATGCGTACCCTACATAACACTCAGTGGGGGGGGGGGGGGGGGGGGCGGTGCGCTTAACGGCGAAGCGCTCTTTGTGAATTGTGAATTTGTGAATGGGAGCTTAACTTTGAAAAGCTTTCGCGCCCGTTCCAACGCATTAGTTATTCATGTAATCCCCGCGTGTGTGTCCGCTCTCGTCTTGAAAGATTTGACTCTAAAATTTTCACTTTGGCTACTGATTTGTTTCATTATTATTTTCCGTACATGACATTGATTTAGATTCTATTTCTGATTGTTAATTTCCCTCCCAACATCGAAGTGTTTTAGGCATTGACGTTGGCATGATTGTTCATTTCTGTTCATCAATGTGTTCAATACTTCAATTATATTAATTTGTTCACGAACAAAACAGAAACGATATGTATAATTGTATTCTTTCTGTATGTTTTGGCACATTATTGTTTCATATTGCATTATTTTGTTCTGTCATCCGATCGAAATAGGTCATATATCTATATCATCAATCTGTTCTTTCTCATGCAAGATCGATTTAAAGAATAGAAACGTAGGTTCTCTAAATCTTCGCAAAATCAGCTATTGTATTTTAACACCGTGATTTCAAAATGATACTTATAATCAAAGACACTGTAAGATTCTGCTTGAAATAAGATTATAGGGCGTTTATAAATATGTCATACGAAACGAACAAACATCTGCAAATTAAAGATATTACAGAAATGATAATCGTATTGTCGGGAGCCTGCATTATCAAAACGTTTCGGTAGATGGAAGACGCTCTTTTTCGAAATGCACTCACCAAAATTCTGCTCGAATCATAAGGAACACTGTCTCCCTGCAAAATTATAAAACTAATTTTACGAAAAAAAAACGAATATCTGCATTATCGGGGAAATCGATATATTCCCAGAGAGATTATTATTTGCAAATAAACATTGTAAATTATGTTTGAATCGTATGGGACCTTTAAGAAAGAAGGAGTGTTTATCGGACACGATATTCGTTATTTTCACCTCGAACCATTCGAAATCGCCTATATATGTTCCAAACATGAAATTTGATTGAATATTTCTTCGCGAAGAAACTGTATTGGTGGTGGCATTTGACGTAACAATTTGTTGTCATCAATTGCTCGTGAGGTTTTGACGTTTCATATTTGTTAGCTAGCGCTAGTAAAGTCTTTTGTTTTAACGTGCACTGCATTGGTGCACTGTATTTAGTTATAAGGCCTGAACACGTCATGTTTACATTGGGTGTTATATAGCATACGGATATTATAGTACATGTAACTTTTACAAGGACATTGTTATTGCAACGCAATGACAAAAGACAGCTCTTTGAGCAGCTAATAGTTGGTGCGCCCATTGTTCCGCTCATAGGCGGCTATCACCAATTACCGGGCATTATTTGTTATTGCATCATTAGTTTTCTATTTATTTATTTAGTTTTGGGGAGGGGGATATCGTATTACGAATTCATGACCCTTATGCATAATGACCATGTTCTAAAATTACAAATAGCGGTCTTCATGAATAGTTGTCCAATGAATAGCGGTCCTTATAACTAGCGAGCGGAGCCCTCCTGATGGGCCTCTGCCATTTACGTCCGGCCGTTCACTTCGCCGCCCCCTCCCTTACATACACACACACACACACACACACACACAATACGCAGCCTTAATAGTGTACCTAAACAAGAATCTATAGCAAGTCGGACAATTATAGCGATCAAACAATAGCCTTGCTCGGCCGCGTGAAATCCTGCCACAGCATTCGAACTTTTCTTTTGTATTCGTTCCATAGAACTCTACTTTATCTTAAAGCTAGGTGAAATGAAAAGAGCGTCATCATGAGTAGATCTTTTGTTTGATGTTATCCTTCTTCTCCCTAGTTAAGTCAAACCTCAATTTAGGCCTATCCATAAAAAGTAGCTTCCTGTACCGTTTGCTTTTTTTTTTTTTTTACCTGACTGCTACATGAAGCATATGCTCTGAATTAGGCAAACAGGGGACCGGCTGCTTTAAGACCTCTCCGAACGAAATGTAATGTTGAGTTTTGCCTTACCAAAGGGCACTAGCATATCGACTTGGTTTCTAACCAGGGAGCTCCCGGTTACGAGCTGCTCTGCTCTACCACTGGGCTAAAGCGCCTCCCTCCTTTTAAAAAGATCTTTTAAAATTTGCGTTTTTTTTTTTTTTTGGATTAAGAATCAAAACATGTTTGGTATGTTTTTGTATCTGTGCAGTATGATTTCAAAATTTCACTTTCGCCACTTAATTATACAAATCTACGAATAAATGATTCGAATGTTAGAGCAGAAATCGATGTTTGTATTTGTGTCCCTGCCCGTTTTGCGATCATTTAGTACATATAGCGCAAAGTAGAAGTCGAATGATAAATTATCACCATGAACTGCTTAATGTTTTGTATGGCATTTCCATTTGCTGCTCAACTTTATCGCCATCAAGCTACGCTTTTTGTTTACATCTTCATGACACACATGTTTTATAATCTCGATATAGTTCCTAGACTCTTTTTTCTATTCATTCCACTTTTAAAAAGAGCTATGGAATTATTATGATTTAAAACGCAGTATGGACGGGCAATTTTCGAAGGCAAATCTCTGGCGTGATATCCTGCCACAGCATTTTATGTTTTTTTCCTTTAGAGCGAACTTTTCTTTTGTATTCGTTCCATACAGAACTCTACTTTATCAAACAGCGAGGTGAAATGAAAAGAGCGTCATCTTAAGTAGATCTTTTGTTTGATGTTATCCTCCTTATCCCTAATAAGCAAACCTTCAGTTTATTAGAACCAAGTCAAGGGAGGAGAAGAAGAAAAAAAGAGGATTTGACTGACAAAATATATATTCTTCCAAGCTCAGGCTGTGGCAACGCGTAGCGTGAATATGAATGACGGGAGAGAAAGATAATTCCTTTGTCCATTATTAGGACGCTAGAATAATATCGCGATGTGGGAATTATACAAATATGTTGATAATCATTCAAATTACAAACATAACAAGCGTCCTAAACAGTAATCAATTTGCCGACTATAACCGCATACATGTATTCATTCACATCATTCGCCTTTTATTTTTTTGTTGTTGGGGACAATCAGGCTCGCAATTAAACAGCCATTAATGGTACATAGTCATCTTTATTTCACATTTCATACAGTCGTCACAAAAATTAAAAGGAGGCGTATTAAACCCAACAAAAATAAAATGTGTGTTGATTGCCCCCCGAAACAAAGACGCTCCCACCAGACAAGTTCATGCTGTGCTGTAGCAATGTACATCGCAAAGCTTCCACAATGATTGGAAAGATAATACCCCGCCCGTTACGACGCAAAACGGCGCGAGAAGAATAGATCGCGACGCGAGAAGAATACATCAAGTTTTTACAAACAATGGAATGTTTATCAGAACGAGAACCGGAGGAGGGGAAGACAGGCTTTGGCCGACAAATACTTGCTATATATCAAGTTTAAGCTGTACCGCGCATCCCGAGCGAGAACAATGACGCGAAAGATAATCTTCCATCGCCTGGTAGGGCGCAAAAGGGCGCAAGAAGAATAGAGCGGGTTTATACCAACAATGGACAGTTTCTTTTCATATGCAAGAATCAGATGAGGGTGACTATTGCGCCCCTTCACGCCCCTTTGCGCCTCAATGCGTCTCTTGAGACGCGACTGTTCTATTCATCACGCCCCGACGCGTCCGGGCACAGTCGCAACTTTGGAAGGCTCCCCTTATGATGGTGCCTACATAGATCTTCTAAAATCACGAAACCTGAGAATATTTTAGTAAAATCAGGAATGTGCATGTCTGTTTCTGTGTTCTTGTTGGTGTAAATCCCAGATTTTGAAACTTCATGATCATCATAGAAAAGTCAGGAGAAAAAGACGGAACTCTTATCTTCATGAAATGCTGGAAACCCAGGTGAATTGGGATATATAATCAGTTGTTATTTTTTCTTGTAGTACTGCTGCATTGTGGGATATCCGCAGCATGAAGAGTAAGGGAACCAATAAACCAATTGCAGAGATGCCTCATGGTAAATCCGTCAGCTCGGCATTCTTCTCACCGATCACTGGTTCAAAGATCCTTACAACATCTCTGGATGACAGAATCAGGTAAGATTAACAGAACGTAGCAGAACTTAAAGAGAAGGTTGTGTTCTGGTCCACCTACTCCTCCCCCCCCCCCCCCAATCAGTTATACCGGGGGGATCTTTCAGACCAGAGGGTTACAGTGATTCAGTTTACTTTTCCACTCCCGGGCAGGCGCAGGTTAAGCCAAATAATTAATGAAATTAATTATAAAGTGACCATCTTCAAGAAATTCTTGAAAAAGGGTATCACAAGGCAAGGCGCTCCAGATTTAACTGGAGATATGACTTTGATGAATTACAACTAAAGTATAATCAGCTCACTGACCCTCTAGTGTACCAACAGAGTTTGAGAGGAATCTTGTGTTATTCTAGCTAGCATTGCTACAAACATTGCCCTTAACCAGCTGGTTGTACGTCTACTTTCATGCAGCCAATCACAGCCCGGTTTTTTTCCTCACGCCTTGTTCCTGTGTTCCTTATGCATATATTGTCCAATTTCTACTTTCTGTTCATTCTTACGATTTACTCTGACAAGTGCAAGATGAAAAAGCTTTAATATGTCTGTTTTCGTTGCTATTCTTAACAAGAAAACTGTGAAATGTGTCTCTTTACAGCATCTTTGACACTGAGAGTGCTAAGGATGGTAGGATGTCTGACGTGAAGAGAACTTTGTGGCAGAGGTAGGTTTTATGAAAGCTTTATGAGCCCCTTGCCAACAAGTTGGAGGGGATATAGTGACGCTGCTGCCCGTCCTTTCATAACATATCAGGTTTCCTTTGGATTTTAATGAAATTTGACACAAAGGTACATGGAATCAAAACACAGCCTAAATTCAATTTTGGAGTATGTAGGTCAAAGGCCATAGCTCATTGAATATGCCAACAACAAAAAATTATTCAAAAATTTGGCTTGCAGATCATAGGTCATAGCTCATTAAATATGCAAAAATACTCAAGTCTGGTTTCCGTTCGATGTCTTTAGTATCAACGGATTTTAATGAAATTTGATATGAAGGAACATACAATGTGTAGTATCAAAATACAGCCCAAGTTCAATTTCAGAGAATGTAGGTCAAAGGTCATAGCTCATTTAATATGCAAAAATACTGAATTATATATGCAAAAAAATTGATATGAAGGTACATGGTATCAAAACACAGCCTAAGTTCGATTTCAGAGTATGTAGGTCTAAGGTCAAAGGTCATAGCTCATTAGATATGCAAAAAAAAAGGTAATTATTCTAAAATTTAGTTTTTGTTCGATAACTTTAGTAATGTTGGACGGATTTTAATGAAATTAGATTTGAAGGAACATGGTATCAAAATACAGCCTAAGTTTGATGATTTCGGAGTATGTCGGTCAAAGGTCATAGCTCATTAAAATATGCGAAAATACCATATTATATGAATGAATGAACAATTTCATTAATTAATTACATAAAATGTGAAGGAACAATGGCATGAATTAACGTGTTAATGAATGCACAAAAGATTTGATAGCTTAGTGAAGTAACAGCTAGATGAACGATCTTTTCATCTCAACTTTGTGTCTTCTAGTCATAATAACCGAACCGGTCGAGCATTAACAGGATTCCAAGCAGCCTGGCATCCAAGAAGAGAAGATGCTTATGTTGTAGGAAGCTTGTCGCAACCGCGAAGGGTAAGAAATCAGTCTTTTACCCTTCAAAGCTTAAAACGGACTGTGTTCTAATTTTTACAAATCACCTTTCTTTCTCTCACTTTGTTTCTTTGATTTCTTTACCTGCTGCTTTCTTTGAGTGGTGCAAAGTCAATATGCATTAATAGGTCAAACAGACAGTTTATCAATGGTGAAAAGAAACATTATATAGCAAACTATGATGTTAGGTTTTTCAAAGAGTTGTCTCTTGATAAGGCTCGTTTCGATACAACATGGTAAACCTCCACTAAATAAACACCTGTTTTTGTAACATGTTAATGAATGGCAATGGCGTGTATAGCAGTGGTTCTTGACCGTTTCACTGATCTCTGAGTTATCAGACACAGAAATGTGAAGGGAAAAAATCCGCCAAAGTCATGGAAAGTTGTCGAAATTAATCGTGGGTTTGGACCTTGTGTGGCTACGGCACCCTTTCAGTTTGAACGGACAATGGGTGTGGTATGTACACTGCTTGGATGCCACAACCCATACCAAAATCACTATTAACATGACAGACAAAGAAAGAGGACAAAATATACAGTTCCTCATTCTACCCTCACAATTGCTGTGGTAGACAAAGGAACATCCCTTCACTGCTATTATGTAAAAATGTGTGGAACGGGTGAATATGCACGTGACACCTGTTCTACACATGTTTACATAATAGCAGTGAAGGATGTTCCTTTGTCTACCACAGCCATTATTGAGTGTAGAATGAGGACCTGTATATTTTGTCCTCTTTCTTTGTCCATCATGTTCATAGTGAATAGTACTTTGTATCTGGTCAGTGATAAAGGCAAAAATGGGTCATGGTTCTCCAATTTCTGCGGGAACCTTCTTGGAAGCTGGAATCTTATGCCTCAGTCACACCTTTGCGTATGATGCTGCGTATTGCTGCGCTGTACGGGGTATATCAATACGCAGCCGTTCCCAGCAACACGCAGCAAATTTAAAGGTAGCAGTCACACTATTGCGTATCTAGCTCGTAGGCAGCTCGTATGCCGCTCGTACTAAGACTGCCTACGGTTGCCTATGACCACGCTATAGCTCGCTGTTGCTCATAGCAGTACGATTCAATACGCAGTTTGCTCGCCACGTTGCGTATGTAACTGGTTCTTTGCTCGTTTGCTGCTCGCTAGCCGCTCGCACCAGTACGTCTCGTTACGTCTCACTGCGTGTTCACTCGCTTTAGCTCGTCTGCTGTTCGTACTGCTGCGTGCCAGCTCGCTCTACAGCGTACCAGCTCGCTTGGGCTGCGACGGCGTATAAATAAAAGTCATTTTACGGGCTTCTGACGAGTCTACATCTAAAAGAAAATTCAATATAATGAAAAAATGGCCCGGGAGCAGAGCTCTGCCTCGCAAAAGCTTAAGCTTTTGGTTCAGCTGGAAGAAGCAGAGGCAAATGATGTTTATTTATTAACGTTATGTAGCGCAGCGACGGTGGTTGGTGCTAGCATTGAGAGAGAGCTAAAGCGAACGGTGTACGAACTAGACTCGCAGCGTAGCGAGCGGCAATTGCAACAGTTCTTGCTGCTGCGAGTGGTAGGCGAGCAACAGCGTAACAATACGCGCAATCATGCGAACGACAACGAGCTCCTGCGAGGTAAATCGTGCAGGGAACGCAGCTATAGGCAGTGACACGCGTTCCAAAAAAAAGAGGTGCGTATGGTTGCGTATACTTGCGCTAAGCCACTCGCTGTTGCTCGCATTCACTGGTTGCCACTCGTATCCGCTCGTAGATGATTTAACTCTGCGTTTGCTTGCGATAGTTTAGAAAATTTTAAAACTAGCGAGCGGCAAACGCAGGCCTTTGCGCTAGTCTGCGTATTGAGTACGCAGTGAGCACGTTTCATTGCGCTTTATTGGGTATGACTGCCTATGTCTGCGTTCGGGCAATACGCAGCAATACGCAAGCCCAATACGCAAAGGTGTGACTGAGGCATTACAATCGCATCTTTCAGAACGTCTTGATACAACATTAAAGAAACAGTCAAACCTGCTTTAGTGACCACCTGTCTACGAGGACTACATTTTTAGTTTCCCTTGGAAATGGTTTCTCATTGAAACATTCACTAAAGGAACCTGTATACAAAGACCACTTTTTGTGTTTCCCTTGGGTGGTCGCTGTAGACAGGTTTGACTGTATACTTTGTATCTGGTCAGTGATAAAGGCCAATATGGGTCATGGCAGGTCATGGAATTTCATAAATTGGTTCTTCAATTTCTGCGGGAACCTTGTTGGAAGATGGAATCTTACAATCTCGTATTTCATACAACAATAAAATGAATCACAATTACTGATTAGCGGCTTGAATGACATGTTAAACAATAACTCATCTTTTTATCTCTGCTTTTGTTTTAGATCGAGGTATTCAGCTCCAGAGGGAAGCCCCTCCATCATTTCTTAGACGAGCACCTCGCATCGGTGTGTTCTATCAACAAATTTCATCCTACAAGAGATTTGCTAGTGGGTGGAGGCGGTGGAAACTCCAGCGGGAAGCTCTATGTCTTCATGGCGTAGACCTGGGGTTCGTTTCACAAAGCCTTTTTTCAATGACAAATGACAAAAATCAGTGACAAATATGCTGATAACCAATCAGAAGCAAGGATTTCAGTAGCTTATAACAAATAAAGTCATTTGTCACTGATGACAAGTTTTGTGAAATTTCCCCCAGGAGAGGTGATTTCATCTGCAATGCTGACATTTAATTAAGTTACTCTTGGATGTCCATTTTCACTTATAATGAGCAGGAAGCCCTTCATGCTCCTTTGGTGAAACTAGCAGAGTTTATTTTGACTTATCTGCAAATTGGATATTAAAGCAATACTGAACTAATGAACTTTCTGCAGTAGCATACTGTATATTGCAGGGCCATCTAATGGTCAACTTTCCAACAGTGCGTAACCCAGTAGTTAATTTCCATGTATTGAAATATAAAAGTCTTGTCTGTGCCAAAAGCTTTGAAACTACTACAGGGACAAGAACCCTTTTTCCAACAAGAGATTGGAAAATGTAGAATTATTGATTGTGATAATTTACCCTTGCAGGGGCAGTTCTTCTAAAGTTAATGGACGGAAAGAGCACTACATAAAACCTTTGTAAGTAAAGTAATATCTACTTTCAGAAATCTATGATGTCTCTTATATGCGAATACCATAATGGTATGTAACTCAACCCCTCAACCACCCCCCCCCCCAAAAAAAAAATGACCGTCAACCACATATTGCAAGATACGTGGTTATGTAAATTTCCATACGCATTGAGAAAAATAAGTTGATGACAATGTTAATATACAGATACAATAAGGTTAACTTATCGTTTGCGATGTGTTAGCTACAAGCAAGGTACATGTAGTACTCTATAAACTTAGGTCGCTTGGTCAAATGTAGTTTCACAGAAAACTGTGAAAGATAAAGTGGAGTTCTGACCATTGCATTGTGAAATGAGCCGTGAGGAAGATATTGAAAAAGATTGATCATGTAGCAGATAGATTTTTGGTGTATACCGTGAGGTTTTGGAAGCATCAGAATGGTAAGAAATTGGCTCGGGTTTGCTTTAGATCATACGCACCATACACAGAAATGTGCATATGGGACTCCACAAACTTGTGCCAAGAAATGTGTGTTCAAATTAAGTATCAATTGTACCAATAGTAAGAAAATAAAGGACTAAATTATACAAAAACAGAAAATTTGTACACAGACTTTACCGGTAGTCTATTAGAAGTCTTCTTATATGAGTAGATGCACGTGCCAAATGTTAATGTTTATGTTTATCATGCAGTATTACTTTGAAAAGAAAAGAGAAGAAAAGAAGTTGTAAAGTCTTCTTATCTTATGTAAAGTATATTGAATACCGGTATGTACAGTTTTTTACGAAAAATTTATGTTGTCACTTTACAGGTAGATACAAAAAATATACATGTATAGTAACTTTTATTAGTATTGTATACTATTGAAAAGAGTAAATAAAGCTTTTCTATTAACAAGATTTAAGTTGTCATTCCATCATATTTGTGTCGTATCGGGACAATCACCCCCTCGAAAACTACCCCCCCCCCCCAAGGAATTAAACACAATTCCCTCGTAGGACAATTAGTATACCCCCGTGGACAATTACCCCCCTCCCCCCCCCCCCCCCCCCCCCCCCCCCGTTCATTTAAAGGGAAAGTCTACCCTGATAATAAGTTTTAATAAAGGGGTTAATTATCTGAGGGGTTCATTTGCAGGGGGGGTGGGGGATTTTGTCCTGCTGGTAATTGGCCAGGAGAGGGGGGATTATTGCCCAGGGGGTAATTGTCCTAGAACCTATATGATTATATAATGCTGTAAAAACATCTATATATGCAAGCGAGCGTAGTGAGCAAGCTCTAGGGAAAATTAAAGAAAAACCGGGCTCTAAGTCGCCTTGATTTAGAGGTGCATGTTATAGAGAAAGGAAAAGAAGGCACTTATTAAAAGGGAAGAGGACAGTTATCATACAAGAAAAGGGGCACTTTTCTTATGTAAAAAGGGTTTTTATGGGGATACCTGAAAAAGTGGGGGCATAGTGCCCCCCCCCCCCCCCCTCCAGGAGTGCTGCCTCTGGCATAATGGGGAAAAAGAGAAAGAAAAAAACGGAAAATCATGTAATTACAGCAACATCTGTAAACCCCTGGTATCGAACTTTATTAGCAAAAAACCATGGTTGAATTATTATTATAATTTTTTTTTTTTTTTTTTTTGGGGGGGGGGGGGGGTGTGAACTGCCCCTCCCAAGCCCCCATCTGTACGCTAGTGTCTCTGAAATTAATTGTTTTATGTTATTGTACCTAATACATCACAAGACACAACATTAAAATGAAGACATTACAAATCACAGAAAAAACCTATAAACATCCACTTTGTAGTATGCTTTTGATTTTGTTTTACCTAGGTACTTGAAATAAATTCCTCAGTGAACTTGTATCGCACAATATACATTTAATATACATGTTAAATCACCTGTACTGACAAGTGGTTGATATTGTGTGGCAAAGGCCCGAATGAACTTCTATAAATGATGTTAGCTGGTCAAAATGGATGTTTTTCCTCTCACTTTCTCATTTATTCATTTAATTATTTACCTTTTTTCTTCAAAATCACCCCAAAATGCTCCCAAAAAAAATCACACAAATCACTAAACTTTTGGGTGATCGAGATGACCATATGGCAACAATGCTTTGTATCATCTCAACTCGTTTTCAAACACAATATCCTTGCTCTTCATTTCCTTTCATTCATTTTCCTTCTGTACCCTCTTCTCTTCTTCCTTCTTTCTATCTCCTCTCAGTCAATCGAGTACCAATCATCATCACTCATGTTTTTATGGCATAATATATATACGCAAATATGATGAGATGACAACTAAAATCTTGTTAATAGAAAAGCTTTATTTACACTCTTTAATAATACAAAACTCACAAAGGTGACTATATATTAACACCATCTACACGTATAACAAATACAAGACTAATTTTCAGAAAAAATGTACATAGTCAATACACTCTACAGAACAAGACTTTCATGATTATATTTTGCTCCTTTCATTTTCTCTTCGAAGTAATACTGCATGATGAATATAAAACCATTTGCAACATGTATCTTCTCAAATGAGAAGACTTCTTCAGAGTAAAGTCTGTATACAAATATTTTCTGATTTTGTATAATTTTTTTCTTACTGTTTTTACATACTATCATTGATAATTAATTTGTAACAATATTTCTTGCCACAAGTTTGTGTAGTCCCATATATTACGTATTTCTGTTTACAGTGCATGTGACATATTGTAAAACTGGGCCATTTCTTAACATTTTGATGATTCCAGAACCTCACAGTCTACACAAATATTTATCTGCTACATGATCAACCTTTTCCCGTCACTTCCTCACACTTCATTTCACAATGCAATGGTCAGCACTCAACTTTATCTTTAAACAGCAGCATGCAGTTTCCTGTGAAACTACATTTGCCTTAACTATCCAAGTCGACAGAGTATAACTACATGTACCTTACACAACATTTTACATTCTTGAAAATTTACACATCGTAAAAATCATGTTTACCCGTTTGTATCTATATATCATTCATAATTATCATCAACTCTATCTCTCTCCCACATAATGCATCCCTTAACATGATGCATTATAAGTAATAAGTAATAGTCTTGATTTTCAGACCATTGCACCGAATGTTCATACGTTTTATGCTGCATGCGCAAAGATTCAATCAGTTTAATTTTGGCCATCACAAGAAGTGGGTTGTTGATGTAGACAAATGCTCATGTACACTTTACAGCTCATTTTATGTATGTTATTACCAAACAAGAAATAAGCCAGTCAGTCACTCAATAGTGTCTGACAGTGAAGTCTAGCAAGTAAACTGGTTTCCTTGCATAATTTGAATATTAGGACACTGCTAACGTTTAAATTTCACAGATAGGACATACATGACATATTCATAATTCCTGCAAAGTTCTACAGAATTTGAGGTTGGCTGCAAAAGGGACATAGTACCTTTAATATCCAATTTGCAGGTAAGTTGATGTAAAAATAAATTTATTGATTTCAAGTTTTATGAAACGGGGGCCCAGGCCAACTAAAGTGTCCAAGTGCCCAAGTGCCAATTAAGCCAAGTCAAAACATACTCTCATAGCTGAAGTTCACATGAAGATCGCCGCTGGAGTCTCTTGTGAGGTGAATGGTCTTGATAGAACGCACTGATCCAAGGTCCTCCAAGACCAACTTAAATGTCCAGGATGCAGATGAAATAGTGTCATAATGGCCTCGTCTAATTTACTCACACTGTTTTAGTTTCTTGGCTAAAGTTTAGGCTATGAAGACATGAAGATCGCCCCTGGAGTCTCTAGTGGGATGAAAGGTCTTGATAGAACGCACTGATCCAAGGTTCTCACTAGAAGAAATAAAGGACCTCCAAGACCAACTTGAATGTCCACGATGCAGATGATATCGGGCAGAACGGCCTCTCCTACAATGTAGTTTACTCTCTTGGCTAAAGTTTAGGCTATGAAGACATGAAGATCGCCGCTGGAGTCTCTTGTGGAATGAAAGGTCTTTAAAGAGCGCACTGATCCAAGTTCTCACTAGAAGAAATAACAAACCTCCAAGACCAGCTAAGATGTCCACGATGCAGATGAAACGGTGGCAGAGTGACCTCTCGAGGGACCCATTTCACAAAGCCTTTTTCCAATGACAAATGACGAAAACCAGTGACAAATCTGCAGAAGCAAGGATTTCAGTAGCTTATAACAAAAACTGTCATGTGTCACTGATGACAAGTTTTGTGAAGCGCCCCCCTGGTTTATGCCATGATGACATGAAGCTTCCCGCTGGAGTTGCCACCCACCAGCAGATCTCTTGTAGGATGAAATTCGTTGATAGAACACACCGATGCGAGGTACTCGTCAAAGAATTGATGGACGAGCTTCCCCTTGGAGCTAAACACCTCGATCTAACACAAAAGCAGAGATAAAAAGATGTGTTATTGTTTGAAATGTCCTTCAAGTCGCCAATCAGGAATTGTGATTCATTTTAAAGATAAAAATCAATTTTGGAACTGCCCACCTCTCAAAAAATGAAATGGAAGCTCTAATTACCAATCATGTGAAAGAATATATTTTGACTAATACGAGATGATACAAATTTTGCTGAGAAACCGTCTACTAATTGATATATTTGGTAAATTATTATATCTATTTGGAACTGTCGCGCACATGTCGCGTAGTCCAATGTACATCTTTCTGTGTACAGTGCTTGTAACTTTACCAAGACTGGGCCAAATTTCTTATCATTTTGATGATTCCAGAACCTTGCAGTACACACCAATACTTATATGCTAGATGATTAACCTTTTCTGATCGATTCCACAACGTTTCTTTCACAATGCAATCGCATGACCATAACTGGTCTTTATCTTTAATGTTGTATCAAGACATTCTGAAAGATGCGATTGTAAGATTCCAGCTTCCAGCAAGGTTCCAGCAGAAGTTAGAGATCCAATGAAATATATTTAAGATGTTTGAATAATAAAATCCCAAAATACATGTACATTCTTTGGAACACAAACTCGGTCAAAATGAGAACTGAGAAATACATCACAAGTCCATCCTGAAAGAACAAGCATCTCTGTCAAACTGCTTCCAAGATTTTATTTTTATTTTGATAAATGCAACAATCAGCAAATGTATCAATGCTATACCGATTATAGCCTCGTTTTTATGATAAACTAAAGTGTAATATGCTTCGCATTTCTGTATCTGAAGACATAGAGCTCAATGAACGGGCAAGCCATTGCCATTCATTTGCACGGATACAAATCTGAGCCTTTTTTTTCATCAGTTCAATATGTCATATCTGAAATTGCTTTATGGCAACTTTTTGAAATCCTAACTTTAAAACAAAATGTCACTATGATGCACCCTCTGTTTTATCCTTTCATGCATATTAAGTTTGCAGCAATCAGAGAAAGCAGCAGATATAGAAATCACAGAAGCAAAGTGTGAGAAAGAAAGGTGATTTGAAAAAATTATAAAGTCCTTTTTAAACTTTGATGGGTAAAAAAACTTGTTCTTACCCTTCGTGGTTGGCACATGCTTCCTACAACATAGGCATCTTCTCGTCTGGGATGCCAGGCTGCACGGAATACCGTTAACCATCGGCCGGTCCAGTTGTTATGGCTAGAAGAAACAAAGTTAAAGATAAAGTTGAGTTCTGGTCATGCAATTGCATTTTGAAAGAAAAGGTGTGGAATAGATCAGAAAAAGTTGATCATGTAGCATGTACTTTAAGTATTGGTGTGTACTGCAAGGTTCTGGAGTCATCAAAACATAATTAATTTGGCCCAGTCTTGGTAAAGTATTACAAGCACTGTACACAGAAAGATGTATATGGGACTACACAAATGGTGTCGGGCCTACTTACCTTGATTTCCTTATCTTTCTATGCTCATTACTCAGCCAGTATACATTTTCTACCAAAATTGTTTGGCAAATGACATTTATTTGTAATCTTGAACATTCAGTGTAAGTTTTGTTTGATTCTGTGAGAATTCATTTTCTTTTTTACTAGGACCCAGGTTTAGCTTTAAGATGAAAAGATTGTTCATCTAGCTGTTACCACACTGTTTACAATTTAAAGACACATAGGAGTGGCATCTGTTGGAGAATTTGGCACCATTCGAATGTTTACCCATTAAGAGGCGTCGTCAATCACCAGGATTAGCCTTCAGTTTTATGTTCAGGCTTTATGTAATCCTCTGCCTTTCCCCCTATATGGTAAAATCATAACCCGACATTTGCATCAAGACTCTACAAGAGAGGAGGGGGTGTTTCTTGATTGGCCTATGGGTTTGCTGAGGGCAGACTTGTACACCCATTAAAAGGATTTCCACCAAGTCTGGTGTCAGTGAATCATGATCTTCTGCACATGAAAACTAACAACCCTTTACCTTTAAAGGCATCGTTTAACAATGTTAAATCTGAGATGTGTAATGATATGGATATTCTCGTGTTTACGTTTTCCTCAAAGGCTCATCGACGTACATGTACAAGGCAAATTCCTGGTAGATTTCGCTAAAACTATGTTTACAAACATACATGGTGAATTCCTTGTATGCTATTTTTAACACCTGTTCCGAGACGTTGCGCTCTTAATTTTGGCTCTACTTTTTCGGCTTGGCCGATTGGATTAGGTGTCGCTGGGCGTGTCGCCACAGTTGACTTAAATTTAATTAGGCAAATTTGGGAAATAGATTTGTATTACAATTGGAAGGGTTTTTCCTTGTTGCCGGGTCTGTTCACACTATCGAAATAGTATGAGAGAGGAAGTGAGGATTACAGGTGTGTAATAGCCAGAAGCATGTGGGCTCGCTAGTGTGGACGGACATAGCAACATTTATCCCTTTTTATATTCATTGAATTAATTTCCAGGGTTGTTGGGTCTCCGGGTGATTTGCATCTCTTGTTTGAAAGATTAGAATGTAAGAGACACAGGTGGGTGCGTGAAAGAAGTATGTGAGGAATAGAGATGCGGATCATCCGGAGCGCCTTATATCCGGGGGGGTAAATTCGCCAAGAAATATAGGACCTTTTAATATGGAAACTAATTATGGGTGGATTGATATTACGCAAAGCGTCGGTGTGACACGCCTCATTTTTGGGAGGACGAGGCGTGTCAGTTCGGGGGGATAAAAACCGAGTTGCGTCTCTGGAGCGGGACCTCTTTTCCGTTACGATACCGACATGAGTTGCTAATTTGCTTCAATTGGGTTGCCCAGCCCCAAAACATGAACTTCGTGATTTTATTAATTCTATGTTTATTTTAATAAATCTTCAACTCCAATCAAGAATTTGTTTTAGTGACTTTGATTTATCTTCGTTTTCTACACTTCAAGAACTAAAGTTATACTTTAACATTTTCTGAGTCGGTATTAGGCGGGGCGGCTTTGGCCACCGGGCTGTCTCGCCGTGGATCGCTTCAGATGCATGGCCCTACGTGTCATCAGTGTCTGTGATATGGTGTAATATTGAAGCCCTAAAAAAAAGTGCCTCAAAAAAGTAAAAATCTTTGAGTGACCGGTTTTACCATACTCGTTTTCCCCAATAGACTATAGTGTTATGAAAACCGTTAGGAAAACGCAAAGTTTGATTTTGATTTCCAATTATAGATATCTTGATAATCAGACAGGCGATTGGTTTGTAAAGTCATGGGGTTCCTGACTGACCTAAAGGTTTATAATCATCATTGCAGCATGAGCTAAATCCAGGATTTTTTTTTTCAGAATCTGAGACAAAGTTACCCAATCCCTTTAAGAAGCAATCACGATGATCATATGAAAAGATGGAGGCTTGTAAAAGTCATGGGGTTCCTGACTGACCTTAAGGTTTATAATTATCATTGCAGCATGAGGTAAATCCAGGATTTTGTTTCAGAATCTGAGACAAATTAGTTACCAGATCCCTTTAAATAAGGTTAACTTACCTCTGCCACAAAGTTCTCTTTACACCGGTCACTTTACCCTCCTTAGCACTCTCAGTTTCAAAGATGCTGTAAAGAGACAAATTTCACCGTTATCTCGTTAAGAATAGCAACGAAAACAGACATATTGAAGCTTTTTCATCTTGGACTCAACGGAGTAAATCGCAAGAAGGAACAAAAAGCAGAAATTAGACAATATATGCATAAGCTACAAAAACAGAGCGTGAAGAAAAAAAAAGGGGCTGTGATTGGCTGCATGAAAGTAGACGTACAGCCAGCCGGTTATTGGCAATGTCTGTAGCAATGATAGCTAGAATAACACAAGATTCCTCACAAACTCTGTTGGCACACTATAGGGTCAGTAAGCTGATTATACTTGAATTGTAATTCATCAAAGTCAGAACTCCAGTTAAATCTCGAGCACCTTGCCTTGTGATACTCTTTTTCAGGCAATTCTTGAAGATGGCAACAGTATTATCAATTTCATTAATTATTTGGCTTAACCTGCGCCTGCCCGGAAGTGGAAAAGCAAACTGAATCACTGTAACACTCTGGTCTCTCCTTCCGGTATAACTGATTCAGTGAGTAGGTGGACAAGGGGTTTCCCCCTACACTAATACTGTATCTGGACACCTACCCCCTGGACATCCATCCCCCGGATGACCACCCCCAGTCAACTACCCCTAGGACAGCTACCCCCTAGGATAGTTGTCCAGGGGAGATGGTCGTCATAGGGGGTAGTTGTCTTGGGGGGGGGGGGGGTAGTTGCCTGGGTGGTAGTTGACTGGGGGTGGTTATCCGGAGGGTGAATGTCCAGGGGGTAGGTGTCCTACAACCACACTAATAGAAATAGTGCAGTGGGTTCTTAATGTGCAGAGGTGGTGACTCTCCTTCACACAGGGCCTCCCTTAAGTTATATTTATTGTTTGTCTTTTTTTACCTAGGGTGGCCTAGACAGTGGTTTTACACTGTCATCCTTTATAAAACTACACACATATATACATGAAATGTAACACAATGCATGAATAAGACAATGATAAAACAGAAAAATTAACATTACCATAAATAAACATTACTGAACTGATGAACTTTCTGCCCAAGCATACTGTGCAGTGCCTTTGATTAGGAATGTTTGGCCAACCCGGTTTGAGTTGGTCACAATATGGCGACTGTTGCTTTGTTGGGCAAGCACAAAAAAGAATATACGCCATGTTGTGACCCAGTGAAACCAAGTTGGCCAAACTCTGTGAATAGATGGCTCTGACTGTGTATTGTACAGCGCCATCTCATGGTGTACCTGTGAACAGTACTAAACCCAATACCGAATTCCTACTTCACGGAAGACTCGATGCGAAAACCAACAGCGCAGCTTGAGAAGCATCAAATTACTGGACCATACTGCTACAGCTAACCCGAGACGGCACTTTTGCGGTAGTGCTTCTAGTCAGTATGGCTTTAAAGCGCCTCTGCACTAGTTTGGCCAGGGGGAGATAGACCTTCCTGCAAGGTCACTGACAGGTGTTTATCTCATGAAATCAGCTCTCAATTAACATAAGAAAAAGGGGATCATGGGGGACCAACAGGCACCGATTAGGCATTGTTTGCTATATAGAGGGCGCAAGTAGCTATAAATAGTGCAGTATGGCTTTAAGTTCTGCTACGTTCTGTTCTTACCTGATTTTGTCATCCAGAGATGTTGTAAGGATCTTTGAACCAGTGATCGGTGAGAAGAATGCAGAGCTGACAGATTTAAAATGAGGCATCTCAGCAATTGGTTTATTGGTTCCCTTTCCCTTCATGCTGCGGATATCCCACAATGCAGCAGTACTACAAGAAAAAAATAACAACTGATAATATATCTCAATTCAGAGGGTTTCCAACATCTAATGAGGCACCGACGACCATACAATGGTAGCTGCAACCATGAAAATCTCAGAATATGCAGTTCCGATATATAATTTCCAAACGGGAATAGAAAATCAATCGATTTTAGTCAAGAAACATTGTTTTTAAGCTAAAGTAATATCATCTTGGGAGGGGGCTATACAACATGAAGAGTTTATTATTCACAATTTCATCACTTTACAATCGATTTGAACCGCGACAACAATCACTGAATATTGTAGAATCGCATATGCTTCCAATATGTTCATTTTAACCAAATTCATGACCCCATACCAAAACTTTGTATTACCTTTAAGAAGCAATCATGATAATCATATGAAAAGATGGAGGCTTACCGATCAGTTGAAGCTGTGACGAAGTAGTGTGGCATTGTGGGGTGGACCGAGACTGTCTTTGCATTCCTTGAATGTACATTGTAAACATTCTCTCCACCCTTTCTGTTTAAAAAACAAACAATATTCAAAAATAGAAATCATGGTGTTTCATATGCTGAAAGCAAATTTATCAGAGAAGTTTGGCATAATTTGCTATTGATGACAAATTTCATGAAACAGGGACTTGGGGTGGCACCAATGTAGATTGGCAAGACATTGATCTACATTAGCCACACTCAACCCAGGTGATGTAAATGGGTACCTGGCAGGAATTAATTCCTATAAATGCTAGAGCGCTGTAATGGCAGCCGTGCTAAGGCCAGGGTAATAGTTAGTCTGCAAGCACAAACCCTGGTCAGTCGTAAAAGTGAGTCTGCACTATAAGACTACCATAGGCCATGTACTGTAGCTGCTCCTACACAACCAGTAGGTAGCTGGGCTAGGCTTCTCTCAAGGCACAACGATTTTTAGATAAAGTGTCAAATTAGGGTCTGTGCTTGCAGACTAGGTAATAGTCTCCCTCTGCGCCTCAGAATAGTTTACTAGATCGATCGATGGAGCATAATAAATACTGTAGTATTATTATTAATGTGCCAGACATGGGTGCAATACAAGAACCCAATAGTCTCATCATTGTTACTATTATCGATACGATAACATTATTATTTACCTCGATCGCGTGTCAACTACAACTACGTTTCCAGTCCTATCATTCTGCGTTACAAGGAGGGAGCTACCGTCTGCCGACATGAAATCAAAAAAGTTGGTCCAGATAACTTCATCTTCATCTGCCACATATACCTGATGGACGAAAAAAAATATCCAGCAGTGACTTAGTTACTTTATTTTTAATTAGTTCTTTTGTTTGTTAATTTTTTTAGTAGTCTTTTTGTTCGTTATTTTATTTGTTTCTTTATTTATCTATTTTATCAATTTTTGGTGTACTCATGCAGTTAATATTCATTCATTTATTTATCTAGTTACTTACTTAGTTATTCCTCTTTTTAATAAATTAGTTAGTTATTTATAAGGTCTTCCTTCATTTATTCATTTAGCTAGTTATGTCTTTCTTTTGTTGTTTACATTTATTTATTTATTTATTTATTCATCTATTATTCTGTCAATATAAACATGCTTAGAACTGGCTTGGGCTGATTAAAAAGATGGCTAGTATTTCAAATTTTTACATTTAAATAGTTCATCCTCCAAGAAAACATATTGGCATTCTTTGATTTAGGACTATTTATTGTTCGACTCTGGTCTTCTTTCAAAGTAGACTTTGCTATCATATTGTTTAATTTCTCTCTGTGTTTATCCTCTTGAACATTCAATGGATCCATTTATTATCCTTCACAGAAAAAAAAAATATACAGAAAAAAATATACTGTCTGTGTACCAATATGTAGTTAGAGAAAAATGGTGCAGTCTGCAAAGTATACACAATTAAGAAAAAAAAATCAAATATATTACGGAAAGAGAAAATAACAACAAGAAGCAAAACAAACAAGATCTACACTTGGTAGACGAACATTCCAGCGCCATGAGCGTCCCTGGATGGTGTGTGCTCTATAAGTTGACACCACTACTACTACTTCACTACTGCTACTCCTACCACCACTACTACTACTACTACTACTACTACTACGACTATGACTACTTCTACTACTACTACTTCTACTACTACTACTTCTACTTCTACTTCTACTACTACTACTGCTACTATTATTATTATTATTGCATGTTCATGTACAATTTGTAATTCAGAGCACTCTGGATAAAATAATAAAAGTAATATACAGTCGAACAGGTAACAGTAAGTAGCTATGTGTTAACAATGCATACCTCGTCAAACACGGCTTTGGCGAAGTCGCCACATCGAACTGTTCCATCATATGAAACAGAGAAGAGCTTGTTAGGGTCGCTGGGTGAGAATCTAAGGCAATTAACAGGCCTGGTGTGCGGAGCAAACAGGAAGACACCATCGTCACCTTCAGTGGAATTCTATGTCAGTACAAGAACAAAGGTAATGTAAATATATCATAGGATGTCCGGGGGGTGGGGGCATTTCAGGAAGCCTTTTTTAAATGACAAGTGACAAAAATCAGTGACAAATCTGCTGATAACCAATCAGAAACAAGGATTTCAGTAGCTTATAACAAAACCTGTCATTTGTCACTGATGACAAGTTTTTGTGAAACGCCCACCTGTAGTTACATGTATATGTACTACTAGTATATTATACCGTAGCCCCCTCTGGCCTGTCGGCTTGTCTCTCATGAAACTACAAAATAGAACTTTAATAAAACTGAATTACTGGAAGATACGCTACGTGTTAAAGAGCGTCAATACTACTGGGCCAGAAGGGATTAGACAACACAGCGAGGTCACTGACAGGTGGCTATCTCATCAACTCAGCTCTCAACTAACATAAGAAAAAGAGGATCATGAGGGACCAACAGGCACAGATTAGGGAAGTTTTCTATATAGAGGGAGCAAGTAGCTACAAGTAGAACAGTGGGGCTTTAATGTACATTGTTTTGCCATCTCATGGCTATAAAAGGTTCTGTCTACTTACCACATCCCAAAGTCCAATCTTTCCCCACTTATCACCAGCCACTACGACGGTCTTGTCAACCGAGGGATGAACAGCGACGGAGAAGATGCGGTCAGGCACCACCTTGGCCATGTATCGAGGCTTCATCTTCATCTTCTGCAGTTGTGACGCAAACCTTTCAAGAAGGATTAAAAAAAGATAATTGATGAAGAAGCAAGGAAGAGAAACAGAAAGAAGAATGAAAAAGAACAAGAACAAGAACAAACAAAAGCAGGAGGAGAAACAAAAGCAGGAGCAGCAGAAAAAAATCAAGGTGTAAATGGGTACCTGATATGCTTGAGCGCTAGTTACTTTGGCAGCTCGGCTACAACCAGGGTAATATGTGTACAGCGCCTTGAGCATCAGAGCCTGGCGGATACCGGCGCTATATAAATATCCATATTGCCAACTACATGTACATTCTCCAGGAAAGAGGTCAGAAAACTTACTTGTTCAAGTCCTTGTCGTCAGCTGCGACACTGGTCTTTTCACCCCTGGCGAGGGCAGCGAGACCTTCTACAAAGTCCGTCCCTGCATCTGTCTTCTCCTCCTTCTTGACATTGGTGGCATCCATCTTGACCGGGTCGGAGGGCAGCCTCTCCTATAACAACCAATCAGGAGAGAAACAATTTAAGATAAATGTTAGGCTTCATTCATTCATTCATTCATTCATTTCGGTTTATTGAATCAAAACTCCATGTTAAAACAGTCAGGAGACTGATACAAACAAAGATTATAAAGTTCAAAGAAATAAAGAAAAATTACAAATACATCAATATGGAAAAGAATCAAAAATGAGTTCAAGGAAAGAATAACAATAATAATAATGGGAACTTCAATATATTGCACATCATTCATAAAATAAAATCGAATTTACACACATGGATAAGTGGGAAAAAAAGAGAGAATGGACAAAGCATTTCATTATTCTTGTACTTTTAGATTTTGAGCATTTACTGGGAGAAGCTTCAACTGTCCTAAAGAAATTTTTGGCTTGCACCAAGTAGATAAAGATCACATACTTGATCTTGTCATTGAAAACAAATCAGAAAAAAATCTGAGAAGCAGCGGGATTTAAACCTGCCATCTAAGAGAGCTTATACCCTACGGTTGACCTGTACATGTTAACTTACACGACTTCTAACATCGGAAACATAAGGGGTATACGTTGGCTCTCTAAAGTTCTCAGGCAACTCTGCTCCATCTGGGCTCTTGTTCTGTATCCTGAGCGAGCGCGGCCTTCGTTCCACAGGAGCAGACTCCCTCTTCTGGCTAAATTTCAAATGAAAAATATAAAAACATTGTGGATAGAGCACCTTCACATGAATAGTACATCTATTTGTGTGCATGATTGTGCAGCTCTTACTAAACAAAACATGCACCGAACACAAAATGAATTCGAGCAAAAACTGTGTATGAAATGTTGACATAAGGTCAAATTCTTGTTCTTTTTATTCACAAATTTCCAAATTTTCTAAAGCAGGTACCCATTTAATAAACCTGGGCCCCGTCTTACAAAGAGTTGATATCGGTCGCAACTATGTACATAAGAGATAGAAGACTGCTAAATTGTGATTGATTGGAAGACTTGCGGTTGATTCAGATCAATCGCAACTCTTTGTAAGATGGGGCACTGGATGGAGAGTGTAGATTAATATCTTGTTAAAGGAAATTTAAGTGCTGTGGCGGAAATCAAAACCGTGAACCATGTGATCCAGTCTGGTGATGTATCCACTAGATGACAACACCTCTGTATAAGACCACAAGACCTCTACACCTCTAGGAAATGAGATATTTCCTAATTTAACGAGTTATCAGACTCTGCCTACATGTACCTCTTAAGTCCTCTCGTCTGTCTCTTGGGTTTCTGGGCCTGCGGTGTAAGCGCCAAGAAATTCTCCTTGGCCTGAAAGATCAAAGGGTCAAAAGTTCAAATGTTAACAGTGAGTAGAGAGCTACAGTATGAAGGAGTAAGTTTTCCTACAATGACTCATTTAATACAGAAGAGAAGACGGATGTGGCGTTTATAGCCAATCGAAATAGACAGTGTTACAAATAGGTCATAATTATACAGACATATATATTTATACAACTCACTCCCAGATCCTAATCAAATGATTGGTCATGCGCGGTCACGTGTGATTCATTTACTGAGCCTATTGCACTCATTTTCATGAAAAGGAGTGCAATATTTTCCAGTACTATTGAACTCGTTTTCAGAGCGTGCAGTAGTGCGCGTAGATGTAAGAGCACTTAATACTGCGTGTGCATTGAGTTCGTTGGCCTATTCTTACGCAGCACTATGCGTAAATGGGTATAGAGGTAAGTGTGCTTGCTATATCTATACTTATGTGTGCGCACTAAATTGAGACTTATTAAAACTTGAGATTTATTTGTCGGCCATAAACTGTCACGAAACAATCTTGAATTAATTTTTTTTACATCAAATAACAAGGATCTAGGAGTTTCGTTGTATAAAACAAATGATGCATGTTTTCATTCATTTATTATACGATCCATCCGCCCTCGTTGATGCTGTGTGTATCCATCCTCAACTCGAGTGCGGATAGATCGTATAATGAACTCATGCGCATGCATCATTTGTATAATATACAATACCAGGAATATGGCCCAGGACAATGGATTTGCCAAAACAAGGCATAAATTATAAAACATACAGTCAACAGATATGATACATAGTTCAATGAGATTGTGAGGTAATTAACAATTCAGAAATATTAATAAAATATAAATACATTACATGTGTTGTTTTTATCATGAGAGTGATAGGGTAAGCAAAGTGGGGTATATTGATGACCGAGGGCGGTAGACTAGAGAGAGAAAGAGAAGAAAAGCACACTTACGTCAGACCCAAAAATTAATTTGTACAACGTAAAAGGTGTATACCCTTATACAAAACAAAATTAGTGAAGAAAGAAATGATCCAATGAAAAGGAAAGAATGGTCTCATTACTACATGTAGGTGAGTGAAGTTCAGTGATCTGAATGACCTCTAACCTATGACCCAAGCAAACTGACCTTGAAGATGTCAAGTGAAGCAAAGAAGTCTGCATTCTTTGAAATGTTCTCCAGCCTCCTCTTCTCATATTCTGATAAACCAGGGGTCTCTAGCTCCTCACCGTCACTCTAAATAAATTCCACAAAAATGAGAAAGAAAAAAATCACATCCACTGTTAAACTGTTAAAGCATTTCTTTTTCAAAAAGTACCCATCAATGCAACCATACCGTATACATGTAGGCCTAAATACAACAATAAAAGCATTTTTTGTTCAGAGTATCTTCAAAGTTTCAGGTATATAGTGGCATGGTTGCTATTTCATCAACATGCACAAATGAGCTAGCTATGAAAGTACCTATGAATATGGATTTTATGAAACTTGGCTTTGCCATTAGAAAAAACAAAGACAAATTGAAACAAAACAAAAACAAACCTGAGGAAAATTAAAAACCCAAGTTAACCTTCATAGGATAATTCAGCACAATGTTTTAACAGAAAAGACGGTTCCAATAGATATTACATGTATTGGATGCTGCTTGTAAGTGTCGGCTTACATGGTGATGTGACTATCACATGTATTGGTCTTTCTTCTTTTGAAATTGTACACATTTTTTCTGATTTTGTTCTTCCTGATCAATGCTTACCATTTCAGAGTCTGGCTCTTCTTTCAGAGGTTTGATATCTACCATCATCTCCTCTTCTTCCTCCTCCTCCTCTTCCTCCTCTTCCTCCTCCTCCTCCATCTGTTCCTCCTTCACCTTCTTCTTCTGGCCTCTCTTAACATTTTCCTTCAAGACTTCAATCCTCGAGCTTGTCAGCGAGACCTTGACCTTCTGAGTGATTCTAGGGGAGCGCCTGGTACCTCTTAAAGGTTTGTTATCGGGCGTCTCAACTTTCAAACTTACAGCAGACTGCATACACACACAACAAAAAGGAGACAAGGTCAAAGATAATTAGAAATTAACATAGGTTCCTAGTACATGTATAAATTCTATCCTCTCCCTCTTAATTTTCTTCTGTCTCAAGAATCAAAGATAATGTACAAACCTGTGACTTTGGCCATGCATCAACTGAAACTGTAAGTTACAACGAACAACGTGGTTAGGAGCTACATGTAAGTTATGCTACGGTCACAAAGGTTCGTACAAACGATAATTTTGTACGAATCTCTGTTTTTCCATTGTCTTCCCGAATTTCCATCGTCTGAAAATCGTTCTTACGGCGTTCGTAGCAGTTCGTAATGGCATTTGTGACCGAGGATTTAGGCATTTCATTAAAAGTAAAGACCAGTATTGGAAACGCCCCGATTTCAAAAAATGAAATGGAAGCTCTTATTACCAATCATGTGAAAGAATAGGTTTTGAATATTACATGATGATAAAAATTTTGACGGGAAACCGTCTACTAATTGATATATTTGGTAAATTAGTATATCTATATACTGTTGAGAGATACAAATGCACGTGTCGCGCACGTGTGTGTAGTCCCATATACATCTTTCTGTGTACAGTGCTTCTAACTTTATGAAGACTTGGCCAAATTTCTTATAATTTTGATGATTCCAGAACCTTGCAGTACATCTATGCTAGATGATCAACCTTTTCTGATCGATTTTACAACATTTTTTTCACTATGCAATTGCATGACCATAACTGGTCTTTAGCTTTAAATTCACAACTCTACTGGACTCCTGGAGACAAGACTGCCCTACCTCTTACAGTCACATACATCATTCAATATCACAATTCTTTCTTATTATTTTTACTTTTACTCCTCACCACACAAGAAGGACACAAATGAATCAACTGTATTATACCTCCACCTAAGCTTTTGAGGAGGCGAGTTGGCTCAGTCGGTAAAGCGTCCGCCTGTCACACCAAAGATCCCGGGTTCGACTCCCACCCAAGTGGATGACTGAAGCCTGCGTTGTGTGTTAGCGTGCCCCTTCCCTTGTTCATAGACGCAATTATGTTGAGTGGAAAACACTCCTTCCCTCGGATAGGACGTTAAATGGAGGCCCGTGTAGAGAAGAGTCACTACCTTTGCACATTAAGAACCCACTGCACTATTCGTATAAGAGTAGGGGGAAACCCCGGTGTAGTGGTCCACCTGCACACACCCCCAGTATAGTACGATAATACTCTGTAAAAAGAGGTCTGTACTCAAAATGGAAGAAGAAGAAGCAAGATCAAAGATCGAGGTATAAAACGTTCATCTTCGTTAGAAGGGGATGAAGGAGTTTTAGCTGCATAGTCTATATTAATTATCATGACAAGCCCACCACAAGGCTAGAATATTGTAGAATTTCTTAATTACAACTGTAGACCTACATTAAAAACACCAGACCTGCCTTAGACCGAATTTTTCGTCTCTTTCGTTCGTTAGCCTCTTATTGGGGTACGGTCGGCTCTCTCTTTAGAGACCGAAACAGACTATCCCGCGAAATGTGTAGGTTATGTGGACTAATCAGTGCACCAAATTTGCAAAACTTATCCCCGAATTACTCCTTTCACAGAATGCATATCCGCTGTATTTTATATTGTAAATTAGGTATATGCTTAACTACTTCGGTTCCACTTACCAACTTGATTAAAATGTTCCGTTTAAAGGTCCATTTTTAGGAAATTATGGGTCAAAATCGAAATCCATGATAAAAATCTTGCAGCGGTGGTTTAAACTCTCGCTGCGCATGATGTCATCTAAATCTCATCCATTCTAGTCTACGCCGAAGGCAAAATGATTATAACGGAAAAACTATGTGCACGAGCTACGAGTTCGTAATGACATTTAAATTACACATTTCGCGGGATAGTCTGTTTCGGTCTCTAAAGAGAGAGCCGACCGTACCCCAATAAGAGGCTAACGAACGAAAGAGACGAAAAATTCGGTCTAGACCTGCCTTAGACCGAAAGCTTCAGTCTCTCTAATCGTCGGTTGTTCCACTGAGACTACGTCTGGCTCCACTAGACCTCCGATTATAGAGACTGAAGTATGGCCTATCCGGGACTGTACGGGACTGTACGGAACAAATGGTTCGGTTCGACCGGACCGCGATGAATGAGATATGCAACAAGATTTTCACTCTTTACATCCTCATAACTGCGGCAATTATAATAAAAATTAAAAATAACATATAGAAATCTATATAGCTTATTTGACTTACGATAGCTTGCTGATTTAGATCCTAAATTAATGATTAATCCGAGAAAGTCTCGTCGTCAACATTATCCGTCTTGGTTTTAGTTGATGAATATTCATTTTTTCTTTTCGAACGTCCAATAGCTACCGTACCTTTGTACGAGTCAGCCCGGCTTGACCAACGAACTCCCACGAAACGAGTGCTCTGATTGGCCATTTGGCTATGTTTTGGTAGGTTGACCCGACATATTTTGGCCGCCGGGTCATATAGCCCTATGTTCGAGTGCATGAACGTACCGTTTCACAGTTCAGACATACAAGTTGGATAATTCATATAAGTAAGTCCGTAAATTATACATTTAATATTAAGTTATCAAATTTTGATAACTGCAATTAGGACAAGTGACATACCGACCTAATTTACATCTGATTTAGAAATCAGAAAATTAGATCTAAATAAAGAAAATCGGGAATAAAATGTCGTGAACGAAAAGATGTTCATAGCCCTCCCCACGGTACGAGATCTCTGGGTTACCATCTGTATTGGGGAATGACAACAAATGTCAGTTTTATTAAAGAAATGACCCAAATCAGATGGTTATTTCTGTCTAGACCTGCCTATGATACACCAGACGGTGGACTGTACTTTTCCTGGAAGATGAAGTTAAGTCTTGCAAGACAGGCCAGGTCTATCCAGCAATGCATAGGGAGTCAAGGCTAATGCGTATGTACTGAGCACTTCAACTATTTTTTTTGTTTTTAATGAACACAACCCCCCCCCCCCCCCCCCCCCAAAAAAAAAATAAAAAATAAAAAAAATAATAAATAAATAAAAAATAAATAAAAAAAATTAAAAAAAAAATTTAAAAAAAAATAAAAAAAAATCCTAACCCTAAGGCCTAACCACCTGTTGAGCCAACAACAAAAAATTGCATAGACCTAGGTCTACGTCTTCTCCCTCAAACTTCAAAGGCAAAGCAGTTCCCCAAATTAGACTAGATCTAACTTAGATCTAGATCTAACAACAGTTAGAGTTTAGAAATCTAGTTGATGACAGCCCTGCAATTGTCACTAAACTTGTAGGCCTAGGCCTAGTCTACCAAATTTGAGTGAAATCAGTGGAGGGATCAACTAAGAAGAAGAAGTTTTTTGAAATGTTGAGAATCAATAGAACAGGTTTTAATACACAGCCAGGAATAGTAATGCAGCTATGGCCTAGGGTCTACGTGTGCCCAAGATCGGAGATCCCCGTGCCCGGTCGCTGGCCGTGGCTAGCTGGCCCGCACCTGCAGCTGTCATGTTCTGTCTGCACCAACCATGCCAACTGACCAAACACAAACAACAAACCTTTTTCACTCTCTTTGACTTTGACTTTGATGATTTCGAAGCAGAAATTGTAGATCTATCACTACCAGCCGTGAGTACAGGGGTTCCTCTTGCGGCTTTTCGCTGGGAGAGTCTACTTTTAGGAGCCATGTCGGATAATAATGTGTGGAACAATTTTTGGCAAATGTCGGGAGCTCCTCTCGGTCAGCTGGGGCTGGTAAGATGCACAATAGAGTAATCACGTGCACGTAGAGTTAGCGCACATCATGACTGTATACATCGTACTGAGCTAGTGAGTGAACTTTGTTACATAATAGCGCGCGCTTTGATTACGAAACGTCAAGGTACGGCAACCTCGTCTCCGGGAAATCAAGCGTTGGGATTGTGGTGGCTGGGGTAACACCCCCTCCCCCCCCCCCCCCAGATCTAGCTTTTTGCCAAGGAGGGGGGGGGGGGGGTTGACCAAGTGGCGGATGCAGGATTTTCCAAAAATCGCGCCGTTTTACTGTTTTACTTCTTTTTTTTCACTTGGCCTCCCAAGGGGGGCGGGGGGGGGGGGGGGGGCGGGGCGGGGCGGGGTTTAAACCGCCGAAACCCCCCCCCCCCATAGGTCCGCCCCTGCCCCCACCCTCATTTTACCTTTACTATTCTATCAATATGAACATTTTTATTATAATAGAGGTATTAGCTAGGCCATATATCAACATTTTTTTTGTTATTATTCAAACCTCCCGGGAGAAGATTGCAACAGCAGCAGCATAGGCCCGGTAGTAGAAGTACACTGTTGAGGTGGGATAGTTATTTTTACCCAAATTTATGGAATGATTCCTGCATGTTCCGAGGGAGGGTTTTTCTCCGCCATTTTCTAATACATTTCCATTTATGTTCACATGCATGATTGTGATTGTTTTTTTCATGTTATCTTATATTATCATGTTAACATATCGTCATGTAGGCCTATTTTATCTTAAAAATAGAAGAAATATAAAGAATTTTTTTTTTTTTAATCATAGGCGTTAATTATCAATTATTAAACCGTCGAAATATAATGCTCGTTCTTGCTTGTCAATTTATTGTTCGTTCTTAATTTTGTTTTCTATAAATTTGTTGGATTTTCACATGCCGTTTTGTGAGGGTTTTTTTTTTTGGGGGGGGGGAGGGACCAGACCTGGCAACCGTGAAGAGGAAAGGGGAATGTTGCGACTTAAAATAAGCAGATAATCTTGATCGAGCACCGAGGAGACAGTGACAGAATGAATTAATAATCGAGGTTCGTAAGCCACTCAAAGGCTTCGTCCACACAGTAATCAATGTTAGGCCCACGCACGTGCCAAAATGAGAACAAAATTCCCCCCAAAATCCCCAAATTCAAAGAATGCCCGATTTCAATTGATCTTCAAGGATCAATTTTAAGCCCTTTGCTCTTTTTCTATTATATAATAATGATTTAACCAAGAACACCTTTATTATCAGTTGTGCTGTTTGCTGATGACACGAACATAATGGTTTCAATGCAATGAGTTAAAATTATCATGTCATTGACTTAATTTCCCTATAATTATAGATAATGTCCTTCTCGAAAGAAAGAGAACAACAACATTTTCGGGTGTCATTATCGATGAAAATCTAAATTGGAATGAACATATACGATATATCACTACTTATTTTTCCAGGAATGTTAGTATATTATATACAATTAAGAAATTAATGCCATGTTATACGCTTGTATGGGCACCAGCGCCAAAATCAAATCTGTTTAATTATTGCAAAAGAAATCCCTTCGTGTATGTACTGGTTCATTATCTCAAACAAGTCGAATATTTTACAAACTGAAAACCCAACCAGTATTGAACATAAATTCGCTACAAAGTATACTGATCATGTTTAAGTATAACATGCACCTTCTTTCATTTCAAAACGTTTACACTATGAATAAAGCCATTCACTCTTACCCTATCCGTAATTCCTTAAATTTTCATCTAGTAAACCCGAAATTATTTATTGCCCATAGATCCATAAGACACCATGGTCCAGGACTTATGGAGCTCTCTCCCAGAATATATTATAAATCATGTTGCTCCCTCATATAGGCCAAAGTTAAAACGATGTTATTATCAAAATATTCAAGGTAAAAATGTCTGTGTCAACTCTTCAGTCTTTATCATACTGATATCATCTCTTCTTTCATTCGAATCACTATCATCATCGTCATCTTCATCATCATCATTATCATCATCATCATAATTCATATTCACCATCATCATCATCCTCATCCGCAATGTCAATATCACCATCATACAAATTTGTATTTTTAATTACCTATCCGTTTTGCTCAATAAATGTGTTAATCTATTTCATGAGTTTTTTTTCTGCGGCTGTCGTATTATCAAATAATCTTATGTTTGAGGAAATTTAGTATTGATTAAAGTTTATCATTTCATTTTAAAAAATAAAAATTTATACATATTTGCTTATTTATGATTAATTGTCAGAAAATACTTATTGTACTATATATTATTATTGTTATCTAAAAAATATGTACTTACATGAATGCAGAAGAAAATCAAAGAAAATCAAAATAAGGGCTAATATTCATTAAATGTTTTAATTTTTCAACTCCACATCTGATGACAGATTATACTGCCCCTCCTGTTTTGTTATAGCTTTTTTCCAAATCACCAAAAGAATTAATTCCCACCCCCCCCCCCCCCCCCCCCCCACCAACAACAAAAAAAAAAAAAAAAAAATTTGGTTTTGTGACGAGGTTGAATTTCCTCTCACCAGGGGTCTCAAAATAATCACATAATGCTTCATGTACTTAACATTATTTGGTTGAGACCGAGGTCGCCATTTGGCAATTACACTGCTTCGTATTCTCTCAACTCGTTTTCAACCACAATAATATGCACCACGAGACACTCGTGACTATAGGAATGGGAGCTCAGTATTACACCGAATGACAGCCCCCCCCCCCTCTCTCTCTCTCTCTCTCTCTCTCTCTTAATTTCTCTCTCTCTCTCTCTCTCTCTCTCTTTCTCTCTTCCTCCCCTTCTTTTTTCTCATAAACTCTCTTAGCTAGGCTGTATTCGACCCCCCCTCTCTCTCTCTCTCTCTCTCTCTCTCACACACACACACACACACACACACACGCAGAGGCTAGCACTATACACTTAAAATAAACAAAAAAATGGGGCTCTCAAAAGAGCCCGCGGGGGTAATATGTACTCACATAAGAAATAACGGAGGTGTGCCGCTCTATAAATGGGTCTGGGTTTTTTTTTAATGTCAAAATTGTGAAATATGGGCCTTTACTTAGAGGAAATCCCCCCCCCCCCCTGGGCGTTACATATTGGAAGGAGCTTGAGCGGCACACCCCCGCCCAAACTAAATCTGAGTCTCCCCCCCCCCCCCCCCCCCCCCCGCTAAATATTATCAGTTGTGTTTGAAAGACCTCTTCGCAAGTCGGTGAAGCGGATTATCTCAGTTATAACAAGTATAGGGAGATTTAACAAAAGGGAAATATCATTAGGTAGAATGTCTCTTCATTCCGATTTTACTTAATCGACAATTCACAGGAAACTAGCTTCTTAAAGCCTTTTAAACCGGGCTTTTTAATAAATGAATACATAAAAACACCTTTTGTATAGTACGCTTAATATAGACACTGTCTGAATGGCCTCACAATCGTAAAAGTCTATTGTTAGAAATTATTGCCTCGCTGCTCCTGACAAAAAGGCAAAATTCAACCGCAAAACACACGTTTTTTTATACAGCTTTATAATTCAATGGTTTATCACGGCTTGCGAATATTACCCTCATAATTATGTTATGCTTCACATAAACGAATCGTTCGCTCTATGATATAATTCGATTTGTCATCATGAGATCTGTTTGTTACAAGGAAACATTTTGAAGTGTAGGTTAATATTGTGTTTGAAGTCTTGAAGTGTATGTTTAATTACAGCTTTGGATAAGTATTGCTGTCCGTCCGTTTCATTCTATTTAATCGCTTTAGTGAATCACCTCGAACTGTTTATTCTTGAGATTAAAAGACAAATATCGTGAATCGGAAAACAAACTTTGCGAAAGGTTTATGTTGTGTACTAACAGTCTAGCGGCAGTATGTTCAACGGAGTTGCGTTGAGCGATTTGAACAACATATTTTTGAACTCAGCGTTTCGAGCTAACTTTTAGCAGTCTTCATATATTTTTTAATGAGTTTCTTCATGAGTTATACCTGATCACCATTTGCTCAGAGAAATGACGTGAAAGAGTTTTTGAGGTAAGAACGTGTTTAATTGTGTTTGTGATATGGCAGCATGTATATGAGTTACACTACAGTCTGGTGCAGTTTCACGGTGAACTTATGAATTGCAATATGTCTGTATATACATGCTACAATGGAATGCTGTTTAATGGACTATGTCAATATAGGCTTAACTTTTCTTTCCATGATATCATTAACAAAATTGGCAAATCCAAGGAGTTTTATGCCATTATTTATGGTTAATTTTAAATCCGATCTCAGGTAAGTTACTGTTGATAAGATCAGAGCAAGCTAAGAGATTGGTTATAATTATAGGGAGCTCGAATCATAATTATACCAAATTACAATCTTGAGGTATATATTTTTCCACTTATTTTTGTATCACAATCATATTGGCATCTAATAACTAGTTCAGAGGCCCGCCATAAAGGGTTGATGTGAATCACAACTTATTTTCAATTGATATCAAACGCAACTATATGAGAGATAGGAGACTGCAAACTTGCGATTGGTAAGAGGAGTTGCGATTGTTCGGGATCAAGTGGGCTCAATCGATCAATCTTTATAAGACGGGCCCCTGGACATGTTTGCTCATACACCAGAATACTCTGATTCTAGGAGTTGTAGAATGTTACTTAGAAGGGCCTTAACCTTTCATAAGCATGTACATGTACTTCTTAAATCTATATACATGTAGTTGATGATGCATAATATGTTTACATTATACGAGCAAGTGAGACGTGAACCGAGCATGAAGGAATGGGAATTAATTTTTGAAAGTCGGACAGCGTATGATAACACATAACGGATAATACAATACAAAAGGTAAAAATACATATATCATAAATTTCGCCAACTATTTATAAGAGAAAGGGAAATCATGTGAAAATGACTCTGATGTAATGAGTCTTTATATAAATTATATGCCGATGTGCAGGTCGGGGTGCAGGTTCATTTTTCAATTACAATCAAACATGTTTTTTAGCAACCACCTGTACAGAAAGACCACTAATAATTAAAAAAAAACATACATCGTTGTATCCCTTGAAAATTGGTTCTCATTGAAACGTGTACTAAAGGAACCTGTGCAAAATATAAAGCCCACCTGCCTATAAAGATGACTTTCTTGTCTCAGCTGAGAGGTCTTTATATACAGTTTTAACTGTATTAAGCATTACACAATGCAGGTATATACATACCATACTACAACCCTATCATGCTAGGCGTTGTGGCGTGCGCCTGTAATCCAGCTAAAAAGTTGAAATTTACAAAATGATTCAGCCGAGGACACGAAGGTTCGAAACTCAGTCACGTCTTTCTGATAGTGACGTCGGTCCCCAGACGTAAATAATCATATCTGATTGATACACGTCTGTAAAAAAAAACCACTACACACACAAACACACCAGGCAGGCATATGCCAAACCCCGGAATGCACTTTTTTATCGCATTTTTATTACATTTTTCTTCCACGAAGAGTAAAGCTGCGGTTGTCTTCATATTCATGTACAGTGTAGGAATAGACCGAGCTATCATTTTCGTTTTTTTTAAGAAAAGGTCTCCATTTAACTTTTCATTTACCTATTTACCTCTATGGCAAGCTTTTGTATCGTAACACCGTGTCCTTTCATTCAAATAATAAATACAAGATAGTCATAGAAAGATTATGAAGATGATTATCTGAATATTATCACTTGATTGATATTGGATCAAACAAACAAGCAAACAGACAAACAAACATACAAACAGATCAAAGATGGATAAACGTGTATATAGAGCTCTAACAAGCTTGTAGTTATATGTCATCCAAAGAGGTACTATGTGTCTGATTGTTATACTTAGAAAGATAGGCTATTCGAATTACAACAAACCTGCAAAACTATACTTGTTTTGAGAAAAGAAAACGTGCCAAATGTAATTGGGTTAATTAATTACCAGGCAACAATGGCAACCTAATTACCCATAGGTATTTTAAAAACCTACATTTCAATTTTGATCTGCACAAATCATTATAAAAACATATTGATATATACATATATATGTATAATATTTCGACTATGATTTCAAATGGGGCATTGTTATTAATTATTTGTCTTCCTCGTAGAGGTCAAAGGGATGGGTATAAACAGAAACAACAAACAAGTTATTACCAGAACCCAACCCTCTCCTCTGTAGTGTTTCTGTCTATCCCATGCCGAATCAGGGATCATCTGGGCGAAGCGTGGGTCCAAATATTAAAGGGGCACTATCATCACGGACGCGGGGGGGGGGGGGGGGGGCGTCGGATGATCCGACAAGGCCGTTTAATATAGGGAGGTTTTGGAATTAGGGGTGCACCGATCACCTTCACATCGCGTTTCCTCCCTCCCCCCTCCCCCCCCCCCCCCATTTTGATGGTCATTTAATAGAGCGATTTACTAACATTCTATGCATACTTTTTGTAAACAAAGATTGTTCTTGACAATCTAAAAAGTTGTCTGAGGCTTGTCCAACAAAGACAGTAACACATATGCACACTGGATTCCAAGTATTGTAGTTCGTTCATTAATGACAGGTATAATGGAACAACACGTCATTAGGTCCACATGAAAGAAAATTCATACATTTAAATATATTAGTATACCGGTCTATTGTGGCGGTAACCCCCCCCCCCCCCGCCCCCACTCTCACCTGCCTCCCGAAGCTACACCAATAGTAGACTTTGCACATACCATTCATATGATTCAAATATTGCGAATGCAATATAAGTGACATGAAATTGACATTGGGTACACATGTTTCAAGGTACCTTTCCCTACGACAATAAAATCGATATTATATTATGTGGAAATCAAACACTTATTTACAGGGACACGCTACGAGGTTTTTATTTGCACACAGGATAATAATTCGCGCTGAAAATACCACGACAAGTCGACAACTATGAAAAATTGGTCACCCATGTCCTTTGCACACAAAACAGAGGTCGGTTATAGCAACGAGAAAGACCGTGGGAGTGCTAGTCTCTCTTTATGACCCCAACCTTAAATTTTAGATTTTTCAACCGGTTCGAAACGTCGAGCCACTCCCGCCACCCATCCTCTCCAATCGGCGCTATGGTTCTCCTTAGAACTATTAGCTAAGCAAGATCACCAACAGTCTTTTCAAGACTCCACCAACGGTCCTTTTCAGGACTACACACCCTCAAGAAAGATTACCGAGAATCCCTTTCAGGACTCCTCAATCCTCCCTCTCTCTCACATGGTGCATCCGCAAGCCTACTGTATATAATATAGTTTGTTATTATCTCCATATACGCAATTGAGTTCGTGTACTTGCGTGAGAATAAACAGTATCAATTTTCATGAATAGTATCGTGATTATGTATATTTCGTTATAGTTCTCCATACAATGTTTGCGTCAAACCTGCCATTAGTTAAATGATAATGACGATTGACACGGTAAACATTAAAAAAAGGTCATTTCCTTGTCCGTATTTGTCCAAATTCTACTCTCAGAAGTCCATTTAAAACAGAACAGAGGAATGTTTGTTTTCCATGTACAAGTGATTTCGTTAATAAAATCATTTTTAAGTAAGACTATGGGAGCAGCCACGGTTGAAATTTGTTAGACCCCCCCCCCCCTTTTTTTTTTTTTACCTCGATCGACATGACTGTGCCCCACCCCCTCCAAACATCAAACTCTGGCTACGTGCCTGTATGGGAGCTGGCGGTTTGACGATTCACCCACGTTCGTCGTGGTTTACTTTTGTACAAATTCGTTTTTGAAATCATATTGTAGTTTTGTATCGTTTTGACTTCTATTTCACAGGTAATATAGGACCACGCAACAAAACGACTCCAGGCAACGTGTTTAACTAAGAATGGATTTGAAACTAAAGAACTGTTAGCTGCATTGCTGTCGTCGCAAGAGTGGTATCACGGATCTAATTGGAATTAAGTCATTTTGGGTCACCGTTCAAATCGTGAGATATTTTGAGAAACAATGGAGTGGACGGAATTCAAAGGCAATGGTATTCTTGTTGATATTGGATTGATTAACTCTAAGGTGTGATTCGAACCCTGGACTTAATATACAAGTGCTTCAGTTGTTCCGCCGATGGCTTGTTATGGTGAGTACCGGTGTAATATCAATATTTCCATTTATTTTGGATACCTTACACTACGTAACTATGCTGCGATTGTTAATACCTGGTAGTGAATATTTATATACCCATACGTCTTATGGTAGGTCGATGAACCTACTTATTAGGCCGCTAAATGATATATGTTTGGAAGTGTCAGCCGATTCTCTCAGCTCAAGTTGGTGTCGGGCGTAGATAACTACATATGTTTAGAACAATTCATTCACTCATCCATCCGTTATCACTCATATTTTGACATTCGTTCGTGTTATCAATCATAAATTCCTTTATTTTTCATCCATTCTAGTAATCAATCATTCATGCCTATCCATCTATTAATGCATTCAATAGTATGACTATTCGTGCCTTCGTGTATAAGTAAGTGTAGCAAATGAGGGAGGGGGGGGTGTCAAACACAAAAACTACATTTTATTTCACATCACCACATATTTTGCATTTCAAACTAACTCTCTGTTGACGAATCTGAGTATTTTCTTTTCATTTTAGACAATGATCTCTGATCCATTGCATTATTGAGTAGTGGCAATACAGATAACTAGGATGGGGGGGGGGGGGGGCGATGTACCAATGCCGAAGTTTATCTGAGAAGAAAGACAATAAATCGATCTACCTTCAAATAAGCGAGAAAAAAATGACGCGCTGGTCCCAATCGTTCCATTAAAGAAGAAGAAAGAGGGGAAAGAGTAGAAGAGAGGAAAGAGAAGAAGAATGGAAAGAGAAGAAGAGGGGAAAGAGAAGAAGGGAAAAGAGAAGAAGAGGGGAAAGAGAAGAAGGGAAAAGAGAAGAAGAGGGGAAAGAGAAGAAGAGGGAAAGAGAAGAAGAATGGAAAGAGAAGAAGGGAAAAGAGAAGAAGAATGGAAAGAGAAGAAGAGGGGAAAGAGAAGAAGAGGGGAAAGAGAAGAAGAATGGAAAGAGAAGAAGGGAAAAGAGAAGAAGAGGGGAAAGAGAAGAAGGGAAAAGAGAAGAAGAGGGGAAAGAGAAGAAGAATGGAAAGAGAAGAAGGGAAAAGAGAAGAAGAGGGGAAAGAGAAGAAGGGAAAAGAGAAGAAGAGGGGAAAGAAAAGAAGAGGGGAAAGAGAAGAAGAGGGGAAAGAGAAGAAGAGGGGAAAGAGAAGAAGAGGGGAAAGAGAAGAAGAGGGAAAAGAGAAGAAGAGGGGAAAGAGAAGAAGGGAAAAGAGAAGAAGAGGGGAAAGAGAAGAAGAATGGAAAGAGAAGAAGGGAAAAGAGAAGAAGAGGGGAAAGAGAAGAAGGGAAAAGAGAAGAAGAGGGGAAAGAGAAGAAGAGGGAAAAGAGAAGAAGAGGGGAAAGAGAAGAAGAATGGAAAGAGAAGAAGGGAAAAGAGAAGAAGAGGGGAAAGAGAAGAAGGGAAAAGAGAAGAAGAGGGGAAAGAGAAGAAGAGGGGAAAGAGAAGAAGAGGGGAAAGAGAAGAAGAGGGGAAAGAGAAGAAGAGGGAAAAGAGAAGAAGAGGGGAAAGAGAAGAAGGGAAAGAGAAGAAGAGGGGAAAGAGAAGAAGAGGGGAAAGAGAAGAAGGGAAAAGAGAAGAAGAGGGGAAAGAGAAGAAGGGAAAAGAGAAGAAGAGGGGAAAGAGAAGAAGAGGGAAAAGAGAAAAAGAGGGGAAAGAGAAGAAGAATGGAAAGAGAAGAAGGGAAAAGAGAAGAAGAGGGGAAAGAGAAGAAGGGAAAAGAGAAGAAGAGGGGAAAGAGAAGAAGAGGGGAAAGAGAAGAAGAATGGAAAGAGAAGAAGGGAAAAGAGAAGAAGAGGGGAAAGAGAAGAAGAGGGGAAAGAGTAGAATAATTAAGGGCAAGAGAAGAGGGTGAGAAAGACAACGAGAGGGGGACGAAGAAAATAAGAGAGGAAGGAGAAGAAGAGGGGAAAGAGAAGAAGAGTGGAAAATGAAGAAGAAGTGAAGGATAAGAAGAGGGGAAAGAGAAGAAGAGGGAGGGGAAAGAATACAAAGATAACGAAAAAGAATAACTAGATAAGAAGAAGAAGAAGAAGGAGAAGAACAAGAAAAAGAGCAAAAAGAGTAGTCACGACAACAACATGACCAAGAAACGGAAGAATTAATTAAGAGTGGTCTATATCTTGTTGCTCATTATACCTATCGTGGATCGTAAAAGGTTTCTTTCTGTCTTACAGTTGTTAGCCCTATCAATAAAACGCTATCATGTTTGTACAAACAAGTTCATACACCCTAACCCACACGCACACCCACACAACACACCCCCGTCACGTACTCTGTCATTTACAATGATACGGATTATCCACTGTACGCTAACATGAGTTAAGACGCTTAAAGATCGATTTACACGAAAGTATTGATCCAACCTTTAGGACAATTTAAGACCCCCGCTCCACGCCTATTCACTCCTCCTTGCACCTCTTTTAAAGAACTCTACAAGTTGGTTTCTATTATGAAGTTCTTGTATGAATGCTCGCATATAAAGAGAAGAAAACAGGCAGCAATCAACGACGCTGGGAGTATACCGCAAATCACATTCAAAACCACCAGACCCTGAATTTCAAACCACCTTGTTAGAATATCGCTGAATTTGTCCTTTTTTTTTTGCAAAATGCTGGCGGCTGTCTGGTAATCATGCTGTTGTTGGTATTGTAGAAGTGTGGAGATTATGTAGCACTCGTTTGGTTTCGCCAAGGATATGCTAGCTGCATGTAGGGTGTAGGTTATATACCTTGAATGGGATCTATAAGAGAACAGGATATACTACATAACTATGCTGCGATTGTTAATACCGGATACTGGAGGTATGTACTCATGAGTCTTGTGTAGATCTATAAAGCTTGGGCCTGATTTATATACCGGTTTACTGACATATTCAAATATATGGATGTTTCTTTCCTGGGGACCTTTAGTGACGAGTTAGTGCATTATCCTGTTATTCATGAATGAACTACAATACTCGGAGTCCAGTCTGCATGCATTACTTGTTGTTACGTCGGGCAAGCCTCGGAAAGTTTTAGGGTTGTCCTAAACAAGCTTTGTTTAAAAATTAGGCACAACATATGAATATGTTAGTAAAACCGGTTTATTATGTCAGTTCACGTTGGTGTCGGGCCTAGAAAAATACATATATTTTAAATTATTTATTTATTAATTCACTATTATGTTGTTATTTATTATACATTGCCATTCGTTCGTATAATCAATCATGAATTACTTTATTTAGTTATCATTTCATTTACTTCATCAATCAATCATGCAAGCGATCATATATTTATTCATTTAATCGTATAACTATTCGTGCATGGATTTAGGCTAGAGTTCCATAATGTACCCCTCACTAAAATGAAGACAAATTGAAGAAGAGTTAGGGTTAGAGTTAGGGTAAGACGAAGGGGGTAACTTGGGAACTTATGTTATTAGGAGACTAACAAACCCGTAACAGTGCATATACTACATTGTGTACGTTAACTCAATACAGAAGTTTAGAAGATAAGAAAAAGTCAAGGTTATGTATTTATAATCTTATGTCGATCACCGCACTCGTATAATTAATCAAATTTAACTAGCCCAATTTGATCAAAGTAGGTTTGTTGATATGATTGCTTTAATTTGTGGAATTAGATTGTTGAATTGAATTAAATGGTAAACATTAAACTCATATACTAACCTCAACCCTCGAAACTTGGACAAGGAAATCCACTAGCTTGATTATGCATGTAATGTTTAATGTTTAGTGTATGTGTCATTGAATTAACGAATCGAACAGAGAATAGGCTTATTAAACACCTTGCATCCATTAAACGTAGGAAACGCAATACAAGTCAGTCATGCTCACTGCCAGAAACGGTATTCGTTATGATCTAAAACAAAATATATTAACCTTATGTCATCCTAATTTATGTTTTAGGGAAAGAAGCCAACTTTCTACTTGAGGGGCTATATTCGTAGTGTTAAATAGTTGCAGTCAAAATGTTGGATGGGACTATTAGACATTTCGTTTTCTACTTCCACTGAAGATTTCTATATCAATTTTTCACATTACCCTATGGTATACATGTATACATGTTTTATATGTATAGGCCTATATATATATATATATCCGATGATAAGTCCTCGTGTTGGCATAAGATGACGCAAATAATGATGGAGAAAAGAAGATTATGTCTTTTTGAAAATCCGGAGTTTATGTGTTGGATTTTAAACATAAATCTTCTCTATCATCATTTGCGTGTTTTATATTCATAAGTATAAATGTAAGGAAATAATCTATACAACAGCTTTGGCATCTCTCATTCCTCGTGCGAAAGGAAGCTAGAGAATAATGGTGGCATAGCTTTAATCAAGCCCCCCCCCCCCCCCATTGCTGTGCTCCCGTTTTGGAAACTTTTTACAAAGGTTGAACAAAATGTATCGAAACCAGGTCACTGCCTTAGGACGCCACTTTCTTAACGACAATACACACAGAAATATATATATATATATATACATATATTACATCGTTTACGTATGTAGTTGCCATGACTCTTCTTAACCATAAAATCAGAAACTGATGCAATTGACCACCCATGACCATGGTAACACGAACGTATATTATGTGGATGTAGAATCCAGCGAGGAATACCTGTTTTATACATCACGATATACGTTTAGTTAGTAAATCTATTGTTTATACACACACCCCAACATATTTACACACATTTCAGAATAAGATTTTTTTAAATCGTGACCCTAAAATGCATTCCTTTATTTTGCTTTTTGGTCCAATGGAGTCAAATGCAAATAACTGATCCACATCCTACCTGGAAAATATATGATGTATTTTCTTTTGAAATGATGGAATCGTAAATGAATTGCTTGACAACTTGATGATTTTAGGGTAAGGTATTTTCTACAACATAATTTGTCATAAATAACGCGGATCGAAAACAACAAGCATAGTTCAGTTCCCCTGTTAATTGAATTTCTGGTGGAAGAGCAGGGAATTAGGATTGTAAGCTTGTTAACAAAAATCATCGGGGAGAGTGCAAATAATGATATCTACGGTAACGTTTTATCCAATGTTATCCTAAACTTCCCATTTCATGGCACCATTATTCATACATCACTGTTCATACATCATTTGCCATACATCATTTTTCTCTCTTGCTTGTAAAAAAAAAGTGCAAAGATCTTCGAAAAACCAACGCCAATATCAGTACCTTTGTCCACTATCTATTCTTATGTGTAAACATTCCAATAACATATTCAGTCAAATCTGAACGTGGTTTCTATGGGATGTACAATACACCTGTAGGGTATTGAAATGACCCTTGACCCTTGAGTTGATTTTTCGAAAGTCTCTGCGATATTTTCCTTTATTTTGGGGGTAAACTTTGCATCAACCATTACTCTTAATCCTATTTCTTGCATATTTTAGTTTATACACTGTGAAAAGGTTGGGCCATATTTTCCAACACTTTGCCAATATTCAACCCAATTCCATCTATTGGGCAATATTTTCGTATTTTGCCCCACAGTTGGTCAAGGTTTTCCCAACAAGTGGGCTACCGTAGTCGGGCAGTTGAAGGGTCATATCTTTGCCCAAATTTTGGTCAAAATACGAAACAAATATGCATGTGTGAAGTAGGGTACTTACGTTTACTAATACCACTGGGCCTAATAGATGGTTGGGTTGACTATTGGCACAACGTTGGGCAAAATGCTCAAAAAATATTGCCCAACCTTTTCACAGGGTAGAAACCCAATAAAATCATCACTAACTTATATCATTAAATACAAACTTATCTTTTCCTTCTCCGTCAGTCCTTCAGCTGTAACCCATTCATCGCTTTCATCATAGCCGTCGTCATCGTCAGTTTCATTGTCGCCTTTACCGGGTTGATCATCCTCTCATGATCCCCCTTCCCTTCATCTACAATCCCCCCATCCTCATCATCATCTACATCATCTTCGTCTTCATTCCATGGCCATTTATCTTAGATATCATTGACGTTCTCATCTCCACCTTCGTCATCATTGTTACCATCATCAATATCATGTCAGGTACATCAATATATGTGGGCCATGCTCTATACTCTTGCAATACGATATTATACAAATAATGCATGCTTCGACGTTCAATATAACAAAATATAATGTTATAATATATTTATAATGTTTTAATGTTTTATAATGTTTGAGGAATTGTAATATTTATGACAGTTTATCATTTCTTTTTTGAAAATAACAATTTATATATATACGTATTTGCTTATTTATGATTCCTTGTCAGAAAACAATTATTGTACTTTATATTATTATTGTTATCGAAAAAGTGTATACTTACATGAATGCAGAAGAAAATCAAATCAAATATATTATTAGCCAGCACATTGAGAATTTACCGAGTGAGGTTATATTCAACGAGGCCCCAGGCCGAGTTTAGAATACATTGGCACGTTGGAAATTTCTGAGTTTGTAGGTGAATATAATTGAACAACGATGATCAAAGGTAATTTAATATGAAGATTGTTTAGTATTTGTGGGCATTTCTGCTAATGATGTATTAATGGGATGGGGCATTCGTGAATGACCGACAATACCTTTCAGAACATGTTTGGTTGCATGATTAGATTTTGTAGGTCTTGACCATCAAATCGACAATAACAGATTAGTTCTGAACATTGCTTGGTCCCAAGTATCTTAAATTTAATTCAAAGCAATTCGATTCCCTTTTAGGTTTGAGGACGTCATCCGAAAATCCGCTGCCTTTGGCGGAGATGGGCAGCGCCACCAACGGTCCGAGCCCAGAGGCAATTCAGCAGCTTTTCGATGCTTGCGACCTGGATGGTAATGGATACATTGAATGGGAAGAGTTGGAGGTGGTCTGCGAAAATTTGGACAGGGATGAACTCGAACACATATTTGAGGTTAGAATTTTGTTTAAAACGGGATTTGCCTGACAAACACATTTGTGTCCCTAAAGTCCCTTTTCTTTTCTTATATTTTATAATTCAAGGCCCCGTCTTACAAAGAGTTGATATCAATCGCAACTTATTTGCAATTGATAGCAATCGCAACTATGTTCATAAGAGATAGGAGATTGCTAACTTGCGATTGATTGGAGGATTTTCGATTGATTTGTAAGACGGTGCCCAGATTTACTCTGCCGCCCATAAATTTGGAAGACTTTTCTTTAACCTCTTTTCATGAAATTATTGTTACAAGTATGACTTCTTCTTGATAGAAACAGCTTATAACTATCTTATCAGAACTTGATAAATCAATCTCTGTGAATCTTTGAATAGATCAATACAATTCTGAGAAGATTCTAAGCTTCATCTATCAAGAATTTATCATATCGTCACAATCAGCTTATGAAATGAGGTAAGAATACAATTACTATTCCAACTTTATGGATAACAGTTTACCCGACTGACAGAATTTATTTCATGATCTCGTTATTCTTAAACCTGGAGTGTAAAATCCTCACTCTTCTTCTATTTCAATCTTTATCTCGTATGTCCTTTCCCTTTTCCTGCCTCTTCTCATTTCATTGTAGATTTTTATTGCAATAAATAAAGAACTGTGCGTATTACTGTGTTTTATCGAACAAATGTTCAATGTATTGTATTTTAATGTAATTTTTCTATCCTTTATAAAATCAATTAGTTTTAGCCTTTGGCTTCTATTTGAAATATTATGTTCTTTTTAAGATAAATTAACCAGTTCCTATCAAATCGAATTCAAATTCAAACATACAAGCGTATTTTTAAGAATTCGATAAATTCAGGAAAACACAATGCACAGGTGAAATTACGCGGTTATAATTGATAATTAATTATCCTTTTGTTTCATTTAGGCATTAGATGGAGATGGCGACGGACGGATCAGTATAACAGATTTCACTGAAGGCTTTCACAGCGTCAGCGAGGCACTCCTTTCAGTCAGCCGTCGTAGGAGGCGTCAGCAGTATTTGGAGGATTGTGACAGTGAAGAGTTCGAGGTGTTTTTGCAGCAATTGGGACCTGACCTTGACCTTGTATCGTGGTGAGTCAGACTTGTTCTATTTAAAGCCCCTCTGCACTACGTATAGCTACTTGCGCCCTCTATATAGCGAACAATACCTAATTGGTGACCATTGGTCCCCCATGGTCCCCGTTTTCTTATGTTAATTGAGAGCTGTTTTGATGAGATAACCACCTGTCAGTGACCATGCAGGGAGGTCTAATCCCTCCTGGCTGAAGTAGTGCAGAGGGGCTTTGAACATTTACAGGGCTTTTTGTGGACGATAGAATTTTATATGGAAAGCGTAAATATATTCATTTGAATGTGAACAACGGGTTCTTCAATAAATCTTAACATATGATAAAAACTATCCAAAAACAAAAGCAACAAACAGTTAAAAGATATGTATATATACACATAAGAATAGACAGAAGAGAGGAAACGATATCTAAAAGGAAAAAAATAGATAGAGATAGCGGAGAAAGAGAGAGAGGGGGGTGGTGTGGGGTAAGATATCTTGTGGAAAGTGGAGAGGGGCATTCATTTCCATAGAATTTATATGTTGTTTGATATGTGGGAGATGGGTGCAAAAGAATGCAAAAGTGGATGAGAGAAAGAGTAATGGGAGAGACAGAGAGAGAGAGAGACAGAGAGAGAGAGAAACAGAGAGAGAGAGAGAGAGAGAGAGTGGGGAGAGAGAAGGAGGGAATTGAGGAGAAATGTCGACTGCATAAAGTGATGGGACTAGTTCGATTTGATAAAATCTAGACAAATTGGCCTCAATAATAAATAAAGTTTTTACAGTGATTTGCTTTAATAGGTTTTTACCAGCATTATTCTAACAATGTGGGTTATTAATGCAATACATTAATATTGAATTTAAAGCCAAAGCAAAAGAGAGTTAAAATCCAGAGAAAATATCGAAGGCATAGAGCAATGGTACTAGTTCGATTATATACAAACTATAAAAATTGGCTGATTATAATATCATGAAATATCCAAAGTCTGGATAATATAGATGTCAGTGATATTTCAATCTGTTGTGCTATAACGGGCTTTACCAGCATTATTCTAACAATGAAGCTTATGAATATGGATGACTTTAATATTCAATCTAAAGCCAATCGAGTGTGAGCCAGAGAAGGTCGTGATAAACAGCTCTACACTTATTATGCATTACAAAATGCTTTAAAATATTGGTTAAAATCGTATATTGGCAGATTCAAGCTAAATTGTCCCTTATGTTACCACACGCAATATGGGTAATTCCATAAATAAGGGACCCACTTTGTTACATTTTCGATGTTCTTCTTACATAAGGATCCCACACGTATTTATGGCTCTGAGTAAAGACTAAAATAGTGGAGTGAGATTGTAAAGTGTTTTCTGAGCATAACATCATACCTAGAATCACTTAACAATCATACTCCACTATTTAAATCCTTACTCAGAGCCACAGGGACACCAAAAATGTCACAAAGTGGGTCAATAATAATGGAATTACCCGTATCCAATCAGTAGATGAGGTTCATCAGAGTACTACAGCTCGAATTAGACCAAACCTATCCACCTTTATATCCACCAGATATGCCATAGCTTGGAGGCCTTTAGGGCGATATTATAATAGACCTTAAGACACAGGTTCTCCATAACTTCCTGTCTTCAGCTGTTCTTTATAGCTGCTCAAATTACATTCCCGTCCACTGCTTCTTGTTATCAATCCATGTCCTAATTGGTCTGCCCTCATTTCTTCTGCCATCATCAGTTCCTGCTTGCAAGATGGTGTTTTCCAAGCTATTCTTCCATCTAGTTACATGCCAAAACCGCTGTACACGTAGCTGTCTTCTTTTCACAATTGTGATATTGTGGTCAAACACCAAAAACAAAGACCAAATACATTGTATTAAATTACATTTAATGTCAATATCTGCTTTGAGCTCCGCATATGACGTTTTACTTTGAACTGACCATTTCGTATTATTACAAGAAAAACAAAAACAATAAAATTACATACAGACACCATATTTTATTTCAGATGTAATACAGCAAGATTCAATTGGAATACTCGTATTCAGATTCAGATTTTATTGTCCACGTTAAAAAAACACAGAAATTTGGTCTCCACTGGCAGGAAATAACAATGAATAACATAAGAATACATAAATGTGCACAAGGCAAGTACATCAATTATTTTTTACAAACAGTTGAATACATTCTGACAAAAGTAAGAGGAGATATCAGAGTAAGATGAGAAAAGGAATGAAGCAGACATAACAACTCTTACTTCTTTTTTTCAAATAGAAGAAACATTTTTCAATCATTCATACAATGATACAATTATTTCATTTTGAGGGCTATTACTCGACCACAGCGCTATTTATCAACAGTATATTACATAGTAACATAATAATATCAGAAGGTAATTGGCTTTCGCACATCATCCCAACTTGTTTAATATAACGTTATTCGAATAAAATGTACTGAATTACTTCAATATAATTCAAACACTACGACAGATGTGCAGATTTTAGACATTTTAGACAAGAATAATCGGAACAAATATATTTTTCACATACTTATAAAATTGCACGAACTTCTCATTACCAGGTAGAATCATCTCAGAGAGTTTATGATTAGAGTAATTCATAACTGACATATAAATATGCGATTCCATGACACCCACTTTATCCATCTATATCAGTACTGCGCAGCTGACGTGTTGACGTGTTGACGTATTTTTTCTGAGACACCTTATACATATGAAGAGTTTAATTCCAAAAGGAGCTAAATCCATTTTGTAACTTAAGAAAACGAAGAAAAAAATGTTTACCAGATTGTACAGGCATCTATGGAAAGTGATATTAGAAAGTCCATTTGTTCATAATTACTCTCAAAATGTAGGTAAAGAATTTTGTTGAAAGACAGGTATTTAAGTGAACAATGTTCTGATATCAATAACTCAATTTTCACCAGGAGTGGATTTAGCTCCTTTTGGAATTAAGCTCTTCATATATGCGAACACCTGTTGCTTCTTCTAGCGTTTGTATATATTTTGTGCTCTGTTTACCTTCCTATAGGTTTACACGTAGAGATGTACTTACTACGCATAGTGTGGTTTGTGTGTGGTTTGAGTAATACAGCAAATATCACATGATCACGCCAGGCCTTCAAGATTTTTAGCATCTGATACGAATAATAATATCGGCTTATCCCTCCTGATATGTTTTCGCCCAAAGTAGCATCAAACTATCTTTTTTCATGAAGTCCGTCTTTTGTTTTGTTAATATCTAAACCCATTCTATTTTTTCTCGTAAATTCTCGAAGTGGGTTAGTCTGATTTACTTTTCTCTCCTTTCTTGTGAATAGAAATAAAAGATATAATTTTATATTCTTTGTCAAATTGATGAATGATCAAATTGTTAACAAAACCATTTACTGCTCTATTATCTAAAAGCTAAGGACTGGATAAAAGCTATACCATATTTTTCTGAGGTCCAAATAGTTTGTGTTGTTTCGTTCCTTTTCATCTATATCCATTGATATCAGTGATATACTCATTGTTATGGTAGAGATGAATCTTCAAGTTTCAAAATGGGATCTTCTTCGTGTTTTTATTTTTTTACAAAGAGGAAAATGGAATCATCCAATGAGGATTTTGGTTTCCATGGTATTTGACATTAATGTCTCCTATGTCCAGACAACTAGATGCTATATTATTATATTTCATATAGCTTCGCATAACTATAATATCATAACATTATACAGATAAATGTATAATATCTATCATGACATGGCTTGCGTGTATGCGCACGAGGCATGCGCGCCAAATCTGCGTCAGTTGCTTGAAAGCCCGGCTGTTCAAAGAAAAACCAATACCCCAAGGTATAATATTTATAACACACGTCATATATTTACGTCGATATAGGTTGAAGTTTGGTTTAGGGTTCAACCCGGCTAGAACAAACTCGCCTTGCCTGGTATATACACGACCGCCAATCATCAAATAGATCGGAAAGGCATATATCGACGTCAAAGAACTCTAGCTAGCCAATTTAACAAGAATATCTACAGATCATCAATTGAAGAACGGCCACATTTTAGCATTTTTAAGTTGACAACACGGATTACGTTTCATGCCGCAACAGGTCTTTTAATTAACAACGGATTTTAGTCCACGCGTTATAAATCCTAACCGACCTCAATTGCGACATCTCGCAACAGATGTGGCATATTTACCACCACTAGGTCGAAAGATAAAGGCGACATTTGCCACTTTGCGTTGGAATAAGCATGGGCGTCTTAGATGGGAGCGAAAACGGTAGTCGATCGTCTTGTTTATGATTTCGTTTGGAAGAAAGGAAACCTTCGAAACTCTTCTGAGTTTGGATTTTAATTTGGAAATACATTGAGGGATGTTTGCTGGCAAGAAAGGATCTCTTCAGTGATTTTCTTGCTTTGAAGCTGCGTCTATTTTCATTGTGATATGATTATGTCGAATCCATTTCTCCAGGCGACAAGTTTGTGCCAAGCAATTATTGTTCAAGGTATTGTATGCGTGGATAACCCGTGAAGTTCTCAAACATCACACAGCCTTTAAACGATTCCCGTCATCGTTTTTTTTTTAACTTCACATGAACAGAAAAGTTTTAAACTAAAGTGAGAGAGAGGGAAATATCTACACGACTATTTTAAGATCCTGAGACATTTGAAATTATCTCCTGTTTTATCATAATTTGTTTCCGAATTCTGATAACTGGACATTTACCAAGATGGGCTCGTACGGATAAATTAACGACATTCTGCATTTAAGTAAATAATTGAATGGATTGTTTTAGTACGTAACCCTGTACGAAACCATGGACGATTCACGAATCCGCCACCTCTTCGAAGTCTGCGACCTCAACGGTAGCGGATACATCGAGTACGACGATCTCCGTGATATATGTTTAGGGAGCGATCTCGAGATCACGGACGCGGAGCTCGGCAGCGTCTTCGACGAACTCGACACCGACCGCGATGGGAAGATAAGCGCTGAGGAGTTCGAGCAGGGCTTCCAAGGGGTAGAGGAACTCCTCCGACGGAAAGTGAAGAGCAGTGGCGGTAGTGGTGGTGGTGGAGGGGTGTCGAGAGGGGGGCAAGACGGAGTGGATGGGGGTAAAGATGGACCGAGGAGGGGGCAGAAAAGGGGTGAGAACAATAACGGTGTGACTGGTAAAGATGGAAAGGTTACCCCAGCCTACACGGCGTGGCAAGGTCTGGTTACCAGCCTCGGACCTGGTGTTACACTCTTGCCAAGGTGCGTACCTCAACAGGAGTCATCAAAATTTTATCTTTACCATTTCGAGACAATCATCATTTATTTCATTTTTTGGCACTTGGCTTATTAAGTTATAATTCAGAGACTTAAGATCATCTCAGATTCATGAACAAAATGAGTTTGTCCATTGTTGTTGCATGACCACATTGAGCTTGATTTCAGGAATTTGAAAAGGGAAAAATAAGCTTTAAAATTCTTAATTGGCAACACGTACGTTGAGGGTTCAGAATCGTCGACTTATAAATCAAAACGGCTATTTTATTCAACTTTTAACACGATAGCTAAACATGTATGTTTTTTTCAAAGACATTACATTTTATTAGAACTGTGAAGAAGTAAATGGTAACAAATATGACCTGCCAATTTCAAGAACAACGTAAGATGAATTAAGCCGTTTAAAAGCCCTGTCCTGACCATGAGGATCTAATAAATCTCTGATAACCTTTTTTTTTAATTTGAATTATACTTGCCGTACTTATACTGTTTATACCTCAAATCTTATTTTAAGATTTGCGTCCTCATTACCACTGACATTAAAGCTATTATGTTAGTGATCCTGAAACATCGAGGGTTTTCGCGATCTTAATTGGATCAAACAATAATATTGCTACTATGTCAAAGTTTATCACTTCATAACCCTCGTTATAATCTTATTCGTTCATCATTTTGTAAATTTTTTGCAATGAATGATTTTCTTCAATTATTGCTCAAATCTAAGTTCCATACCTGTTCAGTTTATTGCTTGTTCCGGGTTTAATTTTGCATGTACGGTTGACGAATCCTGGACAAAACAGATTGAGGGGGTGTGGGGTGTTATTATTACGGGACTAGTTGGTTTACCACACAATCATATATGCGTCTTACCACACAAATGTGGTCCCCGTTCCATTATGGACACGAATCACCCTTTTTAAAATGTTATATAGTACTTTTTTTATTCTCCTCCGAACAGGGAATGACAGGGTGACTCTGATCACTGTGATATTTTTCTCCCTTTTAAAAGAAAAAGATGGACCCCCCCCCCTCCTCCCTGTTCAGAATCACCGTTATGGCTTTGCATGGCCCTCGGCAATATTCCAAAAGTATCGGTGCTTAGTTTTCAAGTTCAATTGTACGAAGTTTTATGAATCCATGCATGATGATTTTGAAAAGGATAGCAAGTATTGTTAAGCAGTCGAGCAGTACTCGAAAGTGACATATGTTCTAACTAAACGACATTTGATATAATTGGATACACTTCTGTGTTTTGAACAATAATGTTAGTTCACATTCACACACGTTGTACATGCTTTAAAAATACTCCGATAACAACCATTAGTAAAGAGGGCATAACCCCAATGGAAAATACTGAAAATGTATTATTAACTGTGTAGTGTTATCATCCCAAACCGAAAGAGATTGCTCTTGGAGTGTCCCAATATTGCAATTTATGACAAGAAGTAACTCATCACTTTGGGTTGAGAGAGACTGTGAGAGAGGGAAAGAGAGAGAGAGAGAGAGAGAGAGGGGGGTCTTGATAAATAGCACCGAAATCAACCAGTCTGTGGTAATTACATTGCTGTAAAACTCCAGATGATATTTGAAAATGAGAATGAGAAATAAAGTGAACTGGTGGAGGTGCAAAAAAAATGGAAGAAATTAGGCAAGATATGAATTAAAGAATTTGCGATTAATCAAACGTGAACGAGCAACTCTGCAATGTACTTTATTAAGCAGCTAGACTTTTTGTTGTGAAATATGATTAGTTTCTAGAAGTTAAATAATATATGCTGTGCAAGGGGGTCATCACAAGCCTGTTAGTCGAATACCATTCGTGCAGCGGTGTGTATAGTGTTTATAGGGCAGTGGTATTTATGAAATCATGAAGAAGAAAAAAAGAAAAAATATCAAATCGCAGAGAAATCCCCTTCCTCCTAAAAAAAATGTCTTATTTTATTAAACTCTGTCCTCCATAAGACTTTTCTAAACTCCCGACCTAATTGTTTTGTCCGCTTTTTAATCAAATCTATGTTATTACCAACACTCGTACCTACATCATGAAAGGATGGTCATTCCTTTAAAGAATCAACCTGAAATAAAAACAAAATCTACTCCAGTATGATGTTAAAGAGAAGGTTGGGTTCTGGGAGGAGGTGACAAATAACATGTGAGCGTTATCATTGTTATTTTGCAAGTGTGGAAGAACATCATAACAAATGTTCCCTGAAAAGTATGGCTCTTCAAATGCCTCAATATTCTAAATATGGCATTTAACAGCATAAAAATCGGGACGGTTTTTTAAGCAACATGTTTGTGTAGTCCCATATAGATGATTCCAGAACTTCGCAGTACACACCAATACTGATATGCTACATGATCAACCTTTTTTGATCAATTCCACACCGTCTTTTTCACAATAGAATCTCATGACAAGAACTCAATTTAATCTTTAAGTGCGTTCACTTTCTTAAATTATTTCTTGTTAAGAAGATAAAAAAGAAATATCAGAAATTCATTGAAATCCGCAAAGGAGCAAGCTGAAATTCATGTTTAGAATTTACTGATTGTAATGGAAAGAAAGCTAGAGGTTCTTATAAATTGAGAACCTGTCAGTTATGAAATGAAACACAACTTCAAATATAAGCCTGCATACATGGTATTCAATGCGGTTTACACCAAACTACCAGTTGCGCGTGTTACCGTGAACTATGGCATATTCGTGTGGCGCCATATGGAACGTTCTCATGCATAATGTATAGGCTAAACGTGAGGTTGGAGGTGTTTGTTTAATAGCACCAACGTAATGAGATATTGTGAGATTGTTTTATAATCCCACCAAGTGTGTGGGTGTATGAGATACCCAGTTTACAGTACAACACATGCAGTAGAGTTTTGTTATGATAAAATATGATGATATCAAAATGCCGGGCTAATTATGATTACAGGGCCCCAAGGAGAACGGTATTAATTAATGCTGATGAGGCTACCCTCGGTAAACGAGACTTATAACTATTGTTATTATTATTGTTGTTGTTGTTATTATTATTTCATTCAATATGATATGAGTTATGCGTTATAACACCCGGATAAATAAGTATCGTTGTGAAAGTAATACCAAGTTTTTATATGGCACACACCTCTGACAGTTAACGTGGAAATGCCATTAGAAATATTATAAGTTATTTTCAATTTTACCCGAGTGAGTCCGAATATTGTAGCACTTTACACTTGTGTTGGAGGTGACATCTGACACGAAATTTAATTAGCGATATATATATATATATATATATATATATATATATATTTCTATGAAAAGAACGCGATCCTACTAAAGCAATTATTAAAGTATTTATCCCCTGCTAGAAGCGTTAATTTTACTGCCTTATCTATATAATGAGGGGGAAAAATGTAAATTATAAAAATGTACAGGAGACCCATGAAAATGATAACTAATTGAAATATTCATCGTCATTCAGTAGTATTTGATAAGACTTTAACATTCTTACATAAAAACTGCATTTTAAATTTCAGAAGATTACAAAGAAATATATTTGTCTATGGAGAAATGGACATGTTGCACAAATGATGCAGGAATGTTAGGTTAGATGATATTAGAATGAAGTATACAAATTAATGTAGAAGACACATAAGATAAGAGCAGCTGTTGTAAGCCCAAAACGGACTAGACTTTGGACATAATCAGCATGGTTTTAAAACATGATTCCCTAGCTTGTTGCAAAGTTCAAATTGGCGGTCACTTACATAATTTCTTCCAACTGAAATAGTATAGACTGTTACAGACCATGGCTGTTATACGGCTACTTAAAAAAATGTAATTGTTGAAAACATGCTACATTTACTTTATAGACACTGATATCCTTTCCCCCATCTGTAATAATACAGATTGTTGCAGAACAAGGACGTTAAATAAGTTAGAACGCGGCTATTTGTAGACAATTTGATAGTGGAAAGCATGCTATATTTTCGTTAAAAACATAGATTTAATTATTTTCATCTGAATAGTAAATCTCTGTTTTTCAGTGAATTTCATTGACTGAAATGAAGTTGAATCGCAATATATCATAACAAGTATTTGGGTACATGACATCAGCCCAATATTGATGGTTGAACCATGTTATTTGGTACATCTTACATACATTTTCTTTTTCAAACAAAATGGCTTCAATACTGAGGCAAAACACAATCTTTCAACTATCCAATGAGTTTCATTGCCATTTTTTTAAATTCACAAGTTCGATCATTGAATGTGTAAATTCTCCCCCATTATTTTGTTGCTTAACATCAGCTTTCAGATGAATAAGAAATATATTTGTTATGTAGACCTACCAGTAAATTTTTGTCCAACTCCTCAATAGATATTTAAATATAAATCTGCTTGGAGCTAGCACTTATCCGTGCAAAACCAAATTATGTCGAGTAAAGAAAGACATATTATAGGAAGATGCAACAACATACTTTATATTAGTTAAAAATATATATATATTAGGTTGGAGTGAATCGCCCCTTAAATCACATACACGTAGCAGCTTTTCTATGAAACGCCCGTGAAGGTATTTATTATGCACGTGTAGGAAATATTCAATCGATAACCTCCTTGATAATGAAATTGTTTAATTGTTTTTGAATGAATGATAATACGCAGGCCCATTGTCAGTTCATTTTGGATTCCCAGTATGAGCATTATGTCATTGGAATGCGAATCAGGCCTTCGTATTTCAATGCAATTCAACTGAAAATGTCAGGTGGAGACAGCAAGGCCTGTCAAACTATTTATTGTATTATTTTATTTGTCTAGCATGAGCTGTGCCGTGCCTTATGAAAACGTCAGACGGACAACATATTTACAAGTACAGTATTTGACATTTAACATAAGTCCTTAAAGACCAATCTAGAAAGCAAATAGTGCATATCCCCCGGGATAAGGGGAAGGACTGGGTAAAAGATTCCACTTTTCTGGTCACCGTCCGGCATGCAAATCATTTCCTTTGTCTAGTTGGATGTTGCTATAGTTCCTTACAATCGAAACAAAAATACTTACTCATTATGCAAATACTCAAAAAATCCATACGAAATGTTATTAAAGAGAAATTATTCCAAATCATTCCAACGATACGCCCCATTAAAGACCGTTCACACTTAAAACTAACCCCAACAATACTTTTCGCCAAACTGCATTTCAAGTCCTAAGGTATTTCGTAATTCTAAGTTTCTCGTCAATAACTGCAACAATGAGAAGTCAACATTATTTCACTGTGAATTTAAGGTTCCATTTACATATCCCCATGAAAAATTCAACACAGTTGCCCTGTATTAAAGTTGATTATAACAAATAAAAGAGTATTAAGCCCTATACATGTGCGGCAATGGATATTTATCATATAATATTGATATTTGAAATGTCATGAATATGTCATATGAAAATTGTATAAGCGAGATTTTAGCATGAATGCAGTCCTTCCCTCTCGACTCTAAATAGTTAAGACGAGAAACACCCCAGTGTGCAAATGTAGGAATACCATTCATTTGATGTCAACACTTTCCTTTACTGTCATTGACATTAGGGATATTATCAATATTTCATAAGCATATTTTATCAGAAAATATAAAGCTTATCACATTGCATTCCCCTATCCTTTAGAAGAAAAACGCACCCGTATGTGTGTTATGCATGTTTGTCTTTCATTGAATGTCAACACATTCCTTCATTGTTGTTGACATTAGAAATGTCATGAATACTTCAAATGGAGATTCTATAATGTTAAATACAAACATCATCATACTGTATTCCTCTACCCTTTAAAGGTAATACAAAGTTTTGGTATGGGGTCATGAAGTTGGTTCAAATGAACTTATTGGAAGCACATGCGATCCTACAATATTCAGTGATCGTTGTCGCGGTTGAAATCGAGTCTAAAGTTATGAAATTTTGAATAATAAACTCTTTATGTTGTATAGCTCCCTCTCAAGGTCTAGATATTAATTTAGCTATAAAACAATATTTCTCGACTAAAAGCGACTAATTAGCTCTTCCCGTTTTGAAATTATATATCAAGCCCCCCCCCTTTTTTTTTTAGGGAAGTTCTAAATAAGCATTATCTTTCAAATGCCTTTGGAATTTAATCTTTTCATATTTTGGGCTGCAAAATGGGACATAGTTAAGAAGAGAAACGCACCTGTATGTGTGTGGTTACCTTTCTTTCATTGTCATCACGCACCTTTACTGCCGTTTGCATGAGACATTTCAATAATATTTCAAATCAGTGAGCTAAGAAGAGAAAATCATCTGTATGTATTTAAACGTATGGTTATCTTAAATTGAATGTCAACCTACTGTCGTATTAGGGACTTTTAGATTCGCACGAAGACAATGGGGATTGCTACGATCGACGTCCTTTTAATGCACTGCCTTGAATGGACGTCACATGTTTCAGTCCACGCAAATCTAAAAGTCCCTATTATCATTGGCGAACAGATATGACCATAAATAGACTTTCCCCCCCTCGGCTTTAACGAGATAAGACGTGAAACGCACCTGTGGGTAAATGTATGGTTATCTTACCTCGAATGTCAACATACTCCAAAATTATTGTTTACATAAGAAAGGTCGAAGCGGTTGAAATACGACGATAATGAGATGTCTGCTTGTGGTACATTTGATTTAAAATAGAGGGAACATATGCAAGGGAATTCCATGAAAGCGGACTCGAAATTCAATACTGTGTATGTATGTGTGTGAGTGTGTGTGTGGGGGTGTGTGTGTTTGGGTGTGAGGTTGCTTGAGTGTACTTGTGCAAGTGTTTGATTTTAGGGTTTGTAAATACACTTTAACATACTAATATACATATGATTATATATTTCCACTGACAATATACCACACATAGATATCACATTATTACACACATTAGATGTATATATATTATTCGTATTTAAATTCATATCCTTATTTCATACTATCGTTTTTCCAATATCAAAACACTTGTTAGATTGGAAAGTATTCATGTGAGCTTCATTTGGAAGTGATTCATTTTCAAGGTGCTATTTGACCAAAACAAAATTAAAAGGGGACTAGCTGTACTATTACCTTTCATGTGTATACTTTGGAAGTATAATAATGTATCCGAGCTCGTTTACTAATAATATTCCGCTTTATATAGCACTCTAAGCGCTTTACATCTATACTATTACCCCTTTCATTCGATTCAGTGCCCCCCCCCACACACACACACACACACACACTGTGTGCACAATCTCCACTTTCTGGGGAGTATTCCAGCCAGGCGTTACTTGGCGTTTAGGCCTACATCCAAACAAATCACGCGGAGCCCGTTTTTAAATATTCGTTGAGTCGATTCGATTCGATTTCTCATGGCTTATTAGTTTTTTAAATCTTCGCAGTCAAATAAGCTGGTTATTTCTGTTTTAATTACATTTTTGGTACAGTAACTGAGATCGAAAACTATTCATTTATTTAGAACTTGTAAATTAAAATAAATACCTTTTGTTTTCTCTTTCCTTTTTAGCCAAGATCAAATTTGTGAATTATACCAGCAGCTCCATTCGTCAGAGGTGCCTCAAATCCTCCGCCAATATGAGGCCGTCATCTATGACGTCATAAAAGATCTCAGGCAGTACCAATCAGGGGTCGATAGGTTAGAGAAGTCATTGAAAAGGTAAACTTTCTTTTTGATTTAAATGTGCAAATACATTTATATAATTATTCATATCCCCTGTAAATTTGATATGTGTTGTGTTTTGTGTAACTCAAGCATGAAAGGTGGACTGGTTGAACTAAGGCGTTTGTTTACTACTTAAAGATACACGTTTTAATATGCCACATTCTTAAGAGACATGAATTGGGACAAAACAAATTGTCTAATATTTATTTTAAAAAATCACAAAACTTGGTAATAGTATGAATACTTGATTTGTTAACTGTATGTGTGCGTTTGCGGCCAGAAACGTGGACTCATTAGTTAAATAATTCATCGTGAAAAAGAAAAACTGAAAAGGAAGAAAAATAAACGATCTTATTTTTCAAGCTCTTTGATATTTAAAAATGGTAGTGAAAGAATTCTAAGTGTTTCCATTAATGTAAGGAATATATATAAACGTTTGTATAAATATATCCATGAATATATAAACGTTTTTTTTATTTTTTTTTATTAAGCAGTATTTTCGTGTGACGATCGACGTAACGCAAGAAGTTGCTTCATATAAGCAAAGAGCAAATAACAAATTGATTTGTATACCATTTCGTACAATCTTGCTTTAAAGAAAATTATTTTTTAAATGTTAAGACTGTATATCAAACTGATAGTACATTGTGATTGTCGCAATAATCGGTAACCATATATATATATATATATATATATATATATATATATATATATATTGAAGGTAACTCGGCCAGAACAAAAATACTTCCACAGTAATTTTTAGTGTAATCACATGTGTTGATTACTGTGCGTTCACCTACAAGTGGAAGATCTGTTTTGCCGCCTGTTAACAAGGAGTAATTACACAGAAATTTCATAAAATTAATAAGGATTTGATTGGTTTCCTTGGTAACAGGACAAATGAAACCAACACTGAACATCTCCAGCAGCTGGAGTATGAAATGGAGGTTCAGATGACGAGAACGGAGGAGAGGGTCAGAAAAGAGGTAGGAGAAATGTTATCTATATATGCAAATTATTATCTATTTTTATGCAGTATTTTCTCTGAAACCATTGCAAATCGAGCACCATAGTATCATGTGACTATTGGTGTATAGTTAACTTTAAAAAGGCATTTTGGTTTTGTTAAAAATCATTAAACACGCTCTTTCGATTATGGAACACTTCGTAAAAAATTACTGTATCAAAATGAAATAATGGTATTCAATAAATCATGTAATTTAATAAATAAATAAAAAAAAAAAGAGTAGTAAAGGTGGTTTTTGCTGAATGTCGCGAAAGGAATATGATGCTTTACTTTAGTTCTGTATTGTCCACATAGAGCGGAATAATTTATTTGCGTTACTGGGTCCTTGGCTTCGTTGCTTGAAACCTACCATTGAAGGTAACTTTGCTATCAATGGCAATTATCATAGTAACAGGGCTCAAACTCAAGGTTTCCATGGTAGTTACCATTGATGGCAAAGTTACCATCAATGGTAAGTTTTGTGCAACGGGGCCCTGTAAAAGACTAAACATGTTCTTCTTATATCTCCATGGACTAAATATGCCGTTCAGTTTATTGATTGATAAACACATTGTAAGTTCAACAATAGAAGGGTGAACAGCTCAACGATCAACACAAGTGAAATCAATACGGCGCGGTATACCGCCTTTCAAAAAGACTGCATTCCTATACCATCTTCAGATCAATCAAGGAAACGCACCAATGAAGGATTGCCTTGAGATGGGTTAGGGTACCAGTCTAGGAAGCAATGATCAATAAACAGGGTGGTTTTCTTAAGGTGTTTGTGGCGTACTCGTCCATCCTTCTTCCCTACTTCTTTTAACCACTGTTACCAAAGACAGAAAGTTGAATCGAGTTTTAGAAACTTGATGTTTCCTGGCTTGTTCGAAGCTCTTATTGTCGCGATAAGTGTACAAAGGCCGGTGCAGAGCAGTTTGTGGAATATATTATCCAGCACCATTTTTTCTCTGTTGAACAAACTTTGGAGTTCTAATGAGCATCGTGGATGTTGTTCTGGAAGAGATAAAGCCTAATTATGTGTGGTTAAGTGGATGTAAAGGAAACTCGCATGGGGTATATGCATATTTTTACTTTGCTTATTGTGCCAAAGGAGAACCCAGAACCATGTGAAGATTGTGGTCTTCCAGCACGTATATTCAAAAAGATTACCGTTCGAACATCCAGGAGATGATAACGACGACGTATTTTTCGGGACAGACTTCGAAATCATTTTGCTAGAGTTATGCTTTCTGTTGATTGAAGAATATCTTGAAGCTTTTGAAAGGGATGCGATTTCATATTTGATCTCAACCTAAGTGGATTTTTCGGGAGAGTCTTCGAAATCTTTACCAAGTGTTATGTTGATTGCTGATTAGGGAATATTTGGAAGCTTTGGAGCAGGACACGACTTCATAATAGATCTCGGGCTAAATGGATATTTTGGGATAGTCTTCGAAATCTTTTGCAAGAGACCTGTTGATTTTGTATTGAAGTATATTTTGGAAAAGAACACAATTTCACAATGGATTTAAGCTTTAACGGACTTAAGACAGCTTGGACCGATGTAACCGTTTCACTCAGTGAGGCAGGCGGTGCCTTCAAATCGTTGGTATTGGATGACTTCTCCGAACCAATGCCTCCTCCAAGACCTTACGATGCATCCGCCCATAACCACACAACTGCTCAACAGGTTCACCTGACTTCAAAGACCACAGGGAACTACCAACAGGCTTCGAGGCCAACGGGAAACAATGCGGTGCAGCATGTGAATGGGCAGCCTTCAGGACAACGTCTGCAGCAAACGGCCCCAATCAATCAACAATCTAGTGGTTTGTTGAATCAGAAGAATTTTCATGCAAATAGTGGCATCAATCAAGTGCAGCCGTCCTTGAATCATCAACAGAGTCATCCTGTATACGAACCATTCTACGCCCCATCACCAAGTTTGCCATCTGCTTCTGACCAATTAAGGGCTGCACTCCAGAAAAGTGCAGCACCGAAGTCGACGGAGCAGCAACAGAGTAATGGTGCTCTGAACTACAGGAATCATTCGATATATGATCGGCCAAACCCTCTCGCTTCTAACTCTGCTACGAGTAGAAATCAAAAGAGTAATCAACATTTCCATCAAAATACATCACATACCACCTTGCTCCAACAATCTAAGCCGCCACCTTTCACTGATGAGCATGGACAAAGCGAAACACACGCTATGCAAAGGGCTGGGGAACAGACTTGGCCAACAAGCGATTCAAATCATATGAAATCGTTGCCGCAATACTACAAGCCAACACCATTTGTCGCCCAGCCTGGTCAGAGTGCAATACATGCACTGCAAAGAAACAAGGATTTAGGGTCCTTACCGAATACTTCAATCCCTACGAACTCATTGCCGCAACACTACAAACCAACACCTTTGGTCGGACAGTCGGCAATATCCACAACCCCTGGAGCGTTGTCCAAAGATGGCCATTTTATTACAACGGCAATGGTTGCTTCTGATCTGAACAGAACCAAGTCTGTACCAGATCTTCAGCGTGCCAACAGCTCCTCCGGTTTCTCGAGCGAACATTCTAGCTTTCAAAAACCATCCCAGTATAAACCGGCTAGAACCAGATCAAGCTGGCAAGATCTGAATCTGCACAAGTCGACGCCGGACTTAAGGCGAAGTGGTATCAGTCCAGGACCTGGATATGTGTCTCCTGGGGCAGTGGTTCTTTCAAGGAAAAATTCAGTAGGATCCAGACCTAGGGCATGGCGATCCCTTTCACGAGGACCCACTCCTTCGCAGGTATAGAGTGGTGAAGTGTGACGTCATCAAAAAATCTATTTTTAGAATTTCTCAATTTTTTAGGAGCCAGAGCATATAACACTGAGTTCCCATTGGACTTATATTTATTCAGATGGTCATATCTCAGTCAATACGTAACATATTCAATTGGTTTTCGACGTTTGGACATTATTTTTTATGCTCTTTCGGAAAATGAAAAAAAAAATTGAAATATTCTAAAAATAGATTTATATGACGTCACAGCTTCGGTACTCTATACGTTCCACGGTTTATTCTCACGCGCCTTTCGTTAGTCTTAACATTGTGTTCGAGCATTATCCAGACTCTGTTTCTCTTCAGATGTTGCCGTTCAAGACGAGAATCTTTTAATTTGCACCTAATGCTCGAGTTTGTAACAGGAGTTGAAAAAATGCGTTGTATTGAAAAGAACCAACTTCAAGTAACATCTCACAATACTTCAGGGCCCCGTGTTAAAAACAATTTTGATTAATCACGACTAATTTGCGATTGATATCAGTCGCAGCTCTGTACTTCAGAGATAGGAAAATGCAAACTTGCGATTGATAGGAGGACTTGCGATTGACTCGGATCAATCGCAACTCTTAACTTGACGGGACCCTAGTGCAAAGGCCTACACACTAAATCCTTACAATTTTTGATTTTTGTTTTAGGAAAGGGAACGGATAGAATCGGAAAAAGCCGAGATTCAAAAGCAGCTTGAAGCAGAGATTCGGGAGTTAAAGAGTAACCTCAATCAAATACACACAGTAAGTATACATTTATTTATTCAATTCATTTATTTCTACGTCAAGATTGAAACAGTATCATATAATCTTCAAAATGCAAACGCATATATTAAAATATTTGAAGATGGAGGATCATGAAAAGCACATAAGGCTTGTTAAAAAATGATCCTCACAAAATACACTAAATTGCAATAACTAAGAGCAGTAGTACAAGTAATTGTTGTTTTAGTAGTAGTTGTAATCTGGTATTGGGATAAATATACAGTGAAATCCCCTTTTCATCAAAACAATCTGATACATTCTGATCCTTCTTTTTCGAAAGGCCGAAGACAAAGCAGAGAGGATAGACACATCTCGGGAAGACCTGCTCCACTCCCTCAAGAAGGACCTGGACCAGTTAAGGAGTGAGAACAGGAGCCTAAGAAGTAGTCTAACTGAGGCCCAGACCAACATCGTCCTGTCCAGAAGTGAGCTGGTCACACTGAAAAGCGACTTCGACGAACAGAATGGATTCATATCAAAGTAAGTAGATGCTGGCCAACTTCTTTTATGTTTCAGGCTTGCATAGAATGTTTCGACTGTTCGTATAATTGCTTTTAAGAAAAATCGTCTCGATCTTTATAATAAGAAATATATATATATATATATATATATATTTTAAAGTAATTTTTGTTGATGAGTTAACTATTACAATATATTTTACCATAAATTCCTTGTCTATACGAACATGTTATTATTATGTAAGAGAGTTGTTTCAATAAATAATTTTTTTTAAATTGTTTCGAATGACTGTACGCAAAGCCATTCAAGACCAATAACTCGAAACCCAACCTCGTGAAGATGTATAATTGTCCCCATTTTTAAAATCGGAGGTAAAAATAATAATTGACTTTAAATAGGCTTTAAAGCTAATGTGTTATATGAGTTGTGTTAAGGAATATCCATCTTTTGAAGGAAGATTTTGAAATGATTACTTTCATGATGCAACCAAACTTATTCTTGTTCATACGGTACAGTGTACCTTTCCAGAGAGAAGTTTCTTGTACGAACTACATGAATTTATAATGAGATTATCACGACGTTCTCTCCCTAGACAATGTATATTTGATGCCATTATTATCATAGCTATTTTTGATATTTTCTTGTAATAGTAACCGTGACGTCATACAGGATTACATCGGAGAACAGGACAATCTTACCAGGCAACTCCAATTATTACAGTAAGTTCATTGATGTTTGATTTTATTTAAGAGAAGGTGGAGCTCTGGGGAGAAGTGAAAACAATAAATTGGGAGCGTTATCATTGTTATTATGCAAGTGTGGAAGAACAGCAAAGAAATAATATTCCCCAAAAAAGCATGGCTCTTCAAATGCCTTCATATTCTAAATATGACAAGTAACAGCTTCAAAATGAGGCCCGATTTTTATGCTACATGTTTGTGTAGTGCAATATACACCTTTCTGTGTACAGTGCTAATTGTTACTTTACCAAGACTGGGCCAAATTTCATTTTGATGACTTCAGAACCTTGCAGTACACCTTAATAATGATATGCTACATCATCATTGATTGCTTCCACACCGTTTCTTTCATAATGCAATCGCATGACCAGAACTCAACTTTATATTTAAGATATGACATAGTAATTTGATATTTTCCTGTTCACTGTCTCGTACCATATGCTAAATTTTATGTGGGATAAATTTTTATAAACGTCTGTATAATTTATTTCTGATCCACAGTGAGGCTAACAAGAAACTCCAGGATACGAATGATGATCTCAGATCTGCATTGGAAAATGTGTCGAGAGTAAGTAGAATTTGTTTTTAACAACTTTTCGTTAATATTCGTCCTGATTTTGAAAAGTGTGACATGCAGTCGTGATGTAGTCTTAGAATGAGATTAAACGCCAGTTTTAATTTATGATTCTAACTGAGCATCAAAATACGATAAATACGATAATATTAATTATTTTTTCCTTTTCAAATGCTGCGTACTAAACATTTTGAATTATTAATGTTAAGTTATGCCTTCCCTATTCTTTAAATGAATAATATATATCACTTTCACATGTAACATGAAACATGATCAATCTAGTTTCCTTCCGTGGAAAGCATCGTCTGTTATCACAATGGTAAATCTGGCCCAGTGTCCACATGTAGGATAATCAATTCAGCTCTTCGCCAAATAAAACAAATTTCTCATTACAAAATAATAAAAAAAGACCTGCAAATAAATTCTTTATTCCATTTATCTTAGATCATAAAGTAGTATAGCAAAAAGGACAAAAATGATAGATTCATACATTTGACCAACGAATGTACAATGAACAATAAGATTCTTGTATTTTGATGAGTTGGACGTGCATCCACCTATAAATAAATGATTTTTGTATGGATTGTTTGTTAAGTTCATAATGTTATTTTTGTTATTTCATTTGAAAAGAAAGAGATGATAAAAATCCCTTCAAACATCCAGTTTTTAAAGACATTTAATATGTTTGCATAGAAAATAACGAAAATAAAAGAGCAAGTCTTCCCACATGGAAGACCGAAGATAAAATGAAACATTTATCAAAGTTCTCTAAGAATCGACGAGTTAACACATTGCCTATGAGAACCTGATGGCTCCTGTACTAAAGCCTATGTCAATGAGAGAATACTATAGTCAATGAGTTAAGGGACATTTTTTATTTTAACTCGTAACAGACGTCTCGCATGTCGCCTCGTACAACACGTCTCCTAAGCTCAGCTTCGTTCATGGATGATTACGTAGGTGATGACGTCATTGTGGACCCGTAAGTAACGCTTTAAGCGCCAATCTCATAACAATAACCACAGTGATGATATATTACACGATATAAACATGAGATCAGTCTCCCATTTTTAAATTATTTTTTTTGAAAGGGTATAGTTTATTGATGCTGTTGACCGGATTCAGACAATGAACTGTCGGCACTGATTTTTTAGGATCCAAACCTTGCATATTGTCGTATCAAAATAAGGTAGATGTTGAAAATGGTAAATTATTAATATAGGATTGCCATCTCTATGTTTTGTCACCCAGAATGACATCTCTCCTCGATGTAATGTTGTTTAAGATATAGTAGTGAAATAAATATAGCTAATTAAAGTCATATCAAGTGCATAACATGAACATATTTAAAGGTACTATGTCCCATTTGCAGGCAAAACAAATTAAAAGGTTAAATTGAAAAGCATTTGAAAAATAATAATAATCTAGAACTTCCCTAAAAACTAAAGGCTTGGAAATGTCTTTAAGTTGGAAAATAACGACAATTAGATGTCGAATCGACATTGTAACGAACGGTCGTGCGTTTTGTAATGCGCAAAGATTCAATCAGTTTAATTTTGGCCATTACAAGAATTTGGTTATTGATGTACAAATGCCCATGTACCCTTTACATCTCATTGTATGTATGTTATTACCAAAGAAAATCGAAGAAGTCAGTCAGTCACTCAATAGTGTCTGACAGTGAAGTTTGGAAAGTAAACGGGTTTCCTTGCATAATTTAAATATTAGGATACTGCTAACATTTAAATTTCACGTGATATGTTCATGATTCCTGCAAAGTTCTACGGAATTTGATGTTGGCTGCAAATGGGACATAGTACCTTTAACCCATTGCCTGTGTGAACCGAGTGGCATATGTATCAATAATTATATTTGCTTATATAGCGCCTAACACTTACTTTATCAGAAGTCTCTAAGTGCTCTACAAGAATGCAGCATAATTACCATGGCTTTAGCTTTAAAGCCTAAGGACATGAGAGAATACAGTAACAAATGAGTTAATTGAATTACTTTCATTGTTATCTCCATGTCAGGTCGAGACAGCGTAAATCGTACGCATCTCAGGGCTCTTACGACGGCTCGGAGATGCACGTGACTGGTGGGAGACGCCATTTTGCTTACCAGACTACAGACGGTGATAATTATCCTGATGATGGAGGTAAACATTGCCTTTTCTCTATTTCATTTCAAAATTAATGTGTATTATGTAACATAAGGCAATGTATAGAATGCATTATGCAAGGAGCTAAATTGTTACCTTTTAAATATGACCTTTCCCTCTTTTAGGACTTTCAGGCCATGAGTATTAAAGCTAGATTGATTCGCATGTTGCTCTTCAAATTTGCATTTATGATATTTTGTATTTATCGCTGCACCGTTCTAATTAAATGAAATAATGTATCTGATAATAATTTGCATAGGAAGGGACATGTTGACAAGATTTTAAAAAAAATGTTTTGAAGAATAAAACAAGCTTTTGGAGCCTTCAAGATGTTGTCAATTTAAGGGTTTCAAACTTATTTTCGTGGAGAGTCAGATGTAGGCACCATTTGCTTAACATACTACATATGATAATAATCTTCCTTACAATAGAGGTGAACATTGCCTCTTCTCTATATCATTTCAAAAGTAATGTGTATTATGTAACATAACGCAAGGCATAAAATGCATTATCCAACGAGCTAAACTGTTACTATATAAATGTAGACGCATTTCAATTTTTATACAATTTCTTTTTATGTCACATAAAAACAATGCTTAGTTTGGATTAAGGAATGAGCTATATTCCATTTAACATAGAAATTCCTTGATACTATACACTTCAATATCACACAGCTAAATGTTCCTGTCCTGGAGGTATTTAATGCCCCTTCTCAACTTCTATTAACGTAGTATGTCATTGTTAAGAAAAAGACCCATATTGCATTTCAAAATGAGCTATAATTTAGCTATTAGCTGTATATGCTTAAATGAATTTGTTTGGTGCTATGCTAGTCATTGGCATTGCCAGGTTCAACTGAAGCACTTGCAACAAGTAATCATACAGTTTGATATCATCTTCAGTTATCCCAGAAATAGTATTTTTCCACTTTTTAACCCATGAACATATCACAATTTCGATTTTTATTTAATGAAAATACAGTTGTCCATTATTCCTTGTACTGAGAATACTAATTATACGATCTTGAATATAATCCAGTTATCATTTGGGTATTTAACTTGATTATTTCATCGAAGACAGATAGATATGATTTTCATTCAATGTATATCGTAATTTTAATGGTACAGCTCTCATACAAAAATCAGGAGCAAGAAAACTTCTTGAGGAATTTCTAGGTAAGAGTTTGTGAAAGTTATGCTGTCTAATTGAGCACATTAACATAAATAATATTGTCATTATATAAATGCACGTGTTGTGTCAACATAATTCCTTGTTTTCACTGTTAGATAGAATTGAAATTCCCATTTGTGTAACATTACTTTGACGAAATATCGATTTCTGCACATTTGTTTGCATTTCTAAATAAATACGCATTTCTCAATTTTCATCGATATTTTTCTCTTCTCATTTTGTAACCTTTGGCCTCGACTAGATGCCCTTTTGTAATAAATCTATACCAGTTCATTTAGATTTGCTGTTTTGAACCAATCTCTAATCGTAAATACAATCCCGCACCAATTTTATTTTCAATTAACTTAGTCATATCCCAGTATTCATAGTAGAAGTGTGCGATTTAAACGGCTCTGATACGAATTTCGCTATTATTCCGTCCAAATCATAAATAGAAAGTCTACCAGAGTTAAGAATATTATTTATTGCAGTGACTAACTTTAAATATTTTAACAGGATTAAGACCCTTTTCAAACAATTTTACCACATGTGGTCAACGTTTCAAGGTGACTATAGAATAACTGTTGAATAATCTAACTCAAAAGATAATTATGTGTAGGGCTAAGTCATTTGACAATTCACAAAAAAGAATGGCTTTTTTTAATTTCCAAATAGGAAACATCTCAATTGTTGAAATATTGTTACGCGAGTGACACTCCTCCTATTTTATGATTAAGATGCCTCCTCCCCCTCTTTTCTCTCTCTCTGTCTGTCTCTCCCCCTCTCTCTCTCTCTCTCTCTCTCTCTCCACCCCTCTCTCTCTCTCTCTCCCCCCCCCCCTCTCTCTCCCCCCCTCTCTCTCTCTCTCTTTCACCCTGCCTCTATTTCCTTCCCCTGTCTCTGTCTCTATGTCTCTCTCTCTGTCTCTGTCTCTCCGTGTGTCTGTCTCTGTGTCTGTCTCTCTATTTCACCCTGCCTCTCTCTCTCTCTTTCACCCTTCCTCCCCCTCTCTCTCTCTCTCTCTCTCTCTCTCCTCTCTTGTCTCTTTTGTTTATAATCTTTAACATCTTTTCCCTCCTCGCAGACTCTGGAAACTCCACTCTCCGAGACCCCAATGAGCTCGACTCAGAAACAGAAGAAGAGTTGAGAAGAGCGCCACCATTGAAGGAAGAAATAGCAGTGTCCATGGTACGCAAGGGGCCTGTTTCATTAAACTTGTTATCTATAACAACTGCTAAATTTCTATGACAAATTCGCTCTCAGCCAATCAGATGCCATGACTTCAGTAGCTTGTAACAGTAGCTTGTAACTTGTTATTGACAATCATCAATGTGCAGATTATGTACCAGCATTTTCAAGTGTAAAATAATGGCGTGCAACAAATATAAATTTTTATGATTAATATTACTGTAAATAATTAAGTGTGAATATAAAAAGAATTTATTCGTGTAATTTGGTTCAGTTAGTTGTGCAGGAAGACCAGCTGCTACAGAAATTTAAAAAATATATATTCTTAGATGCACTTTCGGAGAGGCTAATTTATTGAGTGTGCAAACTACTGTGTGTAAAATCATTGCTGATGCATGCTGACTTTAAGTGGTAGATGAGCAACTGATATAAAGAAAAAGAAAATAGGGTTTTAAAAAAGAACGCAAGATATAGAGCCCTTTTTTCCAATATCGTCGGGAAATTTGTAGATCGCTAAAGTATAGTTTCTTAGAAAAGGTAAATTAAAAAAAAAGAATGAATATATTTAAAAAAATACCTCATGAAATCCATGATTCACATAACGAATTCAAAGAGGGCGTAATAGCTAAATGTAAACAAGGAGAAATATTATGTATGCCCTGAGCCGAGTTATGAAAATAGACAATGAACCGTTTTTACCAATATTTACTCTCTTAAATTTATAGAAACAAGAAATGAAAGACGCGCAACGCCAGGGCTCACACCATCACATGTCACACGCTACGTCATCACAACATTCAACCAATAGCAGAGGAGCAACGAGCATAGGCCGCCAGGCGTCACAGCCAATCAGAGACACGCGTTCCTTGTCACGTGGTAGTTCCCCACGGTCCAGTGGAGGCGGTTCGAGAAAGCGCGCTCTTCCGCAACTACCACAACAGGTAACCGTTTTACATCATGATTTTACTTCTGTACCTAACATTTATTGTTTAAGTATGTACACCTATGCTTAATGTTTCCAACAACGTGTCAGAGTCATTACTCAAGCGATATACTTAAGTAAATTAAATTTCTTTCTCGTAAAACATGCTCAATAAAGAATAATAACAATGTTTTTATATTTTTGGGGAAAAAGATTAGGTTTGTGATCTTAATGAATTAGTTTATTCATCTAACATGTTGACAATTTGAAGAATTAAAGAGTTGGCTTGAGCATATTCTGCAAAATGATACCAAGACAAGATCGTTTAAAAACAGTGTATGTATTTTGTTTTTCTTTTTGAATTAATTTTATACACTGTTGAAGATAATTGTATTCATCAAATTCCTCGACATGCTTCTTTGCGGGTCAAGTTGACTCTTCCACTTTTTAATTTTCTTGCAGACCAACTGTTTTCATATCTTTTTGCCAGCTCCTGAAGAATTTGATTAAATTATCCACCGAAACTCTGAATATGGTTTATGCAATTCTTTTATGTATTTCTTCCATTATTTTGGTTTTAATTTGAAGGTTACATCCGTGGTAAATAATCTTATGGAATACTTTGAAACTGAGGTACTATAATAACTAAAGAATACTAAATCTGAAGAAATCAGTAAATTCTTGAAGTTCACTAATACTCTAACGTATTAAGAGAGATGCTTTATTTCTTGTCCTATTAACCATGTATCTTCATGTCTAATATGACTCTAGAAGGTGAATCGCCGTTCGGTCCACCACCAGTTCGTCTACTACCCAATTTGTCTATTGTTCATTAGGTTAAATAACCAGTTAGTCTAAATCCCATTTTGTCTATTGCCCATTTCGTCCCTACCCATTTGGTCTAATGTTCATTTAATCGTAAGTAATAATAATCATCAAATGATTATTAGAGCTTGTGGACAGTAGACGAAATGGGCATTAGACCATGTAGATTGTAGACAGGCTGGGTGTACACCATATGAGAACAGACTAATTGGGATGAGCTGGTTGTGCACCAAAAGGCTATAAACCATCTACAAGTGTTTTTAATATAATGTAATTCGTCCTGTAACATTAAATGCTATAACATTTATTAAAATTAAGGAACAAATCATTTTCCTTTTAAATAGATATTAATAATTATATCAGGAGTGATAATATATATTTAACAATAATGTTGGGAAAACGTATTGGAGACATTAACTATAGAACAGATTACAAAATTGTGATTTGGGCTGTGCTATCTAAGTTATTTGCAGTTGTGCAGTTTTATAACCGTTTTTTTTTAATTAACAAAATATTTTGCCAGTAAAACACAATTATGATTCCAAGTATGTTGTTCGATGATCTTTAAAAGACTCACTACAATTGAGTATACAGTCACAAATGGCCTCTCTGGGGTTTTTCTTGTTTTGTTAACAATTTTGTTGGAACAGGACATGTACTCAGGGCAAAATCTTTACTCATGAATTAGTCCCCCCTCCCCCCCCCCAAAAAAAAAAAAAAAAAAAAAAAATCTAAAGGAAAAGGAAATCGTGACTAAGTTATAAATAGCCAATGAAAATTATATATTTTTGTGACCTAGTTAATGATGCATATAGGATGGTATTTTTCCAGGTAGTATGTATGGATCTCTTTGAAAAATTACCTTTTTACTGATGGAATGTTTCAAGCCATAATTTGACAAATTAATAAATGAAATTTAAAGAAATACTGTCAAAGATGAAAGGACAGTGATTTGGCGACGATTTGATTTCCATTATCTTGGGGATTAGATATACTGTTTCTACTATAATGCTAGAGATTGAATGCAGAACGATCCTTGCAAGAATAAACGACGATTATCTATAGGCAAATTTTGCCCGATGGATTAATCTTAAAGGCATATTATAATGCTCTGGTCTATAGCTGATAAAAATCAACTATCACACGCTTTATGCCAATGTTAAATATATGTGTGTGTGTGTGTAAGAGGTGGGGTTCTGAGATCATGACCCCGTCTAATAAATAGCTGCGATTCATCCAAATCAATCGCAAGTCCTCCAATCAATCGCAAGTTTGCAGTCCCCCATCTCTTATGTACATAGTTGTGATCGACATCAATCGCAAATAAGTTGTGTAGTGCGGTAATATCTTTCTATTATGCGATTTTGATATATTTTCGTCCTATACATTGTGAAATAATGAACATGGAATTGTGTTGTATTTATTTTTGTTTATCAAAGGGTAAAAAAGCCTCGTAATAATTATGTTGCAGTTTCGTATAAACTGTTTATGTATACAAAAAAGAATTGGAGTTTTGAGAAAAAAAATCAATGAATAACAAAATAAGTTACGATTAATCGTAACAGTTTATAAGACCAACTCCATGTTAAAAGAAGAGTAAGGGTTATTTCTAGGGCGTAATTCTACTGTTATATTCTGTTTGTTTTGTAGCCGCTGTCCCCGACACCGACAGCCCATCCAGAGCGGATGTATAAGATCGTCTTAGCCGGAGATGCGGCGGTGGGCAAGTCGAGTTTCATCATGAGATTGTGTAAGGGAATCTTCCATAGCAACCTCAACTCCACGTTAGGTAAGAAACTATTTTTTTTCCTTCTTTATTTCCTTCGAAGGCATTACGGTCATGCATGATAATTAATTGAAGCAATGGGTGGTATAAATCTTGTCAATCGAACCAAATTTGTTTATTATTCTTTGTTTTAATATCATAAAATTTCCCTTTATCACTTGCAATTTTGAAAACGAGGTCAACATATGTCAAGTCTTTGACCAAGTTATCATAATACCTGATTACTTCATCATTGAAGATTTCACTTGGTGTGTGTCTACCACAATTGAAGTCGAGTCGAGATCTGCGGGACTGCACTACTTGTAGCTACTTGCGCCTCTATATAGCAAACAATGCCTAAACGGTGCCCGTTGGTCCCCTATGGTCCCCTTTTTATTATGTTAATTGAGATCTGATTTGATGAGATAACCACCTGTCGGTGACCTTGCAGGGAGGTCTAATCCCTCCTGGCCAAACTCGTGCAGAGGGGGTTTAAATGAAACGATTGTGAAGTTATTGTATTCGTTTATTAAACTATCCTATACAGGCGTCGACTTTCAAATGAAGACAATCGACGTGGATGACCGAGTCACCTCGTTACAGCTATGGGACACTGCCGGGCAGGAAAGGTTTCGAAGTATTGCTAAATCTTACTTCAGACGGGCTGATGGAGTACTGCTTCTCTACGACTGCACTTGCGAGAGATCCTTTATCAACGTGCGGGACTGGATCGAGGCAATTGAGGTAAGCACATTTAACCCTTTGATTACTGAGTTGTTTAATTTACATAGGCTTAGTACAAGGACCATCCGTTTCCAGGAGTCAACTGGTTAAGTGACACAATGATTTCTCTTTAGGTGAGGGGTGGGGGCCTGCTTGATCAATTTTAGAATGTGTATGGTTATATCTGTAAGTTTTTCTAATGTTTAGTTTATATTTTGTGATTCTGGCGTTCAATACACCTCCTGTGAGCCATGCAATGGTTTTTGGAAAAAAATGTATTTGATTATACGAAATTGATATTTGAGAGGCTACAACAACATTTATCTCTTCCCCTTGTCTCATAGTAGGTACGAACAATGGTACAATGAGGTGTGACACTTCATTCATTTCATACTTTATTTATTTACCCAGCTTCCTACTTCTGTATCCCGTTTTGATATAGAAAGTTGAGAGGAGAATACATTACACAAAACATATGTACGCGGAGCGGTGGTGTCTCACCTAATCCAAGCGTTCATATTATTCCATGTTTTTACTTTCCGGAAACGTCTTTTCCCGTTATTATGCAAAGATCTTTCCAAAACAAAAGTATACCAATATAACTCTTCACTGTGACCGTTTGACTTAAATTTCTTAGATTCTATTTAATGTAAAGTCAACCATATCATGTTTGCACTCATTCTATTTTTTATACTTCTATAGGAGAGTTCACACAAGCCTGTTCCAGTCATGATATGCGCTAACAAGTTGGATGCTAGGCCATTAGCCATCGCAGAGGGCGTGCGTTGTGTACGAACAGAAGACGGACAGAGGCTTGCAACGGTAAGCTACGAACTTTTTTTCCGAAAAAAATTGTATTCAATCATTCTTCAGCAAGAACAAAACAATATATTTGAACAAAGTACATGTTGTGAATGTGAATTATCGGTAACATTGTTACATCAGTTGCACATGTCTCCATTTATCAAGTAATACAACGAATTTACTGCGTTTGATAGGAATAACCCGCTCAACTTCATAAAAACGTTCAAACATCTTCTTAAAAGAATTCAAAGAAAGCCGTTTCCTTTTGTATTTCGCAGAGAACATATAGTGTTTTGCATATAAAATGACAAAATTAAAGATAAATTGCGTGCCATCTGGAAAACCAAACAAAAAGGAATTTGTATTCAAAAGTAATTCAATGTTTACGAACTACGAACTTGCAATAGAGTGGTTATTGTAGGGATCCATGTTTTAATGCGGCAACTCTTTGCAGAGATACTTTGATGATAGTTGACTCTTTCAGTAAGATTTAAATTTCCTGAATTTCTTGATGGAAATACAAAATGATCGAGATTAATCTTAATAATTTGATATTCCGATTCGTCATCGTTATTATTGGAATTCGTTTTTCACTATATGAAAGTAAAACTAATAATTCTCTTAATATCATATTTATTGCTACTAAACAGAAAGAGCTAAACTAAAACTACCTAAGCAAGTAAAACGATCAAAAACATCTTTAACCAAGTACAGCCAATCATGATTAATATGTTTTTCTTCTTGTTTATTGTTTCCTATAGTCTTTCAATGCTCTTTTTATTGAGACGAGTGCTAAGGAGGGATCGAACGTTGAAGATGCAGTAATCGAGTTGACAAGGTAATCTTTAAATACACCCCTCCTCAAAATATCAAGTGTCAATATTTATTATAGATTAAATGAAAATGGTTTATATTTGATTTCAAATATTTCATTCGGAAGTTTGTACCACCGTTACTTTGATGTTAGAAACTTAAATCAGGAAAATGTTAAACAAACGTTATAATTCTCATCGAATCGATAGACCTTGGATTTTTTTCCAATGAGCATCTGTGTATCATTTGACAAGATTGTTACCTTCCGTGATGAACGATAGTAAGCAGTTACGTTCACCGGAGTGTTGGCTCAGTCAGTAGAGCGTCCGCCTCACAACCGGGAGGTCGTGGGTTCGAACCCCGGCCGCGTCATACCAAAAGACGTTAAAAGATGGGAGTTGTTGCTACCTTGTTTGGCGTTCAACAATAAGGGATAGACCAACGTCGATCTGGCGCTGCTCAGTGGCTGGCCGGGCTCACGATCAATTGGGCAAAAAGAATTTCCGTTTCGGTTTAATAAAATTTGGAGTGGACTATTAGATTAGATTATTATTATTATTATTATTATGATCCATCGTGAAGATTAGAGAGGGGAAAACGAATTATACTTTGTTTTATCGGGAGGAGAGACCAAGGCGAAAAAGAACTTCAAGTCGATATTACCTACCAGGGATACCGAATAGTTAATGTTGATAATGATGATATCATATATAAATCAGTATCTATCATTTTTGTTATCTTATGTTTGACAGACAACTTCACAAGAGAGAGGATTTGGAGGTAAGCTCGAGTGGAATAACACTCAATACAGAAACACCAGCGAAGAAGAAGGAAACGGGGTGTTGTGACTTTTAATCGTATATCTCTCCGTTTAGAAGCACGTGTACGAAACTTGCCGAGACAACCCAATATATGTCGAATGTAGCCGATGTGTTTAGAAGATGGTAGAGACCCCTTGGCAAAACTTCCCGAGACTATCCGAAATATGTCGAATATAGCCGATAGTTTTATATATAGGCCTATACTGCAGACACCCATGTGATGAAACTTCCCGAAACATCCTGAAACTTGTCGAATGCAGTTGAGACATTCAAGAGTGGCCTGAAACTTCCGACCTTAAACTTGTCGAATACAGCAAAGCCCTTGAAAAACATCCGACGTGCCGAAACTTCCCGAGATGACCTAAGACATTTCGAATACAGCCGAGTTATGGGAAAAATTTCCGACGTGGCGAAACTTCCCGAGGTGACCTGAGACTTGTCGAATACAGCCGAGTCCTTGGAAAATCTCCGACTTGGCGATACTTGCCGAGACTGCCCGAAACATTTTTCTAAATACAACTGAGGCCTTGAACAGTAACCCACGTGTTTGACACGTCACATGGACTTGGATGTATGTATTTTTAAAATCATTAAGCGAAATTACAATTGTCATAATTTTGATATTCCTTGTAAGGTTGCATATCTACTATTTTTGAATCACTTCAGCATCATGGTTTAAACAAATATTCACCTAAGCGTATGTTGATAGGCGTCCTGTATTTATAGCTGTAAATCACTTTCCTTTGCGTTTTACTTCATGTAAAGCTTTTTTAAGCATTATATTTTTAGCTGACTATGTTTGTATTTAGTGCTTGTGTATTTTACTTGCCCTTGTATATTACATTCCATTTTTAGTATGGTTATAGGCGGTGCAATAAGCTGGTAAACGCGTTGGGTTGCTTGACATTAATATGAAGTGCAGCATTATAGAGCTAGAAAATACTTATTCAAATCCTTTTAACCATCCGCTTTTATACATAAGACAAAGCTTTTAGGCCGTGGTATCAGAAACTATATTTAAAAGGGCGGGTGTTTTAAAAACGCAAGGCAATTTTCATTAGTTATATGGACTGATACTTCGACATGAACTATACATTTCAAATTCAATGAATTGTGAATTGTTTGCAGAAAACTTAGTCTTTAGGGCAACGATGAATACAGATTAATATCATTTTCTTGCTTTAGATTTAGTGGGTCTTGGGCCTTAAATTGGTAATAAGTCCTATAAAATTGTATTTATTTGTTATTTTTTAATATTTGTGTAAATGTTATTGTTTGCCAGGTGGTGTGTTATTTTATTCTCGCCTCAGTATCTGTACAGTCAACCAATACCTATTGCTGAATATCTGCTTCCACTTTTATTTTGTTTTGTTATCACGTATTATCTTCTCTAAAGCTAAAGATGTATAAACACAATCGTAATGCAAAGTCACCAGTCGAAACTAAATCCTTTCACGCTTGAGATATGTTATATCCGCAGGGAGTGGAAAATGTGCATACATTGTGTGCGGGTGAGCCTGAATCCGATGACCGGGGTAATAATATATCTGTAATGCGCTAAGACACATCGTTGTATCGATGTATTGGGCGTTTTATACAAGCTGAATATTATTATTATCATTATTATTGTATGAACTTTCATATCACATCTGCATTTTTCTTCCACCGCTCAACTTAAGAAATAAATGGCACATTTAAAACGTCTTCCTACAGTTAACAACTAAATTATTCATACCCTAACTGAGTTTTGTAACTTGATCTGATTTGTTCTGCTTTATGTTATCGAGAATGTGACATGTTATAGCTTACATCTAAAAGTATTTAACAAATGCCTTTATTATTATTTTTTTTATTTATTAGGCAAAACAAAGTGTATACATTCAAACAGCCCACCTTTCATGATTGAGTTATGAAAGATATCAAAACCATCAAAGTGACAAGGGGTATGAATAATTCAGTTGTTTGCTATATATCCTAGCCATAAGGCTCCATCATTTTTGAGATATACCATATATTACATTCTTATTGTAGATATTAAGTCGTATGTTACTAAACACAGGGTAACTACTCATGTATCAAATCGTTCATCTTATGGTCCTTAGATAAATGGAAAGTAATATAGTAAATAAACTCGAGGTGTTCATGGAAAACAATTAATTAATGTATCATTTGTGAAAAGGGTTAATTTAAAATGTGCAAATACACTGGCTACCTTTTTTAAGGCTGACTTACTAGATTAATTTTAAGGATTTTTACTCGCCTCCTAGTATTTCATGTAAACATTTAGTTGGCATTGTTTGTGTCGGCATGATCACAATAAAAAGATTAGAAAGAGAAATGGAAACAATTGATTTTTCATTTACACTATTATCATATCTTTCTTCAATTGAGTTACCTAATTATTGCAATCTGTACGGGATAGAATTGTTTACACTACGTAAATCAATATCCTACCATACATGTTATTTCAGGGTGTAAAGCTGGTGGGAAAATGTGTTTGCATTGAAGAATATCCCTCTTCTTGTACATCATTACATGCCTCTATTAACTGCACATGGTATTGTACTTCCATTGATTGTTATTGTATTTGCGACATGTCAATACTGTGAACGCAGTGTGTGCACAAATAGCTCTTAACCTTTCGCGTTCTTTATAAACATTTACTTGTAAGAAATGAAAATGTGATTCACTTTACTTTTTTAAAAAACTTTATGTATCAGTAGGGGCTTAAACACCATCTTAAAATTCATTAAAAAAAAACAATTTTCGAAGACTACTGGTTTTGATAGGAGTATACCATCGTTCAGTTGTCTCTTTGTAAATTAAATTAAATATTTTTTGACGATTTTATGAATTACCTATTTCTTATGTTAAAGACAATCAATAATAAAGGTTACAATTACGTGAGTAATTCATTACTATGTTATTTTTACAGTGAATATGTACAGCATGTAGATACAAATGTGGAATTTATTGTGTATATTTTGATTGACTAAAGAAGGTGTATTTGTGTAGAAAGTGTAAAAATCATAAGTGCAATAAGTTTTTCCTGAGATAAATAAGCAATAGACATGTTCATTTTAGTTTGCTGTTGTATATAATGAGTTTCAGGGCTTCCATTTAAGTTAGGTAGTTTTCACTTAAGCATCATATTCTGAATGCCTTTCTAAAGAATCAATGGCAAATTGAAAAACAAATCGTTGGTGTTTCGGTATAAGCTTATTTTTATATATCTGTTAATATTTGCCATTCTGTTTACTAGGAATCGACGACGCATCATTTAAACGTAGTGTAAATAATTTATTTAAGTATCGACTTAGAAATTTTTCTGTTATTTCTACCAATCGGTTTTGAAATATTTGCCATAAAATAGGTTATATCAATCAATCGTGTCATTTGTCGAGTGGTATCTTAAATTGCGCTTACCAGAAAAGCATATATGTAAATGAGAGGCCACGTTTCATATTACACATGTACCAGTTGAAATGACAGAAAAAATACCTTACTAAAAAACTTTAGTATTCTACAATCAAATCGTAATATATGTGTGTATATAAAGAACCATGCAGGATGCCTTCATTAACTCGTGCAGTATTCAAACACCATACAAGGTGTTAACAAGTGCCTTACCAATGAACGAACTTAAGTGGAGCACAAACTCAACTTTAAATGTTAGTGTAATAAAGTAGGAAAAATAGGTCTGTTTGAAAATGTTGAGTACGTTATGTATCTAAAGGTATGAAGTAATCCTCAGAGGTTACGGGCAAATCCCACGAATACACAAAACTTGAATTAATCAATAACAATAACAAAGATAATAAACTTTATTTTGATCAATTTATGAAACTGATATCAATTCATCTTCCTGCTGTACAGGTAGAATTTTCATATATTCAAGGTTTCCTGAAAAATGCGAATTAATCTCTTAACAGTTCTAACCCATGGCTGGATGGAACCAAATGGTGCCTGTATAAGTATTTGAGAATAAGATAATCTGTGGCCAAATGTTAAATAAGGTTTAATAATAAAGGTTAAAGAACTAAAATGTGCTCTGAATGAGCTGCGCCATTATTTTTCTAATCTGTTGAAATACTGGACAATTTGGTAAAGTACGTGTCTTCCAAGAGTTATATTTCATGCTGTTGCCTATATTGTATAAATTATGGTTTAACTATTTTTCGAGTGTGGGTCAAAAGTACCGTACTGTTTTCATAATCATGTGATCGAATAAAATCAACAATCTTTCTTCAAATGATTATGGCATATTTTTCTTTCCTCTCGTTGTAAATTGGTGTTTCTCCTTTCTTACAAGATTGTGGACCACTTTATATACCATAATCCCAATCCTTAAACCCTGTTATCAATTAGAAGTCACGACGACTTGTGAAACCTACTGGATCATTACATCTGATTGACTGAGAGCAAATGTGTTAAAGCAGTTTGAAATTCGTATTTTTTATATATTTGTTTTATTGAACTGAGCCCTGATTTAACTTAGTCCACTTATTAAACGCTCTTACTGCGATTCTGTAAGAGAATGAATGAATGAAATGAAACCAGTCTTGAAATTAAAATGTGATTTCAAACTGAAATGGTTTGGTTAGCTCATTTAGCTGCAGAAAAAGTGGCACATTTTTACGGGATGACAAGGTTAACACATTGACTGAACAAAACTGAAAATATACCCACTTAAATCTGGAGGAGGCGTGCTCTAGCTATTTTGGAGGGATTTGGTCTTGCTTTCATTCTATAGTTATGTACCTCCCTTTCAAATCATTTATAATCACTTTTTGTTCGGGGGCAGGTTCTAGTTGTAATTTAAAAAATGTATTCCTATTTATGTGTACACTGCTCAAGGGGGTATACGTTTCTCCCCTTTATAAGATTAACTACCATCCAGATGAGTTTTCAGGTATTAGAGCAAAATACATGTGTTAGGCCAGGTAAAATTGATTCCTTGTTTCTTGTCCAGATTTTTCAAAAATTAGGAAGAGTTTTTAGAGGGGATTTAATAAATGCTTTTGACAGTTTTATTTACAAAGAAATCTCAATTTCAATACAAGTGTAATCAAAATTGCATTTAAACATGCTTTAAAGAGGCTGAACCGCTGAAGACAAAGTGGAATTGCATTGACGGTGTCCCTTATCTATCCCATTGTTGAAATGTCTTTGAATTGTTGTTTATTCCATTTCAGGATAACATACCAAAACAAAACAACACAAAATCACTAAAGGAAGGCCTCGGGAATGGTAATCTAGAACCTTATTTATTTGTTCTTCATGGGATATACGTCACGGGCAAGAGACAAAGCATTGCGATTGCCAGAAAACAACTCGCTCAAAAGCTGTTTGTTCAGAGAAATCTAAGACTTGCATTATACTCGTCCTTGTCTTGTTTGTATTATACGTGTACAATTCAACGCCCTGTTTGTTTTAAGTCTTGATCGTTTTGTTTTTCAAACCGTGGGTATATTTCCCGTTAGACCTTCTCTGAAATCATGTGATTGTCTTGTCGATTGTGATCAAACCCGTTTAAGTCATAAAGCAGACGGTGTATATAGTATGTGTCTTACAATAAAGAAAACAAAAACAAAAAAAGAGAGAGAGAGAGAGTAAAGTATAATCGACAGAAATGAAGACAAAAATAGTTTGTACGTTGTTTCATGTCAACACGAAGTGCAACTTCATAGTTTAGGGGGGGGGGGGGAATAACAAAAATAAATAGAGTATGCAAAGATGAACTTGGTATGTTTCTCCCAAAAAACAGTGCTGTAATGTCGCCTTCATAAACTATTTTCAATGTGATTTTTGAAGAGTTCTTGATACTCAATCAATATTTTCTCACCTTTTATATACTGAAACAAAATACTTTTTCAGAAATTGTATTCTCATTTCCCGGAGTGTTGAATTCCTATTCATATATTATCATTACTATTTTTTGGGTGGAGGGTGGGGGAGGAATATCCCTCTAAAAGGATGTACATACTTAAAGTGCGCAAGCCTTACCACTTTAATGATCGCTTTACGTAAATACGGATCACCGAACAATGGAGGTACAAGGAAACACTAATATAAATATTGACACTTCCCTCGTTTATACATACAAAGGCCTTTTAGGGTTTCCCCTTAAAAATACAAATGTTTTGGTGTAACGATTGAATGAACCCAGATACATCTTGCTCATTTCTTGTGAATCCAGCGTTTGAGAAAGGTTGATGATTCAGTGCGTTTGGAAGATCATTGTTGGATGGAAGCCATGCCACTGTCATTGTACTTTACAGGTGAGTGGATAGCTTTTAAAGGGACTTTGTAACATTGTTCAGATGAGAGATAGCGGTGCTAAGGTGGTGACTTCAATGCTAGATGTACAATTAAAGATAATCTGAAAATTTGAGGGAAAAACTGATCTGATCGATTCCTTAATTCTCCCAACTATATTATTCTACTTCTATTCTGCTACTTGTCAAAGCCTGTTCAGCGTCAAGACAAGGACAATTTAATTACATTTTAGGTGAATGTATATCGTCACAGAGCAATAAAATGGCTCTACATTCCATTCCAGACAGTTAAGTGTTGACAGATTTTTATAGCCTTTTTTTTTTTTGGAAAAACGGTTGGGAAAATTCAAAAATGGTTGGGAGAATTTACTGTCAATCACTGTTAGAGGGTGCCTCACATCGACGCCTTCAAAGAAAACCATAGATATCTTTGTGGTTTGAGAATTTGTTCAGGATATTTTGCATGTCAGAGGGTTAGTATAGTAGAAGGAATATAATAAGTAACATTTTATACAAAAATTAAGCAATTTTTTTCATCAACCTTCAACAATGTTACCGAGTCACTTTAACAGATTATTGTGTCTGTATGCTATTGCGTCACAGTATATAGGCCTGTTTATTTTCATCACAAATTCAATATCAGTTTCTGCTAATGTTTTGACAAAAGGCATTGATTTGATCAGTGATATGTGTGTTTTCCCTTGGTTTTTAAACATTGGCTAGATTTTAATTACAAGACAATGTAAACATTATCATTATGACGTCATATCCATTTCAGTATGTACTATTCAACTCTTTGACCTGTTTGGTGCACGTATTTTTAACATTATCATATTATCTTTCTCTGGCCCACCACTATGTTTACTTGTCGTTCAGCCTTGTATGTAGTTAGAAAACAATCTCATTATTTGTGCCTAGATATAGTCATATAGTTTTATCATCCTGTTGGGCACACTAGGATACGACCCAAAATATGCGTTCTTTTTTGTATACAATTGACTAGGATAGAAGCGAATGGCCGTACTAATATTGTACTGATAATACGTGCTTTGGTCTGGTCTTAATTTGTTACAAGATATGACTATTAAGTAGCTTTTTATAGTCTTCTCGGTGTGTTCGCAATCTTTTCTAAAGCCTCTCTGCACTTGTTTGGCATAGGGAGATTATACCTCCATGTGAGGTAACTTGCAGGTGTTCATCTCATTAAATCAGCTCCAATTAACATACGAAAAAGGTCATCATAGGGGATCTACGGGTACCGCTTAGGCATTGTTGGCTGTATAGAGGGCGCAAGTAGCTACAGGTAGTGCAGTCCTGCTTAAGACATTGCCAAGGAATAGAATTATGTTTAGTTTAAGAAGAGACCCCATTTAATTTTAATCTTGATGTCATGTGCAACAAGCCTGATATTTGTTTTCAAGTAGGCCCTGAATTTTTTTTAAAAACTGCTTTGTCCCTAGATCTGGTGGTCATTTTTAGGGATTTGAGGGATATTTGCTTATGCTTTAATGATAAAATCTTTTAAATGATAAACCAGGGTTTGTTTAGGTAGACGATGTATAACCAAGAAGCAATGCAAATTACAAGAATAGGGAAACAAAGGTAAGTGAAAATTGTGTCCGAGACGTAGCGTTTAATGGTTTTGTGTATATCGAGTTCACTTCATTTGTTACTTTCCTTGAAAATAACCTACCCCCTCTACTTCATCAAAAATTACGGAAAGGCGCCTCAATTTCTCGTCTCTTTACTCGCACCATCCAATCAGAAGCTAAAGCGCCAGTCACGTGCATGCATACGCATCTGCAATTCAATTGGATGAAATTCCCATTGGCGATGTAAATTGCTCGCACCTGTATCGCATTCTTGTAATACCAGTCCGCACGTCTCACAGAGTCCCCAAATGCATGGTTATTATGAATGTAATTACGTCTGCGCGCTCCTATTCAACATGTACACATGCATGCGGATGTCTTTGAATAACATGCATTAGCATCATACACACGCACACACACAAATTGATAAAGTGCGTGTTGAGTTGTGTGTGCATTAACTATGCTGCAGGGATGCAAAGCACACACACTCGCATGCGACAGTGGGTGAGTTCATATCGTACGAAGACAGCGTACTTGTATGCCGGCGTTCAAACGTTCAAGCGTTCAAGCTGGCACCAGAAAGCTCGAGTCTACAAACTGTAATTAAAGTATTTAACGTCTGTTAACGCTTACTGGATACATGTGGAATTGTTAGTCAGTAAATACCTAACGAGGTTTTGGTGACCTCATAAACACTTGTGGATAGCGCTGCTGTGACTGGATTTTTTTAAGGGGTAAACCCGGCTTCCGCGTGGATTAATAACGTCCGCCCCGCTTGAATAATGTTGAAATGCATATGACTGGCCGTTCAAAGGTAATTTAATTTCCATTATTCCTTTCCTTTAGATATGTTACATTCGCAATAAAGAAGATGTGTTGAATGTTTGCAAATATTTCATGTAAATATGAAATTACCTTTTTCCCTTTCTTTTATATTTCAATGACGATTGTGTTTAAAAATCACAATAAATGCAATAAGAACACACAGCCTAATCGACGATTTTGATATTATTTCTTTTCATCATGAATTGATAGCGTTTTACAATATTGTCTGTTTATTTTCGTTCCATTTCTTGTTTTGTTAAACCGTGTTAATTTTTATCGAAATGCTTCGAGATGGTATTCATTTATATAAAAAAAATTAATACCAACCTATTGTACTTTGATATAGGCTTCACGAAGAAATTATACATTCAATCGAGTTTAATATACATTACAACATGTACATTAACGTGCTCATTAAGGAATTACGTCTTTATCAAAGTCCCATGGAGTATTTTAGTCTCAGGAAATATAAATTTTACGTTGTTGGAAGTAGGAAAATTAATTTAGATTTTTTTTTTTTTTTTTTTTTTTTTGGGGGGGGGGGTAATTATGAGGTAAATCTACGTCCAGCGCTTCATGCAGTCTCAATAAACAAATCGTGGTATATGAGTTTTAGAGATAAAAGGAAGAGGATGCGTAGCAAGAGAGAGGGAGAAAGAGAGAGAGAAGTGTAGAGAGGGGTGAGCGAAGGAGAGAGAGAGAGTGAGAAGAAAGAGAGAAGAAGAGAGGTAGAGGGGCAGAAAGAGGGATAGGGAGAGGATCCCAGGAGGGAAATTTAACCCATTGCTTACTGGAACCTGGTGGTCCCTGTGTTAAGTCTAGATAAATCAGTAGTCAACGGGTTAAAAAAAAGTAGTAGATGAAAATAGGGGAAAGGACAAGAGCATGGAACAACAACAAGAAGACAACCAGATTTGTAAACTTATTGAAATGGCAAATTGAATTTGTATAAGGATATGAAGAAAGAAGAATATAGATCATCAAGAGTCGAGGGACGAAAGGCAAGGGAATGTAGATATAGGGTGTAATATGATATATAAAAAAGACAAAAAAGTGTAATGCAATTTGGGAATAGACAGATGTGAAATAGTAAACCAACTTCCAATTTCAACTTACAAGGACACGTTTGGTTTTTCCCAGTGGTAAACCTTTAATCTTTATTATGTTAGTGGACGTGCAAGTAAGAATGCACCCACTGCACTAATGGCTTCGTTGCATTCGTAATGGGGTCCCAGCAATGATCAACACTTATAAATAATGGACCGTCAGGAAGTTAGTTCCTGATTTTGTACACGTATTTGATTTAAAGGCAATCTTAAGGATACGGTCATAGCAAATTACAACACAAATAAGATAATAATAATTAATTAAAAGGAAATTTCCGACCTCTTGAGGAAATGAAAATTTCAAAAAAAGAAAGGTATTTAGATTCACATTACATATTATGTATGAGAGATAGCAAGAGAGAAAGAGTCACTCAAAGAGAGAGAGAGAGAGAGAGAGAGAGAGAGCGTATGAGCAAGACTAAGAAATAGAGAGAGAGAGAGAGAGAATGACTGACATAATGATATAGATTGAATAAAACATAAAGGAATAAGGCACAATATTCTTTGCATAATGTACAATTTCTCAGCACGACAAAGGCATTGTACTATAATTATTAGAAAGCAAATCGCATTATCAAGTTTTTACCCTTCTGGTTTGAAGGTTTTGCATGAACTAACTAGATTTTCAAACAGCTATATTTTAGAAATTTATAATGAGTCATGACTTTTCCCATATTATAATATTTTTCATCAAATATTGTTCTATCTTCTCAGCTGTGATTTTCCCTCATTGAAACGTAATAGTTTGTTGTTAAATTAAAGGGATTGGGTAACTTTGTCTCAGATTCTGAAACAAACTCCTGGATTAAACTCATGCTGCAATGATAATTATAAACCTTTAGGTCAGTAAGGAGCCCCATGACTTTTACAAGCCGATCGTTTGTCTGATTATCAAGATATTTATGATTGGAATTCGAAATTAAAGTTTGCGTTTTCCTAACGGTTTTCATAAAACTTCAGTCTATTGGGAAAATTGAGTATGGTAAAACCGGTCACTCAAACATTTTTACTTTTTTGAATCACTTCATGATCATTTTGAAGCGCAAATTTCCAGGGCTTCATTATTACACAATATCACAGACACTGATAACACGTAGGGCCATGCATCTCAGATTTAACATTGTTAAACGATGCCTTTAGAATGTCTCGCCAACTAGAGCTTCGTGAGGGATACATGTACAAGTCCACCTGGTACGTCACATTATAAAGATGATACCTCTGCATCCTTGTTATGCAAAATTAAATTACATCACGCTATAAATAATATATATCTTGTACATTTTCGTAAGGACTAGTGTAGATCAATACAATTCATCTCTTAGCAAACACACACTTATTCTTTGAGGTGATGTTTCCCTTAAAGCGGCATATTAGTGAGTACTCATGTGTATTGCATCATAATTTACTGACACCAGATTTGGTTGAATTACCCATAATGTGTGCGGGGTGTGCGGAGTTCCCTGAGGCAGCGAAATCCGTGATCCTTCCAGAAAATACTGTAACTTGCCTATATCTGGAGGGTGAGGGAAATCTGATATTTATGATGATAATTCCATGCGGTTAAAGGTAAAGACCAGTATTGGAAACGCCCCAATTTCAAAAAATGAAATGGAAGCTCTCATTACCAATCATGTGAAAGAATATGTTTTAACTAATACATGATGATAAAAAATTTGCCGGGAAACCGCCTACTAATCCATATATTTGGTAAATTTATTTCTCTCATGGTCTGTGAGAGATATAGGGTAGTCCCATATACGTCTTTCTGTGTATAGTGCTTGTAACTTTACGGAGAATGGGCCAAATTTCTTATCATTTTGATGATTCCAGAACCTTGCAGATGCTAGATGCTAGATGATCAACCTTTTCTGATCGATTCCACAACGTTTCTTTCACAATGCAATCGCATGACCATAACTGGTCTTTACCTTTAAAGGTAATGCAAAGTTTTGGTATGGGGTCATGAATTTGGTTTAAATGAACATATTGAAAGCATATGCGATCCTACAATATTCAGTGATCGTTGTCGCGGCTTAAATCGAGTCTAAAGTTATGAAATTGTAAATAATAATAAATAATACACTCTTTATGTTGTATAGCTCCCTCTCAAGGTCAAGATATTAGTTAAGCTATTAAACAATGTTTCTTCAAGTTGACTAAAATCGACCGATTAGCTGTTCCCGTTTGGAAAGTATATACCACAACTACATATTCTGAGATTTTCATGGTCGCAGCTACCTTTGTAAGCCCTTAGGCGCTATTTTGAATTTATCAAAATTTACCAGGAGCACCGGTAAATTTTTATATTCAATTTTTCTCGAAAGCAGAAGTGTTTTAGGGGCTAAATTGTCTAGTGCTTATAATACATCCACAGGGGGATCCAAATATATCGAAATTGTAAAGAATCACTATCCAGCCAATTTTCAAAATTTCCCAGAACTTTGTATTACCTTTAACTCATGGATGGTGTCATATTCCCCATGAGAGCCCACTTCTATGTGTCTTTAAGCTTTGTCACATCCGCTTCGAGTGATGTATGTCTCGAAGCGAAAAGCACTCCACTATGATGATGAGACGATAACTCATAATGGAGAGCTTCAAAATAATCAGCAAGCATAAATAATGCATGATGACACCCAGCAGGCGCGTACGCAGGATTTTTTCAAGGGGGGGGGGTTTTAACATTTATAAATCGGTCCGAAAATTTCGCAACGACTCAGCCAGCCGCTGAATAAGCGGGGGGGGGGGGGGGGGGGGGGGGGGGGGTAAGAGGACACATTTTTTTCTTTTTTTTTGGTCTCGAAATTTGGAAATTTGACATTTTGCTCCGTTGGGGGGGGGTAAGGTCACCTTTTTTAGGTCGGCCATGGGAATAATTTTTTTTTTTTTTTTTTAATAATTAAAAAAAAAAAAAAAAAAAAAAAAAAAAAAAATCCAAAAGGGGGGGGGGGGGGTTTTAGGTTTTTTTTAGGGGGGTTTACACACACAAAATTTCCAAAGGGGGGGGGGGTTTAACCCCCCAAACCCCCCCCCCCTGCGTACGCGCCTGACACCCAGGCACTTCTACTTTATTTCTGTCAAATTAAAGCTAAAATTGGGTTCTTGCCATCATGCCATGACACAGACTGTAAAGACGGTGAAGATGACGAATTTGAAGAATAAGAAGAAGGAGAAAAAGAAAAAGTGAAGAAAGCTGGAGAAGAAGAAGAAGAAGAAGAAGAAGAAGAAGAAGAAGGAGAAAAAGAGGAAGAATAAGACGACGAACTAGAAGAATAAGAAGAAGGAGAAAAAGAAAAAGTGAAAAAGGATGGTGAAGAAGAAGAAGAAGAAAAAGGAGAAAAAGAAGAAGACGTCGAATTAGAAGAATAAGAAGAAGGATAAAAAAGAATAAGACGACGAACTAGAAGAATAAGAAGAAGGAGAAAAAGAAAAAGTGAAGAAAGCTGGAGAAGAAGAAGAAGAAGAAGAAGGAGAAAAAGAGGAAGAATAAGACGACGAACTAGAAGAATAAGAAGAAGGAGAAAAAGAAAAAGTGAAAAAGGATGGTAAAGAAGAAGAAGAAGAAGAAGGAGAAAAAGAAGAAGAAGACGTCGAACTAGAAGAATAAGAAGAAGGATAAAAAAAGAAGAAGACGACGAATTAGAAGAATAATAATACGAAGGACAACAACAACAATAACAAGAAGAAGAAATAAGAAGAAAATGAGACAGAAGACCAATCTGGAAGCAAAGGAGAGGCTTTATTGCAGTGTGCAGTAATTAGTATGATAATTTGGAATTATGTGACTCAATTTTGCTGAAAGTCACATGCACTACACATACAAAAGTGTATTATGGGACTACATAATCTTTCCCTTTCTTCTTTACTTTGAAAGTGAAGGCATTTGAGAGCGGTCCTTTTAGGGGATATTGTATTTTTTTTTCCCTGTGTTATTCTTCCAGTATGAAATAAAACGAACGAGAAAGCTCACTTATTACACTCAAACTTCCATCTAAAATAAACACAGCGAAGCATTAATGATTTGTGACGCACTAAAAGGCTCGCAATTACTCTCTAATGCATTCCGAGAAAATAACACTCTCTTTTTAACTTTCCCCTTCCTCTCCCTTTCTCTCTCTCTCTCTCTCTCTCTCTCTCTCTTTCCTTCCATAAAATCATGTTTGTATAACAAAAAATTCAACTGACTAGTAGAATTATACCCACTCGATCCCCCTTCTTTTTTTGAAAGAAAAAGAAAAAAGAAAACAATGAGAAGGAGGAGGAAAGGAACAAGAATAAGGAGAAGAAAATGAAAAAAACAAAGAAGAGAAGGAGATGAAGAGAACAAAAAAGAGACAAAGAGGAAGAAGAAGAAGTAGTGAGAGGAGGGCGAGGATGGGAAGGATTAAATTAAACAATAATGAAGAAGAGAATAAGAAAGAGATGATTTCTTTTTTCTTGAATTTTCTTCAGGTTGTGAAAGTCTGGTGAGAACAGATTATGTTATACGACTTGTGTGACGCGGCCTACCAACTGCGGGGTAACGGCGCACAGTGGGCCAGGGAGGAACCAAAGTGCGCCAAAACTAAGTTTGGGTGATTTTTTTTGTTTCAATTTTTTCTTGCCCAGTTGAAAGGTAATACATAGAGGAATACCTCAGTGAAATATTTAATTCCGTTATGCACAATAAGGGTATAAATTTACTACTTCAAACAGCAAAATCCTACATATTCACAGTTTTAGTGCAAAAGTGACTTATTTTATAAATCTTTCAATTCAACATGAAGTTTTTAAGTTATTGATATGAAATTGCTCTCACATATTCCTGATAGTTCATTTCGTTCAATGAATGGGTTAAAATTAATAGAAACACAATCTTCATGATATATTATAGGGTAATTCACTGAAAAATGGACTAATTATCCATGTTTTTTATAAATCCAGAAGAAATGTTTAGATCTCCGCAGTGTACCGCTTAAATTTTAATACCACCATTTCCTCTGATGTCTAAGCTTTAAGTTGATACCAAATTTGGCTGCCCGATCTTGCCCGTTGTTATGTTAGAGCCGATTTCCCTTGCCACATTGCCCCGAAAAATGTGGGTTTTGGGGTCCGCGGCTGAATCATGAAGGATTCGTGGTCATAAATCACGGCGCGAGGGGGCGCGTGACAGTCTTGTTCTGACACCGCGGACCAAAATAAACACATTTTCGGGGCAATGTTGCAAGGAAAACGGCTCTAACATAATAACGGGCAGAATCGGGCAGCCAAATCTGGTATCAACTTAAAGCTTAGACATCAGAGAAAATGTTGGTAATAAAATTTTAGCGAAAATCCCTGGAAATCCAAACATTTCCTCTGGATTTATAAAAAAAAAATCCCCAAACATGAGTTTTGGCGCACTTTGGTTCCTCCCTGGCCCACTGTGCGGCGGCTTAAAAATGATTCCATGATACGTCAAACCTGACAGCAAATGATGAGATTATCTCATTTGTATAAACATTGCTTTTCTCTGCGGCTTTATCATGGTAATGGCGGATTAAAAATGATTCCATTATACTTCAAAACCGACAGCAAAAGATGAGATTGTCTCATTTTTATGAACATTGCTTTTCTCTGCGGCGTTATCATGATAATGGCAGATTCAAAATGATCTTGTCTTACATTAGAAACTGACAGGAATTGATGAGGTTATCCGACTTATCTGAACACATTCTTCTTCTGCGGCGTACAAATAGCCGATTAAATCTGATTTCCTTATACTTCAAAACTGACAGGAGAAGATGAGATTATCTCATTTGTATGAACATTACTTTTCTCTGCGGCTTTATCATGGTAACGGCGGCTTAAAAATGATTCCATTATACGTCAAACTTGACAGCAAAAGATGAGATTATCTCATTTGTATGAACATTGCTTTTCTCTGCGGCGTTATCATGATAATGGCAGATTCAAAATGATCATGTCTTACAGCAGAAACTGACAGGAATTGATGAGGTTATCCGACTTATCTGAACACATTCTTCTTCTGCGGCGTACAAATAGCCGATTAAATCTGATTTCCTAATACTTCAAAACTGACAGGAGAAGATAAGATTATCTCATTTGTATGAACATTGCTTTTCTCTGCGGCTTTATCATGGTAACGGCGGCTTAAAAATGATTCCATTATACGTCAAACTTGACAGCAAAAGATGAGATTGTCTCATATTTTGTATGAACATTGCTTTTCTCTGCAGCGTTATCATAATAATGACAGATTAAACATGATCATCTCTTACATCAGATTCTGACAGGAATTGACGACGTTATCCAACTTGTCTGAACACATCCTTCCTCTGCGGCGTACAAATGGAGGATTAAAAATGATTTCCTTATACGTCAAACTTAACAGCAGAAGATGAGATTATGTCATTTGTATGAACATTGCCTTTCTCTGCGGCGTTATCTTGATAACGGCGTATTACAAAATATGATCTTGTTTTACAGCAGAAACTGACAGGAATTGATAAGGTTATCCGACTTGTATGAACACATCCTTCCTCCGCGGCCGCTAGTAATGGCGGGTTAAAACTGATCCCCTTATACTTTAAAACTGACAGCAAAAGATGAGATTATCTCATTTGTATGAACATTGCTTTTCTCTGCGGCGTATCATGATAATGGCAGATTAAAAATGATCATGTAACTGACCGAAATGAATGAGGTTATCCGACTTGTATGAACACATCCTTCCGCTGCGCCCGCTAGTAATGGCGGATTAAAACGGATCCCCTTTTACAGCAACAACTGACAGGGAAGATTAATGCATGGCTCGCTGGAGGGAAGTAGGAAGTATTGCTTGGTCAAAGAGAAAAGATGAAGACTAATCTACACTGGAAGGAGACTTAAGCCGAGCTATGATTAATAATTCGCTTGGTGCTGTCAACAAGTCTATCGGACGAGGGTGAAATTGGATACCTCTTACCGGGGTTTACTCGTTTTTCTGAAGGTTCATTTTCTGAAGGTTCATGACTTCAAAGATTCATAATTCCAAAACACGAGGGTGAAATTGGGTAGGCCTATCTCGTATCGGAGTCTACTCGTGTTTCTGAAGATCATTTTCCGAAGGTCCATCATTCCGCAACAAAATACACTTCCATACTTTGTGGTTCATATTTCCGAAAATGAAATACGAATCTTATTTAATCTGAAAATGACTTACAGATCGTAATTACGAAATTGAAGAAAAAAGGTTTATAATTCCGGATTTGAAATAGAGTGAGTAATTTGCAAAAGAAAAAGAAACAAAATTGTTTATTTTTCGGAATTATGACCTTTATTTATGAAATAGGGTTTGTAATTTCGAAAATAAAAAAATAAGGTTTAAAATTCTGAAAATGAAGTATGGTGGTTAATTCCTAAAAGGGAATGAAAATTGTACATTTTTCACATAATCATGAACTTTATGGACCTCTGGCTGGAAAGACGGACCTTCAGAGTATCGAACCTTCGAAATCAAGTACCTTCGGAGATCTGAACCTTCGGAAAAGCGACACGTAAACCTCATATCGAATGAGGCACATGGGAATAGATCCTCGAAAACCTTACTTGATTAAACGTCACCGATATGAAAGTATCAATAGTGAGCGTGTGGCAAGACAAGGAGGCCTGTTCTCACCAGCTCGAGTTGGCCAAGTAACTTGCTATTTTCAAACTCGGGATATTTTGGAAACAAGACCAACATTTCTCGGGATATTTACTCGACCAAATATCCTGCAAATTGCAACTGCGGGCTTACTAAACGCACATTAGCTGGATAATTTGCGATCGGGATAGTTCAAATAGCAGGATATTTGGCAATCTCGAGCTGATGAAAACAGGCCTAATAGTAAGCGTGTGGCAAGGCAGGATGACTGTCAAAGGGATATGAAACCCCGTAGACCAACGCCCTAAGGCGACAATTGGTTGGAGGTAAAGAGAAGAAAATGGTGCGCAGTATTAAATCCCCGAACGGGATACTTTTTGAGGATAAAGTCTGCTGTTTTTTTTTGTTCTGATATGGGCAACCCTGGATGCAGGGGGTTTTGTCTCGTTAAAAAGGAGTTTGTATCATTCATTTGAAACTACTTAGGGCGTTGGACATCCTGTTTACCGCGTCTGAAAAGGGATTAAAAATGAGCTTCTAACTTCTCTTTGAAATATGTAGCATCAGGTTGGGCAAAGTCTGCTTATTCAATCACTATCTTTGATTTCTTATCGGGTATAAGCAATTTCATCCCCACACCCACCCACCAAACCGCTTTCATAATTTATGGACCCGCCTCTGAAATAAGAGTTGTATTTTTTAGTGATTAAAACCATATTGTGATCTCTTTCAATCTTTGTCCAATTTCTGAGTTTCAAACAACAACCTCTGCATACAGGATTAACCACCTAGTTTCTCTGAACTTCGAATTTCGATACCAGGACAAAGGCCTAGTTTTGTACGGCCTCATCAGAAATCTTACAGCCTATAATTAGTACGACTGGGAACGTTACTGCAAGGTGACGATTAAGAAACGTGTCTATCCGGAGGTAATTAGTTGTTAAATCGTCAAGGATAATCTCATCTTATACTGTATACAAGTCATGCCAATAACAAAGGTCAATGTCAAGTATCAGAATCACAGAAACGTATTAAAGTAGAGCTGCAGAAGAGAGAGAGCAATTAAGACGCCCTCTCACACGAAGCCTGGCGGAAATCATCAAAATCGATGGATAGCTCCGACAAACCCAAGAACAACAACAACAAAATCATGCTCAGTGCGGAGTAATGTGCTCTGATCCAGTCAAGGCTATTTGCCAAAACGGTGTCATATAAACAGATAGACCTTACAAACACACAAACAAGCAAAGACACAAAAACACAGGAAATAGTCATGGACATTTTGAGTAATGTCTTTGAATATGAAACCTTATACAATACAAAGGAAGCCATTTGATTTATAATTGGTGTGAAATTTCCTCCTTAAAGATGTTAATGGACAAATGTGAAACAACTTCCTCCGTTGCATCTTTGCAGTAATTTGGGCTTGATATATTTCAAGGTTTTTTAAATAATGCCGCAGTAGATCGCCACTGGGTGACAATTCTCATTCTTCTTCTTCTTCTTCTTCTTCTTCTTCTTCTTCTTCTTCTTGTTATAATTCCCATTCTACTACTAATGCCACTACAACTACTACAACCTCTTCATTTTCTTCTTCTTCGTCGTCGTCTGACTACTACTTCTACTGTTTCTACTACTACTACTACTACTACTACTACTACTACTACTACTACTACTACTACTACTACTATTATTACTACTATTACTACTACTGCTACTACTACTACTACTACTTCACTACTACTACTACCACTACTAGTACTGTTATTAATACTACTACTGTTACCTCTTCTTATTTCTTTCTCTTGTATGTGTGTGTATGGGTGTAATAAAGTGAATGTCTAGTGCGGATGACAAATAGAGCTGATCGCAATCATTTTTCTTCACGTACTCTCTTATACCTGTGTGTCATGAGAAACAAAATGTGTACTCCAGTTCAGACGATCTGTCAACTCATTAAGAGTGGCAATTAAAGGCCCACTGCACTACTTGTAGCTATTTGCGCCCTCTATATAACAAACAATTCCTAATCGGTGACCATTGGTCCCCCATGATCCTCTTTTTCTTACATTAACTGAGAGCTGAGTTGATGAGATAACCACCTGTCCAGTGACCTTGCATGGCAATCTAATCCCTCCTATAAACTACGGCAGATAAGCTTTAAAGGGATCCGGTAACTTTGTCTTAGATCCTTCAAAAAAAATCGTTGATTTAGCTCATGCTGCAATGATAGTTATAAACCTTTAGGTCAGTCAGGAACCCCATGACTTTTACAAGCCGATTGCCTGTCTGATTATCAATATATTTATGATTGAAAATTGTAATCATATTATGCGCTTGCCAAACGGTTTTCATAACACTACAGTCTATCGGGGAAAACGAGTATGGTAAAACCGCTCACTCAAAGGTTTTTACTTTTTTGAGGCACTTCTTGATCATTTTGAAGCGCATTTTTTGTTAAGGGCATCAATATATCACCATATCACAAACACGGATAACACGTAGGGCCGTGCATCTCAGATTTAGCATTGTTAAACGATCCCTTTAAAGCTTATCTGCCGTAGTTTTTAGGAGGGATTAGACTGCCCTGCAAGGTCACTGGACAGGTGGTTATCTCATCAACTCAGCTCTCAGTTAACATAAGAAAAAGAGGATCATGGGGGAGCAATGGTCACCGATTAGGCATTGTTTGTTATATAGAGGGCGCAAGTAGCTGCAAGTAGTGCAGGGGGCCTTTAAACGATCCCTTTAAAGTGGGAGTGCATTTTGAGGGACACGTCCTTCGTTGTCCTAACAAATGTCACCCATGGGAGCTGAGAAGAAGGAGACGGAAGGCCGTGCCTGGCGAGAAGGGTTTTCAAGAACAAAATACCGCCACTTAAGGGGTAAGGACAATCAGTCGATCGAGAGGATTCCATAGAGAGAGAGAGAGAGAGAGGGGGGGGGTAGGGGGAGAGAGAGATAGAAATATGGAGAAGGATAGGGAGAGATGGAGAGAGTGTGTGTGAGAGAGAGAGAGAGAGAGAGAGAGAGAGAGAGAGATAGAGAGGTACGGAAGGCCGTGACTGGCGAGAAGGGTTTTCATGAACAAAATACCGGAGACAATAATAGCAGTAAGGACAATCAGTCGATCGAGAGGATGGGAGGGAGAAACAGAGGGATAGGGTAAAAGAGATAGAAAGATGGAGGAGAGAGAGAGAGAGAGAGTGGTAGAAATAGAGCGAGAGAGAGAGATGCGAGACAGAGAGAGGAGTGGTATCCTTTCCATTCGAAATTGCTTATTCCAAATTACACCATGAAAGTGGATTTGCCATATCCTTCCTCCTCGTGGCCGATAAGCTTGAATCAACTTAAAAGCAAAAGTCACCCAAGCAAACGTCAAGGGATACAGGAAACCAAAGTTGCTTCAGATCTTGCACTTAGTGCTTACGACCCAGGGGAGGGGGGGGGGGGTGTTTCACAAAGATCCTAAGTTGAATTTATCTCTACGTTGGACTTGACAATTATGGAAAGCCGTTAGCATCTTTGAAAATGATTTGTAAAAGCTATTTTAAAAGGCAAAAAATGTTGATTCAAATCATTCATATTTTCTATTATCAAGGAGATTTCATGTTCTTGATCTGGGAATTTCTGAACAACTCTAAAATACTTGAATCTTTGCTTTTTAATATTTTTTTTATTTTAAGGCTACAAATGGCTCTCCATAATGTTTAATTCCGACTTAAAGTTAGGTTCAACTTAGGATCTTTGTGAAACACCCCCAGATCTTGCATTTAGTATTTACGACCCTGGTAATAGTCTTAGCACGGGGTGGGCATTACAATCTAGCTTCTGAACCTCTCTTCATCTTGCTCAAAGTTCCATAAGGAATTGGTTAAAATCGCAATCAAATCAATCCAATAGATAATCAGCCTTTTCACACACAGCTAAAATTCATCGTTTCCAGAGATGATTAGAATCACTCAACAGTTTTAAACATGTCTATAGAAAAAAAATTCCCAGTGTGAACATCGTTTATACGATGTTGAGATAGATACGAAGTCGCGATGCATACGCCCCTAAAAGCAGGCTGCCGATACGAAGTTCGTATCTAAAGAGCTTGACATTTTGTGTGTGAAAGGTTTTTCGTGTTTAAACGTGTTTAAACTGGATGGAGCGACCGCTCTGTTTGATATGACCTGACCTTCAATGCGCAATGGCACTACTGCGCATTTTACGAGCAGTAGTTAATCACGAAACGATTAACGATCGCAACGAAATGTGTGTGAAAGGCTCGTGATCAGTTTAAACACGTTTCAAACACGTTTATACTAATCATGTTTATAGAATTTTAGCTGTGTGTGAAAAGGCTGAATCATATTCATCTAGGCTGATCGATTGATATCTTACTATCACCTATTACGTATTACAGTCAAAGTATTAGCATGGACATTTCTTTTGATAGAGAGCATTTCATATGTAAGCATTATATTTTATGTGACAAGAATAAATGGAATGAGTGATATTTCTACAACCTTGTGTGCACTTTAAAGGGATCGTTTAACAATGTTAAATCTAAGATACACGGCCCTACGTGTTATCAGTGTCTGTGATATGATGTAATATTGAGGCCCTAAAAAAATTGCGCTTCAAAATGATCAAGAAGTGCCTCAAAAAAGTAAAAATCTTTGAGTGACCGGTTTTACCATACTCGTTTTCCCCAATAGACTGTAGTGTTATGAAAACCGTCAGGCGAACGGTTTTCAAAATTTGTAATTCCAATCATGAATATCTTGATAATCAGACAGGCGATCGGCTTGTAAAAGTCACGGGGTTCCTGACTGACCTAAAGGTTTATAATTATCATTGCATCATGAGCTAAATCCAGAATATGTTTTCAGAATCTGAGACAAAGTTACCGGATCCCTTTAATAGAGCAATTTAGGTTTTGAATCTTTCTTCATCTTGTCAAATTTTTCATAAGGAATTTGTAAAAAATCTCCGTCAAAATTAAGGTGATAGTAAATCCTATTCATCTCCGTTGATTGATTAATATTGTAGTAAGATATGAACCTACTACATAAGTTATTAGCATTGCCATTTTTAATAGAGAACATTTTTTATGCAATCGTTTCATTTCAAGTGACATGAATAAATGGAATGAGTAATCTATAACTATTAACTCTTACACGTATCAGAACACAACCGTCTGCCTAAGTGTGCACTTAGAGAAATCTAGGTTTTGAACCTTACTTCATCTTGTTCAAAATGTCATCAGAAATTCCTAAAAACCTCCATCAAATTTAAGTTGATAGTAAATAAAATTTATCTCCGCTGATTGATTGATATCTTGGTAAGATATAAACCTATTATATATAGTAAAAGTATTAGCATGGACATTTCCCTAAAATGTTAGATATATTTAGACACACATACCCTTATTATTTCTGACGTTATAAATAATCATAATTAAATATTGTACTCACGAGCTTATACTTGTATTAATTTCATAATGCTTAATATTTTGTTTGTAGCACATTGTTATTCAAAAATTATATGAATCAGATTTCACAGCTTCTTTGACTGTGCACATTATTTCTAACATTTTTATCTCTCTGTTTGTATTTTTTTTATTCATTTGACATTAAACCCAAGGTTTTGGCTGCATAGAGAAATAAAAGGCAATAAACAAAATAAAAGAGAGCATTTTATTTACAATGAGGAATAAGACATCTTACTACTGTTGTTAACCTGTACCAGAATAAGACGTTCTCTCTAAGTGTACTCTACGTGCCGGGTGTTAGGTCCGTGCCATTTACGAAACCCAGGGGACACACACTTCTATAATGTGTATGTTATTAGTAGGGAGTGCCTTAGCTATAGTATAGTGGGGATGGCGTGTTGCTCTTTCCAAGATGCATTGATTTTTTTTTGTTTTGTCTTCTGCGGAAGAAAATTGATTTTAATCTTCCCATTTCCACCTGAGTTCTTTCTTTCTCTCGTTCTCTCTTCCTCTCTTTGGCTCTCGCCGTGACGATCTATCTTTTTCCACCTCGGTCTTTCTCTCTCTCGCATTTATATTACCTCTCTCTTTACCTATCACCACCTATTTATTCCTCTCTCGTTCTCTTAATTCATGCTTCTCTTTCTCTCTCTACCTCATTATTTCTCTCTCTCTCTCTCTCTCTCTCTCTATATATATATATATATATTATATATACATACCTCTCTCTAAAAAAAAACATCGGCAAAAGAGGAGAAGAAAAGAAAAAGGTTGGTGAAACAAGATTGGTGTTCAGGTCTTTTTTCTTTTCAATGTTGTCAAAGTTAACCGATTTTTGTTTATTCGATTATTCCATATTTAGAGGTTGCCATAATTACGAGACTAATATTACGAAGTTGTTACATTCCTTATCTGATCTATCTAGTGATCATATATATTCTGCTGATTAGCCTTACCTCTTCAGTATCTCTGTCTCTTCTGTCCTATAAATGCATGTCTACCAAAAGACGAACGAATTATTTGGTATTACGTTTGAAATAAGATTATTTCCTTTTTATCTTTTCGTGAAAAATCAATTGAATTCTTAGAAACCCTATGTGTAAAATGAACAAGGTTTATCCTCGTACGTCATGAAACAAGTTACTCAAAAAAAAAAATATATATATATTGAAATGAAGAAACTAAGGAAATAATGATGTTTATGCTATGACCTGGAATTGTTTTTGTTTCGTTTCCGAAGATACCCCACTTTACTAGCTATTTCTATCCCATCTAACGCAGGTTTCGCTTACTCTCGTCCTTCGATGCAAGTCCATTAACGATTGTCCTGATAACATCCTCATTAGAAACATGATTAGAATAGATGCCTTTCGTACCCTCGGGATAAATTGGTAATATGGCTCAATAGTCGACTCGGTCTTGATATCTTGTTATATCTCATTTCCTCCCTGATAACGGATGCTGTTTCTCCTTCAAACTCATCCGGGGACCAAATTAGGATGCCGTATACTATGATTACTAATGACGTTGAATTAGGGTGTTATTATGCTAATATTCGCATTTTGACGTCTTCGAATCAGTTTTTATCAGTCGGAGGAGAAAGGAATTATTTACCCGTTTAGCCAATCGCAGATTGGTGAATGATTTTAGTTTTGGTTTGATGACAATTTTTCCGTCTATTTTCGATGATTTCTATATGACACCTTAATTGAAAGAAATGTACCCAATTTTTCTTCTCTCTCTCTCTCCCTCTCTCACTATTTCTCTCACTGTCTCTCTTTCTCCTCCTTCTCTCTCTCTCTCTCTCTCTCTCTCACACTATTTGATTATTTTGGATTGTTTACGTCAATGATGAGCTAATTTGCTAAATACAATAGATGCCCCCCTCCACAAATTTTAAGTTTTGTTACAGAAAGTGATAGTGGGATGGAACGGTACACTGAGTTATATGTATATATTTTTACTAATTCTATTCTGTTTTGTTATCTCCCCTATCTCTCTCTGTACCTCTCAGTATATCGCTCTTTCTTTCTATCAATCGTTATAGGGTTATTTATAGAAAAGTAATGTATCTTTCCATTTACTTTTTCCTTCCATGCAGGTAAAACATAGAGTCTTGTACGTCAGCGGGTCATTTAACATCCGGCGAATTCTCCAATAACAGCTCTCGCTAACAAACAAACCTCAATTACGCTCGGGCCATCTATCTCATCTCGACCTAAATCAACCGAGAATTGGGAGCTCTGGGCCCGCGCGCACACACACACGCACGCACAACTCAATAACGCACACTACTTTCTATCCACGGCGACCTCGCAGAGTAGGGTCATGCAATGTCTGTTTCGATCGGGAGTTGATTAGGTGAAATTGCTCTCCGTTTGTTTTACGCTGGTTTAGTTTTGCAGGAATCAATATAGACAGGGCCTGCATTCACTCCGGTCGCGTGCTTCGCTCACGGCAGCATTTACAGAATCATCCCACTGTGGAAACTCGTGGTGCACTACAGTGGCGGGACACTCGTGTGTGCATAAACCCGCATAATTTAGAGCGGTGTCTAGATACTGCGGTTGGTTATCTCTCCCCTGAGCGGGCTGAGGAGTAAAGAAGAAACTGGGAAAATCATCTTGAGAGTTAAAAGACGAACGGCAACAAGTGATGGTGGACCTGTTTATGATTGATTAAAAAGCGTTCGGCCATGATGGATTGGTGACGGGTTCGCTCTATCGGAAGTAGACAGCGAGTGAGTATCCGGTGTCAAGATCCGGGAAAGATTCGTAGAAGAGAGCTGTTGAAATAACGCTTTGGTGGAAGACTCGTTGTCTGTACTAACCAGGAGAGGCTACTTGATTTAACTTCACAGAACACCCTGTTTACAATATTTTTGACTTCTCGGCATAATTTTCACGAGCAAGCATATGCCAAAAGAGACTTTGAATGAGTAAGGAGGGACAGTACGCTCTTTTGAAACAATATTTCATTTCAAAATTTTCAAGGATTCCCTGATAAAATACATTATTCTTCAAAACCATCCTAGTCGCGACTGAACTGCGACTCAGACAGAGAAGGCAGAACGTACAAACCGCAAGTTCCTTTAACAATTTAGAAAACGCACAAGGATAAGAGTGGATACAACAAATTAAAGGTGAATTGCAGAAGACAGACTGGCTAAGCCTAACGGGTTTTCGCTCGGTGCTTTTTGACCGTAACAATGTCTCCAGGTCGGGACGGCTCCCCAAGTGTTACACAGCTAAAGGACCAGAGATTGAGTGTCTATTGTTCACCTAGGTTCTGTCGCAGGAGCAGGTACCTTGAGACGGCTTGTGTGAACTCTATGCTAGAGAAGAAGGACGATTTTGGTTGGCAACGAGCTTTCAATCCGCGTTACTTCACCAAGGGGTTGTCCTCGCCGCCACGACAAGACGGAAAACGCGCCACCTCCGCAAACGGGGTAAGTTCATCCTTTCCGTGCCGCCGCCGAAAGTTTGCCTCACAGTCAACACTGTCACATCTGTCGTCTTCAGACACTGATTCACTCGGGTGTTCTCACCTCATGGCGAACCTTGACATAAGCTCACCGATAATCACCACCAATGACGCCAGTCCGACGGATGGAAACCCAGCGGCACCTGATACGCCGACGCTTCTTCCAAAACGACAGAAGCAGCGTCCTGTATCACTTGCCCTGCTCGATAACCACGCCTCGCAGAGTTTGGATTCTAACGCCAATGGTGAGCATTTAGGCTCCGCTTGTTGCAGTCTCCATGTGCGAAAGGACCGAGCGGCTGATAGAAGCCCCGCCGGTTCAGCACGGGCGATTCCCACCTCGTCAAAGGGTCTCAACCCGCCATCCTACAACCCCTTGAGCAAGTCCTGTTCGGACTTACGCGTGGGTGCGATAGACGAATGCTGCATGATTCACCGTAACTTTAGCTGCAGGTGTCCCAGTCACCTATCACTTCAGTCTGCGCGCGTATCCACTCCTTCAGACTCGCGTACGGGCTCTAGAATAAGCCTTTTATCGGAAGGGGTTGAATCCTACGAGGGACTCTATGAAAAGGCCTACAGAGCCACGTACGTGATGGACAGGGATAGACTGGTGCACGAGTCTAAGGTCTCCCCTGATAGACTGGTACGAGAATGGTTAGCGAGACAAGAGGAGGTATCCCAGCATACACCTGAACCACAGGAAGTTCAACAATGATCCACTTGAAAAAGACCTGTTTACTAATGTGTTTCAATGCATATATATTATGTCTCTACCGAACCCCTGGGGCCAGTTCCTCAAAACCGTCGTAAGTCTTATTTATTGGACATCCCATAGAAACGCGTGTTAATCTGTAACACACGTTTCAATGGGATGTCTAAGAAGTTAGACTGATGACGGTTTCAAGAAACGGCCCCCTGGTTACCAACTAATTGACTCACATCCCAAGGATAACATCTCGAGGGATTGAATTCACTGTGCATACATTTTTATCTTGTGCTATGACGGGCAATAGACCGGTATACTAATATATTCAAATTGTATGCATTCTATTTAAAGAAAGGTTATTCTTGACAACCCGAACAAGTAATGATGCATACTGGATTCAAAGTATTCTAGTTCATAAACAGCTTAATGGAATACCTCGTCACTATAATAGGTCTTCATGAAAGAAACAACCATCAATTTGAATATGTTTGTAAACTTGCTTATTCTCTGGCAAGTTTTTCAGTCGTCAAAAATAAACTTTGTTTAAAAATATGCATACAATTGGTAAACAGGTCCATTTAATGTATTTGTTATTATAATCCTTAATGTACAGTACGTGTTTTCACCCAAACAAGCTTGTGATTGACACATTATTTTGTGAGGCAGTAGCTGCAAACGCTTTACTCTTAGTAATAGATTATTAAATTCTAGGAAGGTTTTGAAATAATTACTTATATCCCCTATTTAGAACCCCTATCATATAATAATAATCATAAAATAATAGTAAAAAAATAATTATATTTATTATTATAATAATGATGATAATAATAATAATAACAATGAAAGTGGTAGTGTTGTAAAACGAGGGAAGCCTTATCCGCATCCATTTAAACTTGTTGTTCCTGAGAGCCCTTCAATTATTATTACTCCAGCATTTGCCAGGTACCCATAAACACCTGGGTGGAGACTGGCGAGAGTATATTAATGTCTTCCCAAAGGACGTTAGTGAATGAACCACTTTATAATGATACCTCCACAAGTTCCTTTAGGGAAATACATAGGCTACAAATTTGAAAAAATTGTCAACACTGTTTGTTTTAGAAAAAGCAGTCACCAGCTACATGATAAAAAGGTAGATTCTCTATTAAAAAAGTGGTTTGGAGGACCTGATACATTTCAGTAATAATAGAAATTGCCATATATTCTCTGAAATTTCACCACAAATCTCCAAGAAATTTAGAAAATTAAATCATTATCATCTTATAATCAAATACCATCCTTCAAAACTGAAATAGTAATTATTTTAATATCCACTGAAAGAAATGCACAAGAAACAGCTCTTTGATAACTATTTGTTATCACAGTTGATACAAGGTCATAGTCGAGATATTAGAGGCTTTAGTGCAAAGCACATATTTGTATAATTCACTACACTTCGCGGGCTTCTTTATCTGTATAGAATTATGTAAATAACAGTAAATTTATATATTTTATGTTACAATATGATATTTATTATGTGTGGTGTGTTTAAGTGTAAACCAATATATGATATTTTAGTTTTGTAATGTAACAATTTATCAAAATATGTTTAGAATATGTGTTCACCTGTAAATGCATTTATCTTCCTTTTTTATCTACAGTTTCGAAAAGAATACATTTTCACCTCGTGAAATAATGTCATCTTGTAAAAACCGTTAAAAACGCAATCACAAGTACTTCAGAAAAATCATCTCAATGACATTTCAACTGCTCATTGCATATCCCAATGAAATTATGTTCGGATTACACAATGCGTAATTTAATGGGGGGGGGGGGGATTTAAAAACAGTGATGGACAAGGTTATGAACTTAAGTTTTATTTTGTTCAAAAGTCTTTGCGAAGGTGTTATATATATAATATTTAAGTATTATCAATAGGCATATTGTGGATGTGATTTTTTTTTTAATGTGCGAAATAAATTTACCAGCTGTGAGATATCAAGCAGCGGGCAATGTGAAGCTATACTATTTTTGATTCAAGTGACTTTTTTTGGTTTAATTGCTGTATTAATTTAAATGTGTATTCTCACAATCAGGAAATGGTATTTTTGGTACTGTCAATCTTGTTTATCTATACTTGCATTTTTTTCTACGAAATATAGACATCATAGTAACAGTAGTAGTAGTAATACATATTATATCCTGCATCAAAATTTGTTGGCTTTTGATTGGTTGAGAGCTCGTCACATGACCAGAAATATTTGACCTATTTTTAGAAAGTACTATTTTGGTGTACTATTTGGGAGTTGAAAAAAAATGTGAATTTTTTTTTTTTAATTGAATCAATTTTTTTTTTCAAATCTTAATTTAATGAAAACAAAATATATTTTAAATCTCTTTAGATAAAAATTGACATTTTTTTTGTTCCCAAATTTTTTTTTTTTTTTTTTTTCAAATAAATTTTTGATGCAGGATATAAAACAAATATACAATGCCTTCTATTCGAGGTACTGGTTAACCTATGGGCCTTGGTGACACCAAAAGAAATCTATATACATAATAATACACGAATTTGCTCATATATATCACATCTCTCTTATCGCTCAAAGTGGTTATATTTGTGAATTGTTTCCCAAAACGTATGAGATATTCTGGTCATTATTAACAAATCTAATATGGAAAGATAAGAATGTACAAGTTGCCTAAACCAATTGGAACGCATGTGTTAAAGTTAACACACGGTTTAATTGGGATGTCGTTGAACTGTACTCATAACACCGTTCCTTCAAACGCTGCCGACCAGAGCAGCAGTTCCACCCGTAGAGTGGCACACCATTCCGTATATCAATCGAATCACAATTCACCAATTACGAACAGAAAGCACACACTGTCTCTTCTGGATAACGTCATTCAAAGCATTCACAAACTGGCGGAACCATTTAATATACGCACCATATACAAGTTATGCATATAGTATAGGATATTACAGTGCAGTGAACTGCTAACGGACTAAGTTCGGAAATGTCCTCCGTCACTAAAATGACACCATATACGTTTAATAATGAAAAAAGACATTACACTTCTACAGCGCCTACTTTGAGAATATTTAAGTGCTTTAAATGAATTGTCAAATATAAAGAAAAAGTAATATTACATTTGATATTTGTAATAACCTGCATTGTAACTTGGGGAATAAAATCGCTTTTTTTCAGTTAATAGCTAAATCATTTCCAGAAAGAAAAAATAGACAGAGATAGTTCTTAACTTTTTTGAAGTCCATAACAAAATTTCATCAAACACCCAGCATGCACCATGCATCTCTGTTACTAACATATTAAACTATGTGAAGTCAATCAACGAATCCTTCTATCATCTTTTATCTGTTCTTTTTAAAGATGGTATTTGTTATGTTGTTCGAAAAGAGTTTATGATTTCTCAATTCTCAAGCGGTTGTAGAGGGGTTATGGGGGCTACAGAGCTCCAAGAAAATCAACAACAACAACAACCAAAATTAGAATACGTCCCCCAATTTTTTTTTGTGACTATTTAAAGATATACGCACATGTAGAAAATGAATACAATAAACCCAAGCCCCCCCCCCCCGCCCCCCTTCATCACAACCAACAATATATTCTTTTTAGAACCGCGCCTGCTTTCCCGATGAACGTAGAGCTCACAATCATGAGGAGGGGGGGGGGGTGGCCATTGCTTGCGAGGCGTGAAGTCTGTTTACGCCTGGGGGATGTTTAATGATGCAAGCACCCGGAAGTGTGGCGATGAAGCTGGGATGGTGTCATCGCGCCTTGCTCAGGTGTGAAGGTTGTGTCAAGAAACTAAAGGCAGGCATGGTCCACCGATGAAGTGTGAGGATATAGCAGTGGCGTAGACTCGGCAGGGCATGAAGGGGCGCCGGAGAGGGGGGTGTCCCCACCAAAAGGCAGAGGGATGAGAGAGAGGGAGAAGGGGGGGGGGCTAGAGAGAGAGAGAGGGGAGAGAGGGGGAGAAAGTTAGCGAGAGAGGGAGAGAGAGAGAGAGAGAAGGCGGTGATAGTCACAGAGAGAGAGAGAGAGAGAAGGAGGGGGGGGGGGGGGAGAAATGTGAAATTATGTTGATAAACCCCTCCCTCACCCAGGCCAATGCTATTCCCATTCCCCCATAACAGACGAAAATACACCAACGAGCCCCTTGTCGGTAAACCAACACTCTGCATCTAATAACATGCGATTGCAAAATTGCACTAGTCATGATAGTATGTGTGAGTATTAGAGTTTATCGTCAGATTAACATATCATATTACCAAATACATATGCATCTAAAGACATGCATTCAATTAAACAAGAACAAAAAATAAATAAAAAATACACAAACAAACAAACATAGTTTTAAAAACCTTCAAAAGCAACCACAGTGTTCATGCCATTAAACCGAATATCTAAAAAAAAAAAAAAAGAAATACAGGGATATGAGTAAAACACACTAATTAGTTGCAGGTAATGATTTGGATATCGCCTGCCACAAATCGAAATGCAAAAGTACATATTGATTATCATTTTTACGTGGATAAACGCTCTTTGATTAAAAATACAGACATCCATTTAACTGTCTGCGTGCGAGTATAAAGTTGCTCTTACTTCCCTTTTTTCATTTTCTTCTACTTATACTTCTTCTTCTTCATTTCCTTCTTATTCTCCTTCATCTTCTTCAACTTCTACTTCTATTTCATTTCCTTATTCCTCTTCTTCTTCTTTTTCTTCTTTATTCCCTTCTTTTTCTTTTTCTTCTTCTTTTTTACGTTCTTTTTCTTTCTTTTCTTTATTTATAAAAAGGCTCTTTGGTGATTTCGCTTTCCTCATCACATTTATCACTTATTTATTTGTCTCCTCAATCCTCTATACGACTTCAATTTCTCTATAATAATTACAGTTCCCAGCATGATTCGCCTACTATAACATCTCTTCAAACCCAGAAGGAAGTCATAACTATGCTTTACTTCTAACGCCCTTCTGGCTACAAAATAGATGGCATTATACCTGTATATCTTCCCATGCAAAGACATGCTTGAGAGACATTTGGAATATACCTGTTACCACACTATTTCTCCATGTTCAAATCCTAAAGGACGTTAACTCTGCGTTGAACTACATGAGCTAACGTCCGTTTTGCTCTAAACATTTTACCTGTATGTCTCCTTTAAGAAATGATGGAGATACAAATGGAGCGTACTTTTTACCACATTATTTATCCATGTTCAGATCCTAAAGGACGTTAACCCTGTGTTGAACTATATGTGCTTAAGCCCTTTTTGCTCCAAAATTTTCACCTGCATGTCTCCCCATAGACTCGATGGAATTAAAAATAATGGAACTTTATCGCATGATTCCCACATTTTGTCTGTTCAGTTCCAGAAGGAGGTTAACAAGGTGTTAGACAATATGTATTATAAGATGATGACGTAAGTCCTAATCAAATGATTGGTTGAGAGTATACACGTGACCAGACATATATTTTCCCTAACACGTTATTTGGATAATGACCGGTCATTATCAAAATCATGTTATAAAACATCATTATGAAAATAAAAAATAATCTTATAAGACATATAATACACATCATTTTGTTCGGACATTAGTAAAATTACCCACACTCGGTACCTTCAAAACAGTCCAAACAACCTCGGCTATTGTCTCAGGCGTGTTAGACTGTTCCAAAGGTATTTGTGTGGGTAAATCTTACTAATGCCCTCACTGCTTTGTATTATTTGTATACTAATGCCCTTCTGGCTCCAAGCAGACGATATGATACCTGTTTGCCTCCCCCAACGATCAGGTGGAGGGTCCATGGTCTCCCGTCGTCGTATCCATTTCTATCTTTTCATCTCCTGATTTTCTTGTTTACTCTGTTTTTGATGGTCTCGATTTCACTTTGAGGTTTAAAGAGGGATAAAACCCTGGATGACCAAGAAGATGTAGGTTTCTTGGTGAACCTTTTTCATGTAACTACACAGAAATAAAGCCCACAAGGCGTACATGCTGTCTTATAACACGTTTGCCCATAAAGTTGGAAAAAATCTGGTTTGCCTCATTTTATGTAATGAGTGTGACGATATCAAGTTTATATCTTCTTAGAAATTCATTGATTAATCTCTAGACTATCTAGATTAATCAATAGAGCTCTGAAAAGATATAAATTATCTATTTAAAGGAAAAATCATATTAACTTATCAATCGTTTCATGAACTTAGAGATAAACCAAATCTATTATATTATGGCTAACATTATATATAGAACCAAACATTCGCAAATGGGTGTAATGTCATCAGTCTTTGATGAATTATTGAAATTAGTGTTGACTTATTCCATAGAAATGGTTGTAAAGGATTTATACATAAGAAAAAATCAGAAAGACAAGGCAGTTAGGACATATTAAAAAGTGTAATAATTTGACGTCCGGAAAACGTGCATATCTACTGCAGGGCTTTTTTGATGAAGTAAAAAAAGAACGGACATCACTTTGCTTCTCAAATCTACGTCTTGCTGATGATAACAGCATACAGATTTGGGTTTATGTGACTACACAGTCACGATTTGGTGTCAAATACTATCGGGAGATATTTGTTCAATTTGTGCAAATCAATTTACTTTTTTAACCAAAAGGGGAAATTGCATTTCATGAATTCTGGGGTGGGGAGACGAACATTGGTTTGCACGTGAAGTAGAGAAGGATTTCAAGTCAGAATGTACATTGTACATTCCTTTCCGCGCCCTGCTAAACGATTTGCTTTGTTTGTTGTATTACTTGTTTGTTGGTATTTTTGTTTGTTTATCATTTCCAACTTTGTTAGTGTTTGTCATTTCATTGGCCGCTAGTTTTTAGAGTATTATATCCGTTACACACACCCACACACACACATACGCATGCAAAATACTTTCTCTTTTAGCGCTGCCAACGTCAGGGAAAATATTACAAAAATAATTACAGTTATTGTTATAAGAATACCGTTTTGTTGAATCAACACAGACAGTAGTATAAATAGATCACATACAAAGATACATCATCTTTGTTATCATTATCATTAATTGTATCATCATTATAGGGGGCTGAAAACATAAAGGATCTATTGATGAATCAGTTATGTCGGCAAGCGCTGATCTATTCTTACGACTTTAAATAACATAAATAAATAAACAAGATAAAAATATTCCTGCATCTATAGGAGAACCCATGTAATTTTTAAGATCGTTTCCCACAAGAACGTGTTTTCCGTTTTGATTCATAATATTACAAATTGATTTTACATGTATATGCGTCCTACTTCTTAGGATATTTCATTTTAAACCACTCTTGCCGATTCAGAAAAACATCGGCTCTAAGAGCTATGTGCTTAATATTAGATGCGGCCAGCAATTTGACCTTTCCAAATGTAACTCTCCAAATTGATATTAATTTCCTCCAGTTTAATACAGCGACATTAGTCAAATTTGAGTTTTATTAGGTCATCGGCATCAACCTTCTTAAATTACATTAACCTCGTTGTAAATTTGTTCTGCGTTTCAATTATTGAGATATCTTCAAATAGGTTTATAACAGGCATAAAAACCTTTTTGTATTGGCAGAAAATTTGGGCTTTTATTTTAGCGATATCTATTTTGTGTATTTATGATTTTTCTTTGTTCGTTTGTTTGTTATTAGGCTTTTTTGTTCATGTTTTTTCTTCTTTATTCATCAACCATAACACAGATGTGGTGACAGGTTTTTGTATCATCATTATCATCATCATCACCACCACCACCACCACCACCATCATCACCATTACCATCAATATCATCATCACTATATTCATTATCGTTATTACCATCATCACCATCACCATCATCACCATCGCCATCACCACCACCATCATCACCATCACCACCACCACCACCACCACCCCCGTCACCATCATCATAAGTATCATCATCACCACCACCATCATTACCATCGCCATCACCACCACCACCACCATCACCACCATCATCATCATCATCATCACCACCACCATCACCACCACCATCACCATCGCCATCACTACCACAATGACCGTTATCATCACTAACATCATTCCTATCAAAATCATCATCACCAAAAACCAAATGCAAAAACGAGACGAGGAACAGACGCTGAGATCTCCATAATTACTGTCAGTGAACTCAACCGAGTTTTCGAATAACGTATTCCATTCTTGATTTTCACAGAAAATGGTAATTGATAAAAGGCCCCAAGGATGCTAAGACAGAGAAAATAACTTGTTTATGATTTTGGGAGAACGCGTGTTTTTCCTCGAAGCCATTTACACTGAATGAAGATGATTATTAAGAGAGAGAAGAACGGGTGTGACAGGAATAGACAGCGAGAAAGATAGAGAAGGAAAACGAGTGAGGGAGAGAGAGTGTGTGGGAGAGAGAGAGAGAGAGAAAGGGAGAAGAGGTTAGGAGAACAAGATATGTAATTAGACAGGGAAGAGCTTTTGAACGTCTCCGACAGACACATTTTATTATAGGAAGACTTTACTTTATATTAAAGACAAAAATGTTATGATTACAGAAAATTACATTCGAGCGTCGGCCCCGCTGGCACAATGTGCCCGTACGATTATAACGGTAGAATTCATCCCCCGTCTATTTCTTCAATTTCGATAAATGGGTTTCAAAGGCTGAGTTGTGGTTAAGGCAACATTTATCTTAAGACTTTCTCATTCGGTTAAGTTTCGAGGAAAATCAAGGGACCTCTCCCCCTCACCCCTCACCCCTAACCCTAACCCCCTACTGCCGCCCCAAACAAAATTGGTACCTGGAATTGAGTGCCCTTATAAAGATTGTTTAATTCCAAAAATGACGGGAATGTAACTGGAAAGTCATTTTGGACCAAAAATCGATGCCATTTGTCTGTGCATGTCTGTCCCATCTACCCATTTTCTGGGTGCAGTTCATCACGTGACTTCCGGCAAGATCGAGTCAATTCTTTTTTTCATTGTGATGATTCCAACTCCTAATAGCAAACACCAATTCTGTATGAACATCTTTTCCCAATCCTTTTCTTTTTCGTAATGTAATTAAATTATGCATCAATCTTGTTTATGTACGTGCCTCATTACAAATTATTTCATTCATAAAGATAATAATAATAATAATAGCCTAATAGTCCACTCCAAATTTTATTAAACCGAAACGGAAATTCTTTTGGCCCAATTGATCGTGAGCCCGGCAGCCACTGAGCAGCGCCAGATCGACGTTGCTCTATCCCTTATTGTTGAACGTCAAACAAGGTAGCAACAACTCCCATCTTTTAACGTCTTTTGGTATGACGCGGCCGGGGTTCGAACCCACGACCTCCTAGTTGTGAGGCGGACGCTCTACTGACTGAGCCAACACTACGGTACGAGTTTTGTATGTTAATAGTCAGAATGCGAATTACATATATCAAGTAGTGCTAGGTAGGACAAGCAATGATTATATGTCCTACCTAGCAACAAATAGCGTATGCCATTTGCATTCTGACTATTGAAATACAATGATCAATAACAGATGAATGAAATAATTTGTAACATTGCACTTAACAAAGATTTATGCATTAATTTTGATTACATTGCAAGAATGGTCCATTTGTTTTGTCTCTTTCACGATGCAATGACATGACTAGTCCTCAATTATAGCTTTAAAGGTATAGACCAGTTTTGGAAACGCCCCTCTTTCAGAAAATGAAATGGAAGTTCTAATTACCAATCATGTGAAAGGATATGTTTTGACTATACGTGTTGATACACATTTTGCCGGGAAACCGCCTACTACTAAATGATACATTTGGTAAATTCTCATATCGATCCGGCCTGGAAAGATATCCTAAATGCACTTCGTCATTGAACATTTGGGCTTTTATTTCTGTTTTTTGCGAATTTAGGCTGAAGTATTGCCATCTAAACCTCTGAAGGCAATATTTAAACAATATTGAATGGATATTTGCACCCAAAACCCTTGAACTTCAATTTTATCACTACCGGTCTATATCTTTAACGAAACGCTTTCAGCACAAATCCTTGCTCTTACTCATACAACTCTTTGTCCTCGTCTCGGCATGTGTGAGGAAATGAACTAGGCTTTAATGAGTATCATAGCAAGGCTAATGACTCATCCACCGGATTTAACATGATGACGTCAGGGATCACGTGATGTCTGCCGTATTTGCCTTTTTCATCGTGGCCGCCAGAAAACCCCTCATAGGTGCTTGAGCCGGACACTGGTAAAAGCATTACGGTGGATGATGGATGCAGGAAGATGATTATTCTTAGCGATCACTTTTCATCCTTCACTTTTCTCATCCCCGAGACATCCCAACGGGCTTAGTTGTCCCCTCCTCCATTTGTTTGTTTTTCTCTACCCCCTTTCTCTCTCTCTCTCTCTCTCTCTCTCCCTCTTTCTCTCTTTCTCTCTCTCTCACACACCCACACACACACATCCACAACCGTACATATACTTTCTCTCCCCTCTCTCCCCTCTCGCTCTCTCTCTCTCTCTCTCTCTCTCTCTCTCATTCATTTTCTCTCTCACATGCACAAACACACACACACGCACACGCACACACGCGCGCACACGCCAACAAGCTCTCTCTCTCTCTCTCTCTCTCATTCATTTTCTCTCTCACATGCACAAACACACACACACGCACACGCACACACGCGCGCACACGCCAACAAGCTCTCTCTCTCTCTCTCTCTCTCATTCATTTTCTCTCTCACATGCACAAACACACACACACGCACACGCACACACGCGCGCACACGCCAACAAGCTCTCTCTCTCTCTATCTCTCTCATATCTTCTATATTATGCTCTGATCTGATCAGAGAGATTGAGACCCGCTTCTCTCTCTCTCTCTCTCTATCTCTCTGCAATGGGTCTCTCCTATTACATCCTCCTAACTGCCAATTTCGTATAATGTTTCGTATCTTCCACGACATCGACTGATCAGAAGCAAAGGTCGGGAAAATGGGGCTGCGCATTCCCTCATCTTATTTTCATTTTTATTCCAGCACGCAGACACAATGGCTGTTCTACTGCAAATCCGTGCATACATATAAACGCAAACATAAGAATGTACAATACGTATACAAGAACGAATGTAAAGAATGGTATATTTGTATATAAGATCAACAGAAGGATAATAACAATTTTAAAATGATATAATTAAATGTAGACAAATTATGTGCAATAAACAGCATCAGACATAAACGCAGCTGATGTTATATACATAAATGAAAGAGAATAAATAAAATATAAACAATATCTATCTATCTATTTATATTTTATAGCTAGGAGGCCGTTGGGGGCAACAATGAAATGGATCTAATTGGGACACAGATTCTGCACAACTTCCTGTCTTCAGATGTAATATCATTCCATGTCCTAGTTAGTGTGCCCCTCTTTATTCTCCAGTCAGTTCATCCTTGCAAGATGGAGACTATAGTATACAAATAGTACACAGTAGTGAGGGCATTAGTAAGAATTATAAGATGATGATGTGGATCCTAAACAAATGATTGGTTGAAAGCGTACACGTGACCTGGCATTTGTTTTTGCTTAACGCGTAATTTGGATATTGACCGGTCATCATTCCATTCTAATGACCGGTCATTAGAAAAATCATGTTATAAAACATCATTTTATAAAACAAATAAAACATCATCTTAAAGAACAAATAAAACACATCAGTTAGGACATTAGTAAGAATTACCCACACAACGTACCTTTGGAACAGCCTAACACGCCCGAGGCGGTAGGCGGGGGGTGTTTGGACTGTTTTGGAGTTACCGAGTGTGGGTAATTTTACTAATGCCCGAACAAAATGATGTGTATTATTTGTTTTATAAGATGATGTTTTATTGTTTTATAAAATTATGTTTTATAACATGATTTTACTAATGACCGGTCATTAGCAAAATTACGTGTTAGGCAAAATAAATGCCTGGTCACGTGTACGCTCTCAACCAATCATTTGATTAGGATCCGTTTCATCGTCTTATAAACTAGACCATATTAAGAACATATCGAGAATTAAAAACAAAAACCAGATCGAACTTTTCATCTGAAGTGGTATAAAACTTTGACGGGGTGAAGAACGACGAGCAAGCAGTGGAATAAAAAGCAGACACATTTCGAATACAGTTGTAATGTAATACAAGGCCGATAAACATTAGTAGTTGTTATCAGTAACAAGATTTCTGTACTTTGTGATGATCCAACACGTCAATCGATTACGATAGCGTCTACTTTCTCTCGTTCCTTAATCATAACTATTAAGTCATAAAGGAAGTGACCCCTATTATCAACAAAATTGCGATTGATTTGGTACGTTTTTTTTATCGTGAGTATTGTATACAGTATACATGGTCGGCTTACTTTGTATCTATGGTAAAAAATAGAGAGAAATAATCATCAAATAAAGGTCTCAGTCATTTCGTATTTGTACTCCACTTACAGATACAGTGTGAATTTGTCGACCATTTTCAGTTAATACAGTCTCCTATGGAGATTGGAAACCTGGCCTCATCTAATGTATCGCTCCATCGATTTTCCATCTTCCCATTTTCATCATGGTCCCCATTTTTAAGTGTTTTGTTTATGTATGTGGCATGTAGCAGTGAGTGGGATCAAAAGTGATCGCGAGAGAAATATTAGTGGGAAATACTGCGATGATTGATCGGCCGTTTACCGTTTTCTCTATGGCAGATGCATATTGTCATCCCCTTCTCTCTACCCCCCCCCCCCCTCTCTCTCTCTCTCTCCCTGTGTGTCTCATTGCGTCTTTCCCTCTGTCACTTACTATAACTATATATTTTTTTTCTCATGAAATCTCAATTCTATGCTTTGACTGTCCTTTTTGTTTTGTTTGTTTAGTTGGTTGGTCGGTTGGTTGGTTGGTTGGTCGGTAGGTTGGTTGGCTAGTTGGTTGGTTGGTTAGATTGTTGGTTGGTTTAGTTGGTTGATTGGTTAGTTAGTTAGTTAGTTGGTTGGTTGGTTGGTTGGTAGGTTAGTTGGTTGGTTGGTTGGTTGGTTTGTTGGTTTGTTGGTTTGTTTTTTGATTGGTTGGTTGGTTGGTTGGTTGGTTGGTTGATTTGTTGGTTTGTTGGTTTGTTGTTTTGTTTGTTGATTGGTTGGTCAGTAAGTTTGTTGGATAGTTTGTTTGTTTGTTGGTCGGGTGGTTAGTAAGTTTGTTGGTTTGTTTGTTTGTTGGTTGGCTGGTTGGTTAACTTGGTTTGCTGGTTGGTTTGTTATTAATTGCAGTTTTTATCGTCTTAATAACTATGAAGTTCAGAAACCGTTCTCTATCTCTCTCTTTCTAGGTCTCTCTGGCATATGATATCTGTTTCTCCATTATACCCATCTCCCTGTCTCCTATCGCAAGCTTTCCTCAGAAGTGTGTAGTACAGTGTGTGTGCGTGTGTGTGTGCGTGAATGTGAGTTTCTGTTACCTATTGTCTCTCGTTCTATGACTTGTAATGTCCGTCTGTCTGTTTGTCTGCCTCTGTCTTTCTGTCTGTTGATTTAGGCACGTTTGTGTTCGTTTTACATTTTGTTTTTGTTTGATTTTCTTCTAATGTTTGTTTCATGTTTTGCTCTCGACATGTCTTATACCTACAAATCCTTTTTAATTATACTGAATACGCATCAAGCACAAAGAGAAATGGCTACACAAAATCAATACTACTTCAGATGTATTCATGAGGTTGCTTCGATGCCACATTATCTCGTATACACCAATGTCTTGACACAGGGCTGGCATTATTAAATTGAGATTTCATGAGACGGACGAAATGTTGATGTCAAACGTGAACGACGTGAGGATTGAGAGTTGGGAGATTGGGTCAATTTATAATGTCAGGCTACGAATAATTACGTCTCTACTTGTGATTATATGGCACTCGCGTGGTAGTAATCTATTTCTGATCTATTTCCTGCTAATCGTGATATATAGATAGATAGATAGTTTATTGGTTTCCACAATATCTCATTTTACAAATAGTGTAACAACATATTGAAAATGATTATAATATGCATGTGCATACAATACCGGTACACACTATTCAGAATATTGTCCTTGAATTGAACATAAATAGATAAGTGGCGGACCCTATGGAAAAGCAGAACTTATTGTGGATAGGCTCCTTAAACTATATACAAAATAATGACATAATCAACTAAATTTAAGTTTATACAATACAAATACACGCTAAAACAGGGAAAGGGAGTTTACAGGGATACATGAACCGATACTCACAATTAACTACAAAAGACAAGGAAAGGGAAGGGAGTATATCTTCAGCTTATTGAAACAATATTACAATGTAGTTTGTTTGCTCCTCCACCTCCTCCTCCTCCTCCTCCTCTTATTCTTCTCCTTCTTCTCTCTTTTCTCTTTCCTCTGTCTTATATCACAGCTTTCTCGGGCCGGGCCTCCTCGAGGTTTCTCCCGCTCACTATTGTCTGTCCCTGATGTGCTTCTTTTCACACTCTCCCTCTTTAACCCCCCCCCCCCCTCCCATGTTTCTCCTTTCCCAAACCTCTTTAACCCCCATATCCCCCTTCCCATCTCTCTCTCTCTCTCTCTCTCTCTCCGTTTTCTTTATCATCCTGCCCTTGTCCTTCCTTTATAATACCTTATCTCCTCAAAATATGTCCTCCCTCCCACTCGGTGTAACAGTTGCTTTATCTCACTCTCGCACACTCACACACACAAACACCATCCACCCAACCACCCACTATTCTTCATCTCTCCATCTATCTCTCCCCCTCCCTCCCTCTACCCACCCCTCTCTCTCTCTCCCTCCCCCTATTTCTCTTTCTCTCTCAATCAATAATGCACTCTCAACATGAATGTGTATTTTGAGTGCGTCACCCGACATTTAATTTCATTGATTGAGTATATCGACCAAGCGAAAATTAATTAGCGTCTGCTTGTAGATACTTCCCTAGGGAGCGTCAATTGTGCGATGTTCGGAGTGAAAAATTGCTTATAAAACACAAATACCACTACAACGGCCTTCTCCGAATATTAATATCCTCGTTCCAAACTAAGCTTCCCACGCCATTAATTTTGTGGTTATCATTATCATTATCATAGTCATTCTCCCTGTTTTTGTCGTTCTCGTTGTAATAGTTGTTGTTGCTGTTGTTGTTGTTGTTGTCGGCGTTGTATAAGTCAGTGTTTAGATTTAAATACAAAAAGATAACCCGTGAATTGGGATTTTATCCTAAGAAATTGCGCATCATTCTGTCGCAAGCGTCAAGTGGTGATAATTCATTATGTTCTTTGAACGTTAAGATATCATGTACAGCCGATGCAAACTCTTTTATCTTGAAGCTTCATTCCTCTACTAAATAGAGGAACGCTCATAAAACGGAATTCAATAAGTTTTTCCCTGTGGACCTTTTTAATACCAGGCTCATAACTAAACCGTTGTCGAGTCTGACACGTCATTAATTAACAGGATTTGCGGACACTTAGGAGCTAAGAGCACTAATCGTGGAGTTTGGACAAGGCATATAGTGAGTGCTGACTCCTTTCGTTGTGGGGAGGGCAAGGATTTTCCGTGATTTATTCTTAAACAAATAATTTAAAAGTCGATTTCCCTGATTTCCCGTTTCTGAAGAAGGGGAGCGAATTTTCAAGGATTTAAATGATAGCTTGGAACTCTGAAGGTACCCCCTCCATCCCCACCCCTTGACCCTACCCCACTCCCTATTCATATCATTCTATCATCATGATACTACCTCTACTTTGATCGAGCGAGCTCACAGTGGATCTAAATACAGTGAAACCTGCCTATAAAGGCCACCCAAGGAAGACACTTGAAAAGTGGTCTTTATAGGCAGGTGGTCTTTATGTACAGGCTCCTATAGTACATGTTTCAATGACAAACCATTTTCAAGGGAAACAAAACATGTGATCTTTGTAGACAGGTTTTCACTAAGGCAGGTTTGACTTTGCACTTATTTTTTACATTTAATTTTCAAACCTTTGCAGCTAGTATCCCTCGATACCAGGGCAGGTGGTATCGCCTACCATTCGATCGATCGTCTGCCAAATAACCACATGATATGGAATGCATTTCATAAATCTGAGGGATATATTACTCAATTTACGTCATACCGTGTACCCAATAATGCAACGACCCGCCTTGCAAACGGGATGAATGTCAGAATTGGGTTTGGGCTGTCGTCTTGATTCTATCTAGATGATTGTATGACCCCATATATTGCTTTTCTCGTCTTGTAAAAGGTCTTGGCATATTCATATGTCACGTGTATTCTGTATTGTGTATTTTTTGAAATTCTACATTGCATATCGACTAGTTTGACAATGCGGTATCTATAGGAAGTTGGCAAGAACATCCTTAAGACGTCCTTAAAGGCCCACTGCGCTACTTGTAGCTAATTGCGCCCTCTATATAACAAACAATGCCTAATCGGCGACCATTGGTCCCCCATGATCCTCTTTTTCTTATGTTGTTTGAGAGCTGAGTTGATGAGATAACCACCTGTCCAGTGACCTTGTAGTGTGGTCTAATCCCTCCTTTACACTAGTACTGATGGGCTTTAGTCGTTCATTTTCATCGTCATAATATTTCACATAATTATAAGTTCGTACAAAAAATGTAACAAAATAAAAGTAAATGTTGCTATTCCTTTGATCAACTGTAAAGAATTCAATATAAAAAAGTGTCAGGAGTAGACTTCTTAATGCGTCCGATGTAGACAAATTGCCTTGTAAACCATTTCACATAAGCAGAACAGAAATGAAATGATAAATAGATAGCATTATAACAGAAATAATTCATCGTACCCCGAGCCCGTACGTTTAATTTGGATGTGATGTGATGCGTACGAAAACGAATTAGGCATTATGTCAGATAACGAGGGTCCAATTAATTCAATATTTCGGCCTATTTATTACGGTATTGTGAATAAAAAAAACGATGTCAGGCAATTTCCTGTCCTTTGTTATTACTACTTCTCATTTTTCTTTCGTTTGTTAAAACTTTCCCTTTATTTATTTATTTATTTATTCATTTATTCATTTATTTATTCAAAAATATTTATCCAAGATGGCAATGTCACCCAGAGCTGTTTTTTCACGCTGGTCATGTATATACATTGCAACGGAGTCGGGCTAGCTCGGCTACGGTTAGGGTTAGGATTAGAGTTAGGGTTAGGGTAAAATGCAGCTGGGCCGAGTTGTCTTTGAGCCGAGTTAGCCCAGATACATTGTAACATACAAAATAGCAATGAACTAAGGCAAAACATAACATACATAACAGGGATATTTAAATAATATGACATTATATGAAATAACCAGCAACTAGAGACATGGATGTAAATCTTTGGATTTACCAAGAATCACAAATTGAGATTATCCAACGATTTTGAAAAACAGTGAAAAGAAATTAAACATGACTAAAGTATTTATATCCCTATTCAAGTGAAGAATCAATTTATGTTAAACATTTCCAAAAATATTTACCTAATAAAAATGTATTTTATTAACCTACAACATACATTTTTGAATATTGCTATTACCCGGGAAAAAAATTAGAGAAAGTCATTGTTAATTAAGTTACGATAGCATCATTAATCATACCATGGTGGCACTAAATAAATAGAATTTTTTATTTTATTATTATTATTATTTTTTTTTATTTTTTTTTTTATTTTATTTTTTTTTTTTTGGGGGGGGGGGGGGGGGGGGGGAGGTGGAGAGAGTGCTATTCAATCATGAATGTCAAACCACTTGTTTAATTTTTTGAAAGATTCTATTTTAAGCGTTGCAATCTACATGATGGTATGCGATATAGAAAGTATATATAATAGATCAAAAAGTAGGCCGGAATGGAAGGACTGAGAGACGAAGGGAATTATATTCAAAACGTGAAGATACTTACCAAATGCATCATTATGGACTACTCTCTCTCTCTCTCTCTCTCTCTCTCCTCTTATTTCCTTCCTACTGCCACTAATGGACAACGGAATAAAATCGTAGTCTGCAGAAACAGACTCTAATTTGACACTTTACCCACATTTCCTATAAAAACCCCGAGCAGAGTCTAGCTCTGTCATGAGTATCTACATGAGTCTCTGACTATATCCGGAGCAGCTGAAGTACGTAGCGTATGCAGTATGCCGTCAGCCTAGTCTTATAATGCAGACGCTGTTACGCACAACAACGGACAAGGGTCTGTGATTGCAAGCTAAGCGCATGGTCCTATCTTCGCTTTGACGTCATAATGGGGTAAGAAGGGAAGAAGGCGAAAATGGTTGTTTTCTTATCGCGAAGTACATCTCTGGTTCTGCATGCCTTTTTAGTCTGCTTTTCATCTATTTCCTCTCCTTCAATACAGCATGACTTTCTCCATTATTGTGTTCTCTTTATTTCTCGCTCAGCTTCTCTCTCTCTCTCTCTCTCCCTCTCTTTCTCTCTCTCTCTCTCTCTCTCCCTTTTTCAGCCTTAGCTAAGCCGTCCCTCACCAACCCCATTATAATTTATTTCATAAGCAGTTCTATTTCTGTCTGCCTTTCTTGTATTTCATCTGTCTTACATTATCCGTATTTCTTCCTTTGATTTTCTCCCCTTCCTTGCTCTCCTCTCTTTCCTTCTCCTTATCAGAGCCTTCCGTCATTCCCCTTCTAAATTAATATCTCTTTCCTATAGCGGTGTGGAGGTTTCGTGGTACAATGCCCGTTCACATGACTCTCAATTCAAGATGTGAGGGTTCGAATCCCAGCTCGGCACTTAAAGGCACACTGCCATACTTGTAGCTACTTGCTCCCTCTATATAGAAAACTTCCCCAATCGGTGCCTGTTGGTCCCCCATGATCCTCTTTTTCTTATGTTAAATGAGAGCTGAGTTAATGAGACAGCCACCTGTCACAGTGACCTCGATGGCTCTCTGGGTGGTCTAATCCCTTCTGGCCCAGTAGTGGTGACGGTCTTTAACATGTCAGGTCATTAAACCGCAGAGGTCACTCTCCACCCAGGATAAATTTGATAGCTAGAAAGGGCGGAGGGTAGTGATAATTGTAGGGCCCACAGGAAGAGCAGTATTGGTACTGATGTGGCTTTCCTGTTTAAATAAAGCCTAAATAATACTAATTTTTATATTACTAAAGTTTTGTACAAAATATCACTAACACAAGTAATTGCTAGGCATCGCATGTCAACAATGGCACCTTCCAATATCGATAAAGGGAACCCGAGAGCAACAATATGTTTTGATATCTCATGTTGATCCCTGTTTTAAGGCTTGCTTTTCTAGTCATAATTGCTGTTTAATATTATTTAGAATAATCCTCGATTCAATGATTCACTGAATTAGAATTTATTATTTATTGTTGCTTGCTAACACTTTTAAGAGCCTAATTTTGATTTTATGTTGTAATAATATCCAGATATCTTTATTTGTGGGAAAAGGCATTTCTTTCTTCCCTTTTCATATTGCTCTTGTTAGTCTACATCAATAAAGTTAGTTAGAGTATAAAAAAGTTCAATTCAGTTCAATTCAATATTTATTTCCACTCAAACAATAAAGAGAGATACAAAATGTGGTATTTCAAGCATGAAAATTAATTTTAAAAAAAACATTCATAAACGGTTTCGGAGATGTCTCTCGCCCGAAAATCTGATATCTATTCTGAAATGACTATTATGCAAACAAGCAAACTGAGCGACCACCAATTTTAAGGAATAATTGTCATGATAATGTCGTAATTAATGACCTGCACGCACCTTTCAAGACGCGCACATTGTGAATAAACCATCTCTCTTCACCAGCATGAGTACACTGTTTTCGGAATATTATTACTTAACTTTTCCAACTCTCCTGCGGTCCTGCCCCCCCCCCCCCCCCTACACACACACACCCCCGCTAGAAGTCTGTGACCGTGTGTGAAGACATTGACTGCGTCTGTGCGAGCACATTTCATGAACAAGCTTTTCTTTTAATCAGGGCTACTCACATTTTACGATGCATTTACATTACCTGCCGTATATATCTACACTTACCTAGATACGCTTCCCTTATCTACCATTTATTATAACATACCTTTTTAGATGTACTAAATGGATAATGTCTCTCCCCAGGTTTTGGTGGACGATTCCCTGATATACTTACTAATTCCATAGCTCACGGGGGTTGGACCACCCCGCCACGGCCGGCCCTGCTCCCGCCTTGCATTGTTTTACAACTCTTCTGTTTAATTGTAAATATGGAACAAATACTTAAAAACAAAATCAAAGAAGAAAAAAATAATTATTTAAAAAGAAAAGAGGAGGTCAATGAAGCCATAAAATTTCATCAGGGGGTATTTAGGATGTCATTTGCCATTGTATTTCACACCTACCGTTGTTTTGATCAATTTAGACCTTTTTTAACCTTCTCTTCCAAAGTTGATTTTAAGGTCAAATAATACTGTCCCGAAACCCTACAAAAGTACCTCTAGACAACAACGTACCCACGTGCATACCGATTCACGTGGTTCGAGATAATTATGTCAGGTAGTTCATGATTATCCGGGTCAAACAACTTTACCGACTCCAAAACCGTCCGATAATCATGGTTTGTACCATTTTCTACGAAAAATATTAAACAGATTAACGAATGAATGGTGAGGAAACATCTTCTCTCATAATACCCCCAATCGCATCTTCAAGACTGACACCACATTTACAGTATGTATGGCAATCAGTAGCGGATCCAGAATTTTCCAATAAGGGGGAGGGGGGGGGACCACTAATTTTTGTTCAGGCTCAAAGGGGGCGGGCTTGAACATTCCTCTTTTTTCTCAACACCCCCATCCCTCCCCCTTGAGCAAAATTTAAAAAAAGTATTTAAACAAAAGTACTTTTTTACCCGTTTTTTGCCAGGGGGCCGCGCCCGTCGGCCCCCTGGAACCGCCCCTGATGGCAATCACCTCGATGGTCCACGAGATGCATGCAGTTATCAATCAATTTGAGAGTTGTTCATGCCGTGTATAAGTTTAAGTTCCATAGAAATCATGTTGGTATTACGTGTTACCTCATTGACATGTTCGCACGTTTATGTAGTGAACAAGAATATTAAATTTCCAGGGGCTGATTTTGTTCAATTAGTTTGATCGCGCTTTGTTATTATTATTTTCATCATTACTATTATCATTATTATTATTATTACAGTTATCATCATCATTATTTTTTATAACGGCTATCAATGGTAAACAAATGCTCATTCAAAATCATGCTATGCTTTTCTTGAAATCGACTGCATTCGACTTAATTTCCAATACCCACCGTCTCTGATCGGCGGCACATCCTCTGGGCCACAGTAACAAAAAGCTCCAATTCAAAGATAATACAATCAGCGAACTAATAAACAACGTAATTTGATAAATGCCCAGAAGCGTCGGAATTGCCTTCCATCAGCCTATCTATCATCCAGCATTATAATTTGATATATTAGCAATTAAAGCATGAACAAACGCGAAATTAGTTGCAACTAACAGCGCCCATGGATGTCATGCATATAAAGCCGTAACGCATCGGGACATCAGTTTGCAAACTGTATACCATGATTATCTGTCGGCATTGTTTCGTTGCGGGGAGAAATATCATAGCATTGCTATTATATGTGTTGTCTGGAATAAATAGAAGACCACTATTAATTTGTCCTTCATGTATGATGTATGTTCACCAACTAACTCAATTATGGCAGCGATGTTGAATTAGCTATTAAATGTTTAATGTAATTAAATACAATAACGAGTTATGTTCATACAATTGCCTTGCAAAATTAAGAAAATGTCGATATTGTTCAGCACTTCATATATAAATGGTGTTTTAGAATCATGAAAATGAGAACTGATTGTCTTGCAGAAAATTATATGATCTTTACACATGAATTTATTTGTAAACTTGAAAAGACCCAGATGAAGAATAAATTAATTTTGTCGGTTAATCTGAAGCGGAGGATTCCTCGATCTTCATTTTAATTTTAAAATTTCAATTTTCTAGAATAGCCTCTGTAAACGGTTGTACCATTTTGTTTCTTTATGTGTTATGATGTTTGTATTTCATATGTTATGATCATAAATAAAACCAAACCAAACCAGACCAGAGTAAGATTTGTTTGCTTTGACAGGACCATCATGCGCTGTGTCAGTGTACAGAGAATTGCAAAATGAAGAGATCGTGTTTCAAGACGGAGTCCCAAAGACGAAACCAAATATCCCTGAAAAGCCAAAGCTGCAGTCAGAAAACGATTTAAGGGAGTTGAGGTTTTTCTAGACCAAACCCTTTCTAGTTTCTTCAGTCGTCAAAGTCCGTTTTCTTCCCTCTTTATCCCTCTCTCTCTCTCTCTCTCTCTCTCTCTCTCTCTCTCTCTCTCTTTTTCTCTCTCCCCCTCTCTCTCTCTCTCTCTCTCGCTCTTTAATTCTATTTCTCTCACACCTCTCTCTCCCTTACTACATCGCATAGACTTCGTCATTTTGATCTAGTTTAAAGAAAAGTAGGTTGCAATGGTATTTTACTTTTTCATTAGGCTGATAGCATAGTGTGGGGATACAATATTACGTCGGAGGAGGGGGGGGGGGGCGGTCTGACTTTTAATAGAACATGAACATTTAAACGTCTGATATTGCGAGCAAGTAAAGCAAGCGAGAATACATTTTCCCCATCTCGCTTTTTTTTCTTCCTTTTCATCCTTTTTCTCTTTATCTCATCCTTTGTCTTCCCCCACACTATCCCTCTTCCATTTATTTCAGGCCGTCTTCCAAAAAATGGGGAGGGCGGCGGCCGATTCGCCCCCCCCCCCAGCCCTCGATCCGCTGCTGATTTATACATTTATGGACATAGCTTGGGGTAGTTGTTGGTTTCCTTCCTATCTAATATGTTGACGACCCGTTTAATACTCAAGGTAGCTTATTTTTTCTTTTTTCTCACTCTTCTCCTTTGTTCCCTTCTTTCTCTTTCTTTTCTCCTTTTTTCTTCCGTCGCTCCCCCCTTTTTGTTAGGCCGTAAAATCCGATTCGGCTCCACCTGGATCAGCAACTGTGTACAATTTATAGTCATGTTTTGTATCACATCTCAGTCTTAAAGCCTGTCTGCACTAGTTTGGCCAGGAGGGATTAGACCTCCCTGCATGCTCACTGGCAGGTGGTTATCTCAACAAATCAGCTCTCAATTATTAACACAAGAAAAGGGGGACCATGGCGGACAAGTGGTATTATAGGAAGGGCGGCGCTACGGATGGCTTGAATAATTCAGATCGGGCCAAAAGTTGTCTTAGACTGTGGGGGCTATCCTCCCGAGCATAAGGTAGAAATTTCAGGGCCAGATGACTACTCACTGGCCATGAAACTGACGCCGCGTAGGGGCATTCCCTAATTAATTGTAATAATCAGAATAATTGAATTTTTGAAAAAACGAAACTCGATCGGAATGCCTTAGGAAGGGCGGCGCTACGGATTGCTTGCACAGTTCAGATCAGGCCAAAAGTTGTCTGAGACTGTAGGGGCTATCCTCCCGAGCGTAAGGTAGAATTTTCAGGGCCAGATGACTACTCACTGGCCATGAAACTGACGCCGCGTAGGGGCATTCCCTAATTAATTGTAATAATCAGAATAATTGAATTTTTGAAGAAAAAAAAAAAAAAAAAAAAAAAAAAAATCGAAATTCGATCGAAATGCCTTTAAACCACTTAGACATCGTTGGCTATATAGAGGGCGCAAGTATATATATAAGTAGTGCAGTGGTGTATTAATCGAATCACATTTCACCAATTACCAACATAATGCACACACACCCTCTCTCCTCTGAATTCATTCAAAGCATTCACAAACTGGCGAAACCATTTAAAGGTACTATGTCCCATTTGCAGGCCAAAAAAAAATTAAAAAATGAAAAGATTAAATTCCAACGGCATTTGAAAGATAATACTAATTTAGAATTTCCCTAAAAATGTCTTAAACTGGGAAAATAACAAGTATTAGTTGTCGAATCGACTTAAGAGCAATAGAGCCAGTAAGTAATAGTCTGATTTTCGGACCATTGTTCTGAATGGTCGTACGTCTTATGCTGCGCAACTGAGATTCAATAAGTTTAATTTTGGCCATTACAAGAAGTGGGTTATTGATGTAGACAAATGCTCATGTACCCTTTACAGCTCGTTTTATGTATGTTATTACCAAAGAAGAAAAAGGCTAGTCAGTCACTCAATAGTGTCTGACAGTGAAGTCTAGCAAGTAAACGGGTTTCCTTGCATAATGTGAATATTAGGACACTGCTAACATTTAAATCTCACGTATGGGACATGCATGACATATTCATAATTCCTGCAAAGTTTTACAGAATTTGATGTTGGCTGCAAAAGGGACATAGTATCTTTAACACCCATGTTATGTCATCAGTTCAGATTATTTTGTACTGTAATGAACTGCAATGTATACTCTTAATTATATCGGTAATGCAGTGGCGGATCCAGGGGGGGGGCCGAAACGGCCGCGGCCCCCCCTATTGGCGGCGCAAAAAAGGAAGAAAAAAAAGGAAGAAAAAAAGAGGAAGAAAAGAAGAGAAAAAAAGAAAGGAGAAGAGGAGAAAAAAAGGAGAAGAGAAAAGAAAGGAGAAGAGAAAAGAAAGGAGAAGAGAAAGGAAAAAAGAAGGGAAAAGAAAAGAGAAGAGAAAAGATAAAGAAGAAACCCCCCCCCCCCCCCTCCCTCCCACTCCGGGGTCGGAGGGACCGAATTTGTGTTCCCCAAATTTCCGATAAAGAGTTACTTTTCACGCAACAAAGTGCGGCCCGTAATACACAAAAAATCCGGCCCGTAATGACTTTACACACCGGAGATCGAGATAGAGGGGTGCTTTCAAAGAGAGGGAACATACATGTGCGTACCCTAGATAACACTGAGTGGGTGGGGGGGGGGAAGAAAAGTCGGGTGAGAAAGGGGGAAAGACAAGGAAATGGCGCTAAGTGACAGTAACGACGAATAAGGCAAAACTGTAATCGAGAGATTTGGGGTCATTCCAGAAGGCTTGGCAAACGTTATTGAATAGAGGGGGGGGGGGGGGGGGGGGGCCGGGCCGCATAAAATCTCGCCAGAGCCGCGGATTCAAAGTTAAACGTTAAGAACAGCCCCTGCGGTCATCACTCTTTAGTGAGAAATTTGAAAAGGGCACAATATTTTGGATGTCTTTTTTAACAGAAGTTATATACTCAACAGTCAAATTTTAAATTAACTGTAGGGCCGCTTTACTACTCTTATTTTGCCCTTCATTTGGATTCAGATCATACCAACTCGCTTGTGCTTGTATTTGAACTCATGTTGGTAGTAATCATGGACAGGGGCGGCAATCCTGTGCCCGATAGGGGGACACGTCCCCCAGAAAGAAATATAGCGGAAAGAACGTACATATCGGGCTTAGCAATAACACAAAACTATGACGCTCCCGGCCGTGATTTATCCATGGTTGGTGTAATAGATCTTTTTTCCCTTTCATTTCTACTAACCTAATTGTGTGCTATCACAATCATGATTGTTTCATTTTCCATTTAAAGCAGGCGCGTAGCCAGGGGCGGTAGGGGCAGTAAGAGGACATAGGACAAAAAAGGAGCAGACAAAGAAGCATTTTTGAGAACGGCAGAACGAATCTTCTTCTTTCTTTAATAATTTAATGAAACGTCAAAGCTTACGCGATACGCGCGGGCAGGGGAAAACTGAATTCAGACAAGGATTAAGAATCGAGAATAGTACAAAGAATCGTCTCTTTTCCCTGATAATTTAATGAAACGTCAAAGCTTCCGCGCTTCGCGCGAGAGGGGGGGGGGGGAACTCAATTCAGACAAGGAAAAAGAGTCGATGACGGTACAACGAATCATCTTCTTTCACTAATAATTGAATGAAACGTTAAGAAGCGCAAGAGGGGGGAACTGAATTCAGAGAAGGACTAAGAGTCGAGAATGGAACAACGAATCATCTTCTTTCTCTAATAATTTCATTAAACTTCAAAGCTTCCGCGCTTCGCGCGGGAGGGGGAAAACTGAATTCAGACAAGGAATACGAGTCGAGAATGTTACAACAAATCGTCTTCTTTCTCTAATAATTAATGAAAGGTCAAAGCTTCCGCGCTTCGCGCTGGAAGGGGGGGGGGGGCTGAATTCAGTCAAGTAATAAGAGTCGAGAATGGTACAACAAATCTTCTTCTCTAATAATTAATGAAAGGGCAAAGCTTATGCGCTTCGCGCGGGAGGGGGGGGGGGCTGAATTCAGTCAAGTAACAAGAGTCGAGAATGGTACAAGAAATCTTCTTCTCTAATAATTAATGAAAGGGCAAAGCTTACGCGCTTCGCGCGGGCGGGAGGAAACTGAATTCAGACGAGGATTAAGAGTCGAGAATGGTACAACGAATCGTCTTCTTTCTCTAATAATTTAATGAAAGGTCAAAGCTTCCACGCTTCGCTCGAGAGGGGGGAAACTGCATTCAAACAAGGATTAAGAGTCGAGAATGTTACAACGCATCGTCTTCTTTCTCTAATAATTTGATGAAACGGCAAAGCTTCCGCGCTTCGCGCGGGAGGGGAAAAACTGAATACAGACAAGGAATGCGAGTCGAGAATGGTACAAAAAAATCGTCTTCTTTCTCTAATGATTAATGAAAGGTCAAAGCTTCCGCGCTTCGCCCGCAATGGGGGGAGGGGGTGGGGGGGGGGGGGGCAACGAGCTGCCCGAATTTGAGTTTTTGATTTCTTTTCTCGTTTATTTTGGGGATAAATAACACTTTCACAATATTATGCTCAAATTAATTGTTGCTCGCTCGCTTCGCTCACTAGCCGAATTGTGAAACCAGAAAATTACTTTTTCGGGCAAGAGGCTATAGCCCCCTCCCGATGAAAATGTCAAAAATTGTACCGGTATGGTGCTTCTAATATGACCTTGAAAAAACGGTCTGCGCATTTTTCAAATTTCCGGCCCCCCCCCTATTGGAAAATCCTGGATCCGCGCCTGGTAATGTACTCTGTATTGCAACTTGCATCAGATAACATTATAGTTACATTTTTTATATATACTCTCAGCGCCTTAATACAAGTTATAATACAAATTAATTGGTATCCTCGTGAAATAAGTGATCATTCAAGAACTATCCTTGACTATTTCAAAGAAATATGTGAATGGATTTATCATTATGATTATATAGCATACACCTTAGAGATCAGTTTAACACGTACACATCATCCTGTAACTCTGTCAGCCAAGGATGACTCATAATGGTCAAGCAAAATCTATGAATATTATCATCTAGCTACTAGTATTCTGCGACATAGAAAAGTCGAGTATTATAACGGTCTAGTCATCATTGCATTATTCAAAAGAGAATATATAATATCCCTTGGCATTTGAGATGAGGAAGAGTATTCAACCCAGTCACGTGACCTCAATCTCAAGATGTATTTCAAGTTGGCAGTCACGTCCGTCGCCATTCGTTTACATAATACGGCGCGTTCACACAGCATCATAACCAGGGCTGATCATAACAGAACTCAATTATTGTAAACATTGGTATATTCTATCGGTATCATTTTACAATTTGACGGGAAATGGAGAACCAATCCTTAAAATCTGGATTATCTTCACAACTATTAATCTTGTTCTGTAGACATTGAAGCCCAAAGCAATGGATAAGTAGGGATAGGTTGCCTTTGCATTTCCTGATGTTTGATCAATTGAATTCCATACTTTCAAGTTCTCAATCATATATGTACTTTTATTTTTGTGTATTTTAAGTGTCACAGTTTATGTAAACCAATGATATTGTATGCTTTTCATTTTGTTTGAATATTTTATATTTGATTTTTAAATAAACGCAGAAATAGATATGCTATAAAAAGGGAGAGAAATTGAAATGAATCAACAATACGTTAAATAAGAACAAGTAGAATGAAAACATTAACATTTATATTATCGAATTAGAAATAAAGAATTGTAAATATAAGTACACTAACAAAGACGACTCGCTAAACCCACATCTTTAGGAAAATTAAGCCCGGCAAATAATATTATAGTACGAGTAAATGTCAGAGTAGACACGATTGGGCTAAGATATAATTCCGTGTGTGAACGGACCTTGTTTTTAGATACAAAACGAAATCGGAAACCATGCACTTGTTCTCTCTAGGCAGACTTAACCAGCTTAGAGCTAGACTGAAGGGTTCGTGAAGGATTAAGCGACAAACATGCATTGATGTGTATTGGATTGCATCATCTACTCTTTGAAGGGTTGTGAACTCAGGAGTGAGTTGCCAATTTGTCTTGTGATTTTCAAAGTTGTTCATGTCATTACAAATTCAATACTTTTTTCATTACTTCTCCGATTTTGCTCAATTTTTTTTTTATTGGTTTGTCTGATTTTTCTGCTTCTTTATTGAAAGTAATGAAAAGAAAGACGGTCTCCAGTTTCCCTGTGCAGCCGAGGTCATAATTCTTTGACACCATACTTGGTGGAACTGGAAATACCATGAATGTGTGTACGAGTATATGCACACAGCAAACCCGTAGGCCTATCAATTTATACCCCCCCCCCCAGTCGATCGGAAACTCTTTGATTGATGGTAATGTAAGACAAAGAATTTTCCATGTAGGGTGATTGGTGGAAAATGCAGAGCACTACATAAAGCATGTTGGTCATGCAATTGAAGATTATACAATTCTGGTGATTGAAAGCACTTGTTTTTCAACTCATACAAAATGAACAATTCTGTTCGGGGAAGATATCAAATTCATCTTTAGAATAAATCATAGTATACAGTGATTCCATGAAAAGAAATTTGGGAAATATCATTGATTTTCTGTAAATACGAACCAACTCTTGAATATTAACTAACTAGCAGCTGCGATTCCATAAATTTGATATTTTGTGGGGCCGGGGGGGGGGGGGGGGGGGGGAGAGGGGAGCTTGGAAGATCTCTCACACATTAACTACATGTTCCTCGCTTTAAGTCATACGAAACCAATACTTGTTTCGGGTGAAGGGGTAATTGAGGTTCCAAGAGACCCCCCCCCCCCCCCCCCCCCCCCCCCCCCCCCCCCCCCCCCCCCCCCCCTCGAACCGCTACTGGTAAACAGAGTGAAATTCTAAGGATTCGAAACTTCACTTTTGGATGGCGCTGTGAGGAGATGATTGTGACGTCACTGGGAATACAGGAAGTGGCCATGTTGAATACAAATGACTTGTATTTTATAACTGGCATTCTCTGCGTACCTTAACATTCTAATCACGTCCAACCCGATGTGTTTACTCATAAGACGAATGGATAAAAATTCAGCAGGGGGGGGGGGGGGGGCGATGGGGGGGGGGGGGGGATGGGCAGGGAGGGGCTGGTGCTGACGTTTCATGCCCAAGATTTTGTTTAGACATTTTGCGAGTATACGGAGCAAAGATTGGCTCAATGAAATCACGATATAAAGTATACGAATGGGAATGGAATAGGAATAGAAAGTGGGATAAAGAGTGGGGATGGAGGGAGGGCGCAAGAATAACAAGGAAAGAGAGAGAGAGAGAGAGAGAGAGAGAGAGAGAGAGAGAGAGAGAGAGAGAGAAAAGAAACAATGGGAACATAAATGGAAAAAGAGAGATAAAGAAAGAAGCGAGAGGGGAAAGCTAGCGAGAGAGAAAGGGAAATACAGGGAAAAAGATAGAGGGAACGAAAGATAGAGGAAGAAACTGAGGTGGGAGAGGTCTGGAAGAGAAATAGAGAGAGTGAGAAAGAGAGAGAGAGATAGCGAGGGAGAGAAAGGGAGGGGGGAGCGTGAGTGACAGACAAATAGAGAAAGCCGCCAGGAAATCATTACAGTCCAATCAAAAATATATACTTCTCATCATTTTTTATTAAATGTTTTGCTTTATTCAATCATTTTTAATGATTCATGATCAAATTCTGATTCACAAAAATTAAAACACCAGTAGAAAATACACAAAGAGGTAATTTACTTTTGATGATGAAAAAATAAGCAATACATATTTTAGTACTCCGTAACTGATTGAAAGAAGGCCCTTTCAAAATAATTTGATATATAAAAGAAATATCAAAATGTATGTTTACCATTCAGGTTTTCACATTTAATAAAATAATTGACAATGCAAAAGCTACTAAAACTACCTCAACGCAAAACCATGGAAAATATTACATTGCAAGCGCAAGTTTTTAGAAAGATACTTATTAATGTAAATAATATTTTATAAAAACAATCTTTTTTTTACACAATTTAAAAGACAATCACTGAATTTGAAACAGAACAAAATAATGTTACAAGAGTTAAATTTTGCTAATTATAAAAAACAGAAGGAACCTAAAATGAGTTACATTTCAATTTTTGGCAAATATACCCAGAAATTTTCCCCTTTATGCCATACACTTTCACCATAAGATATCTTCCCACACCTCTCTCGATCACTCTACAGTTTGCTCAGAGTTAGAAGGGCTTTAACTCAGTGTTAGAGTAAGTGAATGAAATTGCAACAAATATTAAAACACAGAATAAACGAATCAATGAACATATCTTTCTATTTCAGGGGTAGACGCTATCAGCTAAATATGTTCATGCATCACAAAATAGGTTTATGATAAATCAAAAATAATGAGAACTTCCCCCCCTCCCCCCTCCCCCCCCCCCAAAAAAAAAAAATAAATAAATAAATAAATAAATAAAGAAAAGAAAATGAAAAATTATCAATGAAAGTATTGGAAACAAAACCAAAAGTAAATATTACACCAAAAATAAGACAATAATGATCAAATAATTCAGAAAATAAAAAATGGGTAAACAAATAGAAATATGCATGCAAATATGCATTAAAAAAATTACATAATTTCATTTGCATAGCTCAAATCAGTGTAGATTGCACAGTAGAAAACACACACACCAAATATTTGAAATGATCACACACAATGAAAGACTTCAATTGAAAGGTGATTTCATCTTATGATAATAACAATAACATAATATTCAATTCATGTAAAACAAACTTTTAGATATCCAGTTTAAGACACTGCTTCCTCTCTTTGTATGTACAGTAAACAAGTGGTACAAGGTTAACATTTTGACTGCCATAATTGATTGACATGCGTATCATCTAAAAGCTATACATCGATACATATCTTTGATAAAATTAATTTATTGTACAGTTGAAAGACAATATTAAATTTCAGACTTAACATGATGATAATAATGACCTAGAAAAGAAACATTGAAATGTTCTAAATATCTTAATACTTAATCTTACTTCAATATATATTTTTTTTGAAAAACAACGACACACTTCAAGGGAAATCCATCCTTTGTAATTAGATGATTCGTGTGATAGCAGAAAACAAATCAGAGAAACAGGATGGCTAAATATGACAGGAATAAGACAAACAAGAAGTTCTGTTTTGAAAAATTAGATCACAAAATCAATGCGAAAACAACATTTGCAATTAGGCCAGTAGATTATGGCGTATTCAAGGACAACTCTCCTGCTTTTGTTCACTAAAATATCATTAGCTTTCTTGTTAACTCCTAAATGTCTTTTCCCTCGGGGCATTATTCAAAGTATATCACAGAGAACATCTTCAAAATGAGAAAAAAAATTCATACTAAGTAAAATATACAAACAAAATTGACATTCTAATCATATTTTAAATGGGAACAAATAGACATTTTTACATCAGAGTGGTACCAGTCTCATCCATTTGAAATCTTGTATAGTGATTACAACTTCAGAAAACTCAGAGATTTGTTAAATGCTTGACTGTTTAACTTCATTCAAACTATCACCAGCCTTTATCTTTCATTTTACTTCTTTCTTTCAGAGAACTTGCTAATAAGGTTTTATTTCCCTTTTAAACTACACATACAGATATATACTGCATACAATTAAATTGATATAAAAACATCCTTGTTGTGTATACAATATATTTATAAAGTTTTTTCATTATAATGATCATATACATTGAACTTTAAAAAATACATTTCCATTCATCAAAAAGTGTAAATAGAAAAACTGTCATTAACAAAATGGTAAATGTTACAAAAAAGTAAACTGTAGTATATTATCTCTATATTTACAGGCTCCTAAATATCTTTTGGCAGGAAAATTGAGTATTATCAAGGTGCATCAGGAAATTGTCAACCTGTACATGTATGTAAGTCTGCATTTTTTAGTAAACATTTGATCGCAAACTAATTGATCCACCATGCATTACAAATGGAATGATTAGCCTAACAAAGACATTTCCAAAGAGATGATTGGTGCTACAAAATTGAAGAGTAGCAAAAAAAAAACAGACATACTAAGTGAATTTAAGTACTGTTTGCTAACATGAAACTTTTGGCCACCAAGGTACTGGATGAATGAGGATACCGCAGAGCTAGGTGAAGTGCCCAAGTCTCTATGACTTTTAGGGGTTTTCAGGTATTCTTTGAAAGGATATAGTACTTTCAGTATCCTTTCATTTCTAAGTCATACAACTTTGGGTACATTATCAATGGAGTGGTTGATAAAGAATAACTAATGACTCTTTGTAGTTACGGGTAGCTCAAAAGATACTTGATGATGTGACTTGAATCAGTCTCACCTTCTCTAGTTAATAGTGGCTAACAGAGTTCATGTATTTCTGACCATTGAGGTGCTTTACGGAGGTGTGAGTTGGTCAGCTCTCTATCTTCCCCTACAAACTGGCTCAGGCAACCCTGGTTCGAAACTGAGTCACGTCTTTCGGATGGTGACGTTAAAGGTCGGTCCCCAGACGTAAATAATCATACCTGCTTGATACACGTCTGTAAAAACCAAATACACACGCAGTGCTTTAAGATGTAACTAAGGGGCCCTCACCTTCTCTAGGTACTCTATGCATGGGTACTGTACCTTGAGTATACCCAGGTTCCTCAGACCTTTGACTCCATACAGATGAAGAGTCTTGAGCCTGCCAATACAAAGATACACAACAATTATGACTAAGATATATTTTCAGTTAATTTACATCTTCAAAATATAACAAAATATTCCAATGCAAAGTACTAGGAAATAACCCCAAGAAATATGTATTTATGGGGTAGTTGCCATGAACAATCGCATACCATCATATACATGTACATTCATGGTGAAGTCAAGCAATCTTTCTTCAACCAGGAGTAAATACAATTTCAGAAAAAAAGCCCATAGTATCTAGGTACAAATCAGAAACTTTTGCATAAATAAATTTTTATTCTTTCCACATTCTGATTTTAAATGCCTGAACTTTTGTTTGTGGACCACAGTGATTGGCAGCCATACAAGGACCATTTTACTTACTTCTTGCAATGCTTGAGTAGTCGTATTATGCTTGCCTCTGTGATCTCTCTACAGCAATTCAGCTTCAGCTCCATGAGGGTTTGACTGGCATAACTGGCTAAGGAGGACACACTGAAAGGAAAACAAATGTAATTAGTAATTAGTGGTGGTTATTTTATCTGACTGCTAACAAAGCATAAATGCTTGTTATTAAGCAACCAGAAGACCAGCGGCTTTTGGTCCTCTCCGAGGGACCTGGTAATGAGGATTAATGCCTTACCAAAGGGCATTAGCACATCGCCTTGGTTTTAAATCCGGGTCACCGGATAACGAGACCACTGCCCTACCAACTGAGCTATTGCACCTCTTGGACCCCTTTGAAACTTGGACCCCTTTGAAAAACAGCTTATAGCTGACAAGGGCAATCCATCCCATGAGTGGAGAATAAATAAATAAATAAAATAAAAATAAATAAATAAAGATATAACAATTCAAGACTTGTGACTGATATTTTTTTCAAGTCATGTAAATCCTAATCATGAATTGACTGGTTGAGCACCTGTCAAATGTTATGTAGAGGTGTTGTGGTCTAGTGGACATGTCACAGAATTGTGAACCACAGGGGATCAGGTTCAAACCCCTGTCTCAGTATGAATGTCCTTTGTCAAGGCATTAATCTATGTTTGACAAACTCCACACGGGTGAGGTAAATGGGTACCTGTCGTGAATTAATTCCAAAAAGTGCTAGTGTGCAATATTAGCAGCCATGCTAAGGCTGGGGTAATAATCAAGGAGTGCCAGGAGTGTCAAGTCTGACAAACATGAGTGTTATACATGAACTTTAATTATTTATATCATTATCATTATATGTTAAGGAAGTGTTCCAAGTCACTACAGCTTGAGGCATAGGAGAAAGAAAATTAAATCCATGAACATGTCAGCTCTAACATACACAGGCCTTTAATAAACAAAATGATAACTGGATTTATAAAGCACCAGGTTTTCTCCCTTAGTCAATGAATGAATTAAGAAAAATTGTACAGTATGATTTTTTTCTTTTGTGTTTCTTGTTTAAAGAAAAACCTGTTATGTACTACTGACTGATGATGGCAGATAAAAGAAATTACTTCCAAATTCAATTCATTCAATTCAATTCAGAAATGTTTTTTTTATTATTGCACAAACATGGTTCATACAAATACAATTTTACATGAAAGACAGCCATGGCTGGAATATTCAGGTTTACATGTTGGGCAAAGTAGATAACACTTTTAAACATATATACATGTCAAAAACTAGCAATACAAAAAATAGGACCAAAATAAGTCAACTAGAGGTTTTCTTATCATTAACAATTTGATGCCATAAGCTCGAGTATATAAATCATACCTCTTGTGCGTGACTGATGTAGAGCTTAGTCCAACCTTCTCCAAGTATGGACAGCATGTTGCTAGGCAACGCATCCCTTCGTTCCCGATCTTACGACAACCAGAAGCATCCAGGCTCCTATTGAGAACAAAAAGAATTGAAAAAAATTCATATTATGACTAATACTTAGATGAAAGAATCCATCTGGAAAGAACATAGTGGGAGCCCCATAGCAGCACACTAATAGAAAGTCAAATGAAAGGAAAGTCAAATGAAAGGAAAGACAAAAAGAGGCTGACAGAGAAAGCAGTGGTCAGACAACATTAAGGAATGGACTGGCCTCACATACACAGGAACAGACAGAAGTGGAGAGAAGTGATCAGAAGGAGTGCAAGGGGGTGTCTCACAAAGACTAAGATCGATTTTAAGTTGGGTATGGCAGACCGTCATGTCACTGTTTGCTCTCATTATTTACTGGCATTGGTCTCTCAAGGGACGTACAAATCATGGTCACAAATCTACAGAATTTACATTATTTGATCATTCATTATTGAAGGAAAAATATTATCTAAAGATCGTAAATGGTGAGAGCAAACAGTGGTGTGAACTGCCTGCCATAGTTAAGTTCTACTTAAAGTCGATCTTAGTCTTTGTGAAACACTCCCCAGATGTGGTTGCCAATCACCAGCTAATGACGGATGCAGCCAGGCAGCTAGGTAGGTAACCCTATTCTATTCAGGTAATGTATGTAGCGAGACATCCGTGATATATTTTGCAATTTCATTCTAGTGCTCCGACATTTGCTCTGGCGACAATTACTGCAGGCTTTAATTCATCTCAAAAGTATGATTATTGAAAGGGTTGCTGTTGGGTTCTCGGTGATGCTTAAAGTAAGGGTTAGTGTTAGGTATAGCCTTGGGTCCAAGGTTGAAGTTAAGGAATTTGGTTAGTGTTGGAAATGTTGAAGTCGAGTGGTTTACTTTAAGCACTTGACTTGAAATGCAAAGGTCATGGGTTCAATCCCTGACACGGCACTAATGTCATCTAGCAAGGCATCAATCTACATTTGCCCCTCCATACCAAAGAGAGAAATGGGGACACGGTAGGATGACAAAATCATCCGTGTATTTTCTCACGGTGACCAGACGGAAGGAATACCCCTCTAGGAGTGGAGATGGTGCACATTGTGCATGAATGGATCCAACGACCGGGGTAATATTATCTGTAAAGCACTTAGAGACGATATTTCGAACTAACCGCTACATAAATCCAAATTATTATTTAAAAGTATAGGCTTTCAGTCAGGGGTAGCATTTTGGTTATTTATAGTGTTGGATCCACGTTTGATTAATGTTTTAATTGTTGCTAGTTCGGAAAAACATTGACTGGTCCTACCTATCAACACGTCATATATGCAATTCGCATTCTGACATTTGAAATACTACTATTTGTAACAGGTGAATGAAATAATTTGTAACAAGGTACTTAACAAAAAATTTGATTACATTACTAATACAGAAGTAAGTGTTGTACAGCCTCCTTACCTTATACTGTTCAGGTACGTAGCGATCTCGATCAAGGAGACATCAGTGACATGTGGACATGATGCAATGGACAGGGTTCTGAGCTTCTTGCAGTGCCTGGCGATCTTCTTGACAGCAGAGTCTCTGAGCTCCTTGCAGCCCTTGAGATGCCAGTGTTGTAGGGATTGGAACTTGGGCGCGACTGAAGCTACGCACTCATCGGTGATCTGCCAATATTAAAAATTAAATGATTTTCAGACATGTACATGTAGCATTATGATTAAAAAAAAAGGAGTATAAATTTAATGCATTGTTTAACAATGTTAACTCTGAGATGCACAGCCCTACATGTCATCAGTGTCTGTGATACGGTGTAATATTGAAGCCCTAAACAAATTGCGCTTCAAAATGATCAAGAAGTGCCTCGAAAAAGTAAAAATCTTTGAGTGACCGGTTTTACCAGACTCGTTTTCCCCGACCCTTTTTCCTCAATTGACTGTAGTGTTATAAAAACCGTTTGGCAAACAGCTTTCTAAATTTGTAATTCCAAATCATAAATATCTTGATAATCAGACAGGCGATTGGCTTGTAAAAGTCATGGGGCTCCTGACTGCCTAGAGGTTTATAATTATCATTGCAGCATGAGCTAAATCCAGGACTTTGTTTCAGAATCTGAGACTAAGTTACCGGATCCCTTTAAGCATGGAGACTCAAATTGTGTGACGAGTATAAATAGAACAAAAAAATTAATAAAAAAAATATTAGCCAAAAGAAATTAGTATTTGGGGTTTATCATACCTTGTAGCACTGGGCGATATTAAGAGTCCTAAGATGGCTGCTTGTGTCAGCAAGATGTGTCAGAGTTTGAGGAGAGAGATTGAAACATCCGCACAACTCCAATACCTCCAGACTGGTAAAAAGAAAAAACAGAAACAAAGAATGCATGCATAATCTCATTAATTGAATAGTCATCATTGAAAAAAAATGAGGAATGTTGTCAAGCTCAATTGATTTTTGTGATTTAGAATGTATTTCTGTTATTGCTTTTCCTATTTCTTCAAAAACCAGACAACTTACATACAACATGGTCAGCAGCAGCAGTATAGGTATGGGAAGAGAAAATTAACAAATAAAAGAATAACATGTTAGGGGTAGATGTATTTTCATTAAGTAATTTAAATTTATTGGCCCGTATTCTGAAGTCAGGTTTAGTTAAACCCAGGTTTAACTTTAAACCCAGGTTTAACTAAGCCAGACTTCAGGTCTAAGTATCATTTCAGTTTCTGAAAGCCAGGTTTAGTTAAACCCAGGTTTAAATCTAAAACCCAGGTTTAAAGTTAAGCCAAGGTTTAACTACCATGGAGATGTAGTCTGCTTCTACTGCACATGCTCAGTACAGCTCATCCATCTTCAAGGGTAGCTGATATGGCCTTTATAGGCTTTGTTATAGCTGGATTTCGTGCTGCAAATTTAATAATTTCAATTCAAAATATTCGACACAAACAAATCTCTTTCGAAGCAACCATTGAACGTTATGACGTGATTTTTTGTTTTGTTTTACCCTTTGATTTATTGTTAAACTGCTGAAAAAGTCTGAATCGAGGTGGAATTGATCTTTACGAATAATAAATAATACAAAAATCGGGATTCTACAATTTCTGTATGCCCATGCAGATTAGTCAAAACTTCCAGAACAACATAAAAATGCTCTAAATAAGATTTAGATGACTAAAAGAGAAACTAAAAATGATCAAAAATACCTTCTTGATGCAAAATAACTAGTCCAAAGACAACATTGCTGAAGCTCATTTGTTTGATTTTTAGTGTTTTTTTTTAGGACAATGGAATCCTTTTTCGAACCGACATGTCGGGTATCATGATCCCCTTCTCGGTCACCGTGCGCGCATATCATCGATCGTGCGCGCATTCATTGGTACAAGTACACACGGTTTATAAATATTGCATTGTCCTAACAAAAAACGCTTAAAATTCGACCATATTATATGAGCTTCAATGTTGACTTTGGACTAGTTATTCTGCATCAAGAAGGTATTTGTGATCATTTCTCTTTCAGTCATTTTAATCTTATTAAGGCCTAGATCTCTAGTGCATCGTTCGGGGCATCTTAAGGATGTTCTCGATGTTTTGACATCATAATATAAATAGACTAGGCGCGCCTAATCGGTCTAGGTCTAGAGTCTAGACTAGATCTAGGGCAGATTCTACCCAAAACTCTACTAGATCTAGGTCTAGAGTTCCGGCTTAATACACTCGTCGGCTCTTAATTATACTAATCCATGATTGTCTTATAAATATAGATTATTCTAATCCAACCTTAGGCCTACAGTTTTATTTTATCTCGCATTTGTTTACATCGTTGGGACGCAATTTGAAAATGTGTATTGCACTCACAGTTTCAAAACTACGTGAGCATAACGTCAAACTAAAGGTATGGGGCTACTATATTTGTTTTCCTCTGCAACAAAGTGATACGTCTTGATTTACTTTGGCAACTTTTTAGTTTCAAGGATTGTCGTACTATACAAATCACACAATCTTATATAAAATATAAAATCTTAAGACTTAGAAAATATTAGGCATAAAGATTCAATAAGCAAATGAAGTATCCAAATTAATGTTCAAACTTGCCGAAGGCATAAAATCGCAAGGCCCACTTTTATCCGCAAGCGATGTGTGTGTCTCTCCAATGTTGGAGTCAATGCAAATCGCTGTTTGTTTGTTATTTAAAAAAAAGACAGCGATGACAAACAAATCATCGTCGCCATGATTGTGAAAGGTTTTTTTCTTTCCACAAGAGCTCTCTCCGGTCTCATTATTTGCAATAATTCGTCGTAATGTCTTTTAATGTTGTCTTCTTCTCCTCTGAATATCCAACAAATAGTTAGACCTGACTTAAGCCAGACTTAAACTAGGTGTACCCCAGGTTTAAATATGTGTACAATTTCCACAGAGTTAGACCAGGCTTAAACCTAGGTTTAAGTTAAACCCGACTTCAGAAACGCAAAATTAAACCTAGGTTTAAATCTGAGAGTTAGGCGAGGCTTAGACTAGACTTAAACCTAGGTTTAAAGTTAAACCTGACTTCAGAATACGGGCCACTCACTTTAGGGCACAGAAATTTGCTCAAATTTGCAACAAATACATGCATTGTAAACATAAGCTTGCAGATCTGCTTGGATGCAGCAAAGTTAAAGGCACAACTACTGTCCTCTGATAAATGAATTTTCACACAGCATGAAAACAATGAATAAGATGAAAAATATCTTACTTAGATCCATATTTGTTAACGATTTGACGAAGGCACTGATCCGATACAGATTGACATCCATTCAAGCAAATAGTCTCCAATCTGGGAACAGAGAAAAGACAGATAATACTTTATTTCATTTGCTGCAATACTTGTTGCACCAACTACTGGCATTGCAATTGTTTTGGTTATGATCTAGTTCAAACACAGAATGTGTATTTTATTTTTTAGAATTTTCAATCAATTTTCAAGATCAAATTTGAAACTTTAAAAAATTGTCTGCAAGATAAGCATAATTTCAAGGCTAGTTTTCCCACAGTAGGGAATGAATTACCAAATTAATAGTACCCACTGTGGTCCTGATATACATTGACCCATCTGACCCATCACCTTTGCTTACCTTGGACATACATCCAGTATAGCAGAGAGACCATTGTCAGTGACAGCACACCAATTAGCATCCAAACAGATCAGATTATATTTCTGTATTTTGACTTTGTTACTCTGACCCTATGACCTTTGCTTAACTGAGACGCCCATTCAGTTTAGCAGAGAGACCATAGCCAGAGACAGCACACCTGCTAGCATCCAAGGAGATGAAGTAATTTACCTCTACCCAGGCTTAGTTTTAGTATTGACGATAAACTCTACATGAATACCATGACCCCTATGACACCTCAACTCTGACCCTGTTTACCTTGGGCATCCATCCAGGATAGCAGAGAGACCGTTGTCAGTGACAGCACACCAGCTGGTATCCAAGGAGATCAGGTTGAAGCATCTGGAGACATGGAGCAGGATGGAGTCTCCCTGGAGCTCACCCTTGGAGCAACCTGTAACGTTCAGCTCCTATAAATATAAACAAGTTAAAAGTTAAAAAGAGGGAAAGTCCCACAGGTAAAACAACTTTCTGATTGTTAAACAATAAAAATTCAATTAACTAAATTCTCCTTTCAGAAAGCCGAATTGAGGAAGAAATCATTAGTTGCTTTTGTATTTCAAATGGTTTCATAATCTACATGTACATTGACTTTCACTTTAGTGTCCATGCTCCTTGTTATAAGAAGATATCATATGTCTTCTTTACCTAGAGTATCCTCATCAGTATCAATGCTAGTCTCCCTGCAATCATATTATTACTTTAACCTAGCTACCATGAGAAGGCTTCAAGCATGCAAGAAATTTCTTAATACTGGGTACCCAATTACTAAACCTGGGTGGAGAGTGGCAAATGTTGTCTACACTATCGTTGCTTTAGCCCCATATTCCTTTTTCAATCTAAACATCTTCTTCAACAATTTTTTTTAAAGCCAACCCAGATAGAGTTCAGATTCAAGACTTCTGTAGATACACACCTGTAATGAATCAGCACATGACCTAAAGAGATTGCGCAATCCATTCTCTGTGACGAGATTACCACGGCACTTATGAAGCGTCAGGCTGACCGGGTGCTTCTCTCCTATGTAAGTCAGATAGAAGTCCGTCAAATCTCTGTTCTCCAATCTAATGGTTCGCCCTGAAATTGGGACAAAATGGTTGAATTGAAACTAATTATCTTGAGTTTGAAAGACATCTTCAGCTTGTTTGGTGATGTAAATGGGTACCTGGCAGAAATTGATTCCTTGAAATGTTAGAGCCCCGCAGTGACTGCGTTGTTAAAACCAGGGTAATAAGCGGGGCAGTGCCAGGAGCGTCACAACATGACGGACATGTGCGCTATATAAGAAGCCACCATTATTATTATTATTATTATATTATGAGAAGAGAAGGCACAGAAAACAGGATATACAGGAAATAAAGAGGAAAAGAGAAGTAGAGGGAGACAAGGCATCAAATACATTGTACATATGGTTTGGGCTGACTGGTAACAGAAGCAACATGACATATATATTACAACGAGCCAGAGATAGAAGTAGATGGATAGCCTTGTTCGCCAAATTCTGGAACATACAAGGCACCAAGCAGAATCTTGAGTTTGAGTGATGGTGCTGTATTTCAAGAGAAGCTACCACAGATTTGTGGTTTTTGCAATAAAAAAATGAAAACCAGCTTCGGTAAAGAAATTATCACCTCCACTAAAACCTTATGTTTCAGTCCTTGACAAACGATTGGGGTATCAAGATCAATTTTCTTCATTTTATTTTGCTCAATCCTCAGACATTTCACAAAGAGTATACTGTACATTCAAACTGAAAAGCTTTGGCAAAAATCATTCGCAGTGTAAAAGAGTTCATGTAGCTTTTGTTTGAAAGTCATTTTCCATCTGCAGAACTCTGGAATACCTAATAAGTACATTCCTTTACAGACAGTTTAATACTCAATGATAGAAACAGAGCTATACATGTATCAAAGACAAATGGACGCAAAATGAGATAGACAAAGACTAAAAGAGAAGGGTTGGGACATAAAAGTGAGAAAGAGAAGAGAGAGAAAAGAGGGGAGGGGGAGAGAAAGAGAGAAAGAGAAGAAAAAAAGAGGAAAAGAAGAGAAAGAGAAAGAGAGAGAGAGAAGAGAAAGAGAAAGAGAGAGAGGGAAGAGAAAGAGAAAGAGAGAGAGAGAAGAGAAAGAGAAAGAGAGAGAGAGAGGAGAGAAAGAGAGAAAGACAAAGAGAGAAGAATAACTTACACAGAGAGTCATCCATTGCAATCCTATGGAAGCGTTGGCATGTTAGAGCACACATGACTAGCTTGTGTTGTGGAAGATAGGAGAAGATGTGTAGAAGAATCTCATCAGGGAGCAGCTGCCAAATGGACAGAGATTCTGAACCTCTAGGACTCTGACAAAAAAGAGAGAGAAAAAAAGAATAAACATAGCACAGCTACTACATGAATATATTCTACACCACGTAATACAAAGTATAATATCATTACCTCGGCTGTATCCGAGCCGCCATAACAAGGTGCATTAAAGCATTAATGTCATATTATTATTTTGTCATACTGTGCTCTATTCTGTAGTCTATTACTTCGCAGTCTTCATATTCTTCTCTATAATCTTTAATTTTGTTAATTTTATAGACCAACAACGAAATGTAATATGATAATTGTATAATTATTTGTTTATTGTTTTGTATTTTGTACATTTTCCCACTTATTTGTACCATTGTAGTAAAATATATCTCAAAAAACATCTCCATATACCGGTATTCAATTGCATTTTATCTCAAAAAATTCTACCCTACTATGTAAAATTCATAGAGACCTTTTGAGTACACATATAATGCCCTACAGTGTGTACCGGTATATAATAATCTACTTATTATTTCCTCTCATGCTCCTTTTCATTGCTACTCACATCTTGAATGAGTTGTAAAGTTAAAGGAGGTACGCCAACAGATCCTCTTCCGTCGAGCACTCGTGATACAGTTCCATCTAGAGAAAGGGGAAAAAATAATAATGAATGATTGCAATTAAGTTTGATACAGAAACTTTGCAGATATTGAAAACAATAAATTTTGTTAATTACATGAAAGGTCCATATTTTTCTGTATTCTGAGCTGCACAAAATTCAATTGTTATTCATTTTATTCTCTTTTAGAATTGAAGGTAATTTCTTTGAGATATCCAAATCTAAACACATCTCTTCTTCCCTACCCTTTCCCCTTTTTGTGCTGTGAAACTGTTTGCTTTTCTTCCTCTCATCATTTGGAGATATACTGTATGTATACGGCCAAAAATATTTTCAAAAGTATAACTGATTCTTGCTTGTCTATATTACATCTTAATGTTAGAAGTCTCAACAAGAATTATGAACAGTTTCGTTCGTTTCTAGATAACACAGGAGTTCCCAAAAATACAGTATTAGGCGTAACTGAGACGTGGCTTTCAGATCAAAATAATACACTGTTTTCTCTCCCTGGATATGATATACTTACAAATAATCGTACAAACAAAATAGGTGGTGGTGTTGCATTCTTTGTGCCAAGTCAATTTGAATATGTTGTAATCGAAGACATGAAAGTGATGAATGAAATTGCAGAAACTTTGTTTATTGAAATTACTGATCGCAATAGAAGAAAAACTATCTTGGGAGTTGTTTATAAGCCACCTCAGAGCAACCATGCTGATTTTCTGGACACTTTGAATAATTTATTACACTATCACTCCGTTCAAAACAAAAAGTGTATCATAATGGGAGATTTCAACTATGATCTCTTAACGAGTGATGCTAATATTCATGCACATGATTTTTTAGAGACATTCCTCTCTGCCTCTTTCTTGCCACTTATTTCTAGACCCACTAGAATAACCAATACTTCGGCAACTCTTATTGACAACTTTTTTTCAAATGTACGCTCTGAATTTAAAGCTGGCATAGTTCTGTCAGATATTTCTGATCATTTCCCGATTTTCATGTATTATTCAGAACGATTTCAGGCAAATAACTCTCCTAGTGATGCACCTAAAAGACGTGTATATAATGACGAAAACCTATGTGGATTGAAACTAAGCCTAGAAGAAGAATCTTGGGATGACGTATTTAATACAGATGATGTTAACCAGTCGTATGAAATCTTTATTGGAATTTTTATGTCTCATGTAAATCGAAATATTCCTTTTTCTAAACCCAAGTCTAAAAATTATAAGAAGTCACCCAGACTACCTTGGATAACGAATTCGATTCTACGTTCAATAAATCGAAAAAATAAATTATACTATAAATATATATCTAAATTAACTGATCAAACACGGATCCAGTATACTAATTATAAGAATAAACTTACAGGAGTGATACGTACTGCTAAAAAAGATTATTATCATGATCAATTCAATCGTTGCAAAAATGATCTTAAAAGAACATGGAAGATCATCAATTCTACTATCAACAATGGATCAAAGCATTCTAAGATTACTAAGCTTAGACATAATGATGCAATAGTTGAAGATGAAGTTCAGTTGGCAGATATTTTCAACAATTATTTTTCTCAAGTTGGTTTTAATCTTGCTAGGCACATACCATCCACGTACCGTTCATTTCACCACTATTTGGGGGAGAGAAATAAAAGTTCTATATTTTTCTCTCCTACGTACCCACAAGAGATAATTAAGATTATATCTGGCCTAAAAATAAATAAGAGTGCAGGATTTGATGAAATTGATAACAACCTTTTACAGAAAACTATGAATTATATTGTTGATCCTCTCGTTTATATATTTAATTTGTCATTATTATCTGGACATATTCCAGAATCAATGAAAATTTCGAAAATAATCCCAATTTTCAAAAAGGGTGACAGTACATTAACAAGTAATTATAGACCAATCTCATTGCTTACAACCTTGTCTAAAATCCTTGAAAAGTTGGTCCACATACGGACCATGAGTTTCTTTAAAAAGCACAACATCCTCTCTGATACTCAATTTGGCTTCCGAGAAAAGAGTAGCACTACCCATGCCATACTTTCTTTAGTTCAAACGGTTGCCAAAGCTATCGATCAGTCTTCTAATACGGTTGGTTTGTTCATAGATTTTTCTAAAGCATTTGATACTGTTGATCATGATGTACTTCTTTACAAACTTTCTCACTATGGAATTAGGGGAAAACCGTTGACGTGGTTCAAGAATTATCTTAAAGGGCGCTCCCAGTTTGTTTCGCTGAATGGTAATTTCTCTGAAAGTAAACCTGTCCTTTGCGGAGTTCCGCAAGGAAGTATTCTTGGCCCACTTTTGTTTATTATTTATATAAACGACATCGAGAGGTCATCTTGTCTGCTTCAATTTATACTTTTTGCTGACGACTCAAATATTTTTTTGTCACATCGCGATCCAGAGCAATTGACGCAAATACTAAATAACGAACTTAAAAGTGTGGCAAATTGGATAAAAGCAAACAAACTGTCACTTAACTTAGACAAAACTAGTTACATGCTATTTAGTAATAAGGTTGCAACTTTGCCTAATTGTATAATTTTTGATGGTACTGTCATTCATAGGGCCCGAACAACTAAATTTTTGGGGCTAGTTATTGATGAAAAACTATCTTGGAAAGCGCACACTGACAATATCTGCAAAATCATTGCTCGCAACACTGGTATCCTTAGTAAATTAAGACACTTCCTACCCCATTATATTATGTTATCCTTGTATTCTACGCTTATTCTTCCTTACTTGAATTACGGACTTATTGCCTGGGGCAGTGTAGCAACTTCCCAAATTAATAGACTCTTTATATTACAAAAAAGAGCGATTCGTATTATTAATAATGCAGATTTCCGGGCACACACGAATAATCTTTTTCTGAATAATAACATTTTGAAAATTAAAGACTTGTATATTTTTCAGCTTGGACAGTTAATGTACAAGCTCAACACTAAACAATTACCTTTGCCTTTTAATGATATGTTCGTAAGAAATGATTCGATTCATAGTTACCTCACTCGCCAGGCGAGCTCTTTTCATTTACCATTAAATAGAACATCTTTTGCACAAAAGACATTTGTTTTTACAGGTCCAAAACTGTGGAATTCTCTTTCAAATGATATTATACAGTGTAATTCGATACAAATTTTCAAAAGGAGACTTAAAAGCTTTCTTCTGAATAGTTACTATGCTATTGCATTCCTCAATCAAATATAATTTGTAGTGTGACTTTATGCAACTTTGATTATTTCTTTTTATAAACATGTATGTATTTATCAATGTTTTGCGTTTAAAAGTTATTTTTTTTTGTATTACTGAATCAATTACTGTTATTATTGTTGTTTTTGTTTTGTTTTCTCATAAAATGATAATTCATGATAATTACTTTTACAGGGGGGCTTACACCCTACAAGCTCTGCTTTTTAGTCGGCCCTCCTTCCCTTTCAATTTCATGTTTATTTTTTAATGTATTGTATTGTGCAAATTGATCTATATGTATATAAATATGTGAATATGTTAAAATATACCATCATTGTAAATATGAACGATTGAAAGAGGAAAAATAAATGAATTGAATATACAGTTGCACATTTAACCCTATTTAGCCCGGGCTATTTTGAAACTGCATAGCCCAGGGGGGGGCTTCTCAGGCCCCCCCCTGTGATCTCGGCCGTGAAACGCCCGATCGCCGCGAAAATTTGCATACATGTCAAGTGAAGTGTATAGAATACTATGGTAATTTCAATTTTTTTGAAAAATTCACTCATTTGCATATTTATGGTAATTTATGCAAATAAGGTCATTAAATTCACATTTTTGCCCATAAATCAGACATTATTCATATTTAAGCATTCTTTCTCACTACATATATTTGTTAGACCATTTGGAATAATAATACAACACAAAAATTTGAAAAACCAGGGTTATTCCTTATGTTATCTATTGTTTTGATAATTTCTTATGTATTTCTTTGTTTTTTTAACTTATGTATTTTATTGTTTTTGTTGTTTTATTTCATTTCCAACTATAATTCAACTATTTTGACCCCAAAATAAACACCTAAAATCTAAACAAGACCAAATAACCAATGTTTTACCTCTTTATTTGAAAAATGAGATTTCCATATGTTTTGTACACAAATCACAAAAATGAGCGATTTTCGGGCTGACATGCGAAGACAAAAGGACACGTGACTTTGTAATGGTAGGTCCGATTTTCGAAAAATTTCTTTCAAAAGTTGCGCAAGACTCGAAAGAAAAAAGTCACAAAATTTCAGTGCAAGATTTTCTTGCGTTAAAAAATTATCGCGAAAAATGTCGAGGGGGGGGCTTCTCAAGCCCCCCCCCGGGCTAAATAGGGTTAAAGAGAAAAAAATACATTTATAAAAAATTAAAAACCTCATTTTCTCTGCTCTGGGAAATAGTATTATGGCGCCGTCTGTTAAACTACAAGAAATCTTTAAACTTGGTCAGATGCATTTCTGGATATTATAGTACAACCAATATATACATAACAAATTTGCATACAAGTACAAATATTCTACTGTGCGAATAATCAGCTACCAGTATATATTGCTGACATCAATGTTGCTTACCAAATAGCTTAGATGACCTGACTCTGACAAACTCGCCATCCCTCTTGGACATCTGAACTGCGACCGGAGGCTTGCTCTTTCCAGCAAACTCTCTGTTGACCCTTGACTGGCTAATCTTGACCTTTGACCCTGAGGCTGAAAGGTCATTGGGGGATTGGTCACCTGCAAGAAGACTTGAAGTGAGTTTATGTTGAGTCATCCATGCCATGCTGGACTGAGGCCACTTCCTGTCGTAGCTCTTGTCTGGGGACGAGTACATCTTGGAATGGGCGCTGGTGGGGCGATTGCTACCTGGTTTCTTGGTGGCAGTTCTCTTGGGGTTTGCACTGCTTGGTCGGGGTTTGCTTGCCTTGTGGATATCCTGTCTCTGCTCTTGAGGGTCTCTACCGTCTTGACGCACCGTGAAGTTTACTCCATTCTGCCCAATGGTATCACTCACAGTGTCTTGGCTTTCGAAGGCCACACTTCTTGACGCTCCTGGAGGGTTGAAGTTTGAAATTCTGTCCAGGACTTCATTCACATCTTCCAAGGGTGCTTCACGCCTGGGCGAGTGATTAAATGGGGCTCCAACTTCAACATCTAAAAGACTATCACCAAGACTGTCGCCAAGGTGGACGATTCCTTCAGCACCTGGTCTATCAGTATCCATGTTGGACGGTAAGCTCAGTCTCAGAGATGATTGGTTGTCACCAGTCGAGGAGGACTCAGATGCTAGATTGCCGACTGGTGACGCTATAGCTCTAGGTGAGGAAAGCTTCCTCATTCTTCTGTCCTTCTCGTGGTAGTTCCTGACTTCATATCTGTGGGCATCTGGAGTCCTAGGACTCTTCCTGGGTCTCGATTTCTGTGGAGAGCTCCGACTCAGCTTTGGAGAACCCCTACTGGGTGTCATCAACCTAGTGTTGCTTGGCTTCGAGGATGGAGGCGGTTTGGGTTGCTTCCTGGCTGATGCCAAGTCCACTTCAAAAGCAATACCATGCTTGGAATTTCCTGGACCTTGATTAGGTTGTGGTACAAATGCACTGTATGCGTTGGCGCCACTTAAATCATGTCCTGTGTCTTGAGGATCAAAGACAAATGAGACACCGTACTTGGAGCGCTGAATTTGGGAATGGAACGGAGTATTGACGTTGGGATCTGCAATATCACCTTTGGTTGGCTCTTCAGTCATATCATAGGTTCTCCTTAATGGTTCGGCTTCAGCTCTTGCAGGTCTTGAAGCTGTGGGCATATCCAATATTTCTTCAATCAGATCTGCAGAGTCTACATGGCTGGTTGTCAGAACACCCACCTTGCTGTAAGTGTAGTCTCTCACTTCCTCCAGTGGCAAAACGATCCGACTGTCCAGACGGAAAGTTTCAAGACCAAGATCCGAATCATCCAGGGTTCCATTGACCAGCTTGAAGCCAGCATCATCGGTTGAAGAATCGGCACCATGACTCAACAGATCAGAAGATCCTTCAAGCTGACTTCTCAGAGGATTTGTGAATGATGAATCGTTGTTATCAAACAGTCCAAGTTTTTCTAAAAGATCGGCAGTTACGGCTGGTTCTTTGACCTTGCTGACAACACTTGCATTGTCATCTTGAAAGCTCTCTTGAACATTAAATACTCTCTGATCAAATTCTGTTTCCTTATCTTCTAGACTCACATTGTCTTTTTGATAATCAATTATTGCTTCAAAACTGACTGATGGTTCTGTGTCTCTATATCCAATAGAATCTTTGGCAGAACCAAAATGATTTTTGTATGGAGCATGCTTTGGGGAGGGCGGATGGTCATGGTCCATCTCCACTATTCCATTCGTTGAAGCATTCTGTAAGTTTACCTTGTCCTCAACAAATATGGGTTCTACTTCTTTCTTCCTCATATAGTCACTCTCACTATACAAAGCCAAATAACTCTGCTCAGCTGGAGGTACTGCCACTTTTTCATGTACAGAAGCAGCCGCCGTTTTCTCATCAAACTTTCTCTCAGGCATCTTTGGAGCAAACAGAGAATCAATCTTTCCAGAACTTCTTGTAGAACCCTCTCCGAGAACAGTTTCGCTGGGATTACTCTCTTTGCCTTTCTTGGCCTTGACCTTCTCGGTCAATCCCTGGATGTATTGCCTCAGTATGTCATCTCCTTGCTTGGCAGCATTGCACAAGGCACCAACATCAAAATTTAGATCGTCCATCTCTACCCCGCTCTCTTCCCCTTCATCCTTGTTTCCGGCTACAGAACCATCACCATCAAGCCTCCCATCAGTAGGAATTGACTCTACCCTAACATTTTCCTGTTTCTCCTGCTGGGTTGCCCAGTAAGCAGAGACATCATCTGATGCTGATGGAATTGAAGACAATGCCTTCTCTTGTTCCGTTTCATCGGTGCATTCTTCATGTTCATTGTCCAATTCTACTGATGTTGTGTGGTGGAACTTCAACAGAGCACTGTCCATCTCCACCTCGTTTCCATTAAGGTCTGGTCCTCCCCGGTTCAGTATCTGATCTCTTGGTCTAGAACTATTCCTTTTACGAGTGAGTATCGACTCATAGCCATCATTTTCCAGAAAGGATGACAGGAGTTCGTCGTGCAGTTTGGCTTTGACCTTGCGGCTACCAAGCAAGGACTGGAGCATGTTCTCTGCCGAGTACGCACTGTGAAACTCGGATGCCTGTAGTGCCTCGCTTTCGACCTTTGAACCCAACTGTGACCGGACACGCCTTGATATGCCATTCTCCAGGCTGGCCTTACTCCTCGATCCATATGGATCATCCCTGTAGGGTCTGCTCTCTGGTACTACTTGATGGCTCTTCGCTTCATTCCTAAAGAAATTGTACGTCCTGGGCCCTCCTGCATCTTGTCCACCTTCACTAGAAGATGGGGACAGGTCGTTGCCAGACTGTTGCCGAATTTCACGTAATCTAAAGAAGTCTTGCAATTCACGGTCACTAAGCCTACTCTTACTCCCAGATGTTTCTTTCTTAGCATAATGTGAGCTCACATGGGTTTCTTTCCTAAAATCCGCAAATTCAGACTGTCTCCTTGCATTCTCATTATCACTTCTGTACGCACTGGCTGTTGATGGTCTCTGGACAGCGTGGTCAGTAGTTGGATCCCTCTGAGGCCTCTTGGGTCTGGCACCCGCTTTGGCGCTAGAAGGCCTCAAATTAGATCCAGTAAGCCTTGCACTGTCTGCAATGTCTAACCTGTATTGGTCGCCATGGGCAGAGGGAACCGCACTTGATGGTCTGTTCTTCTTTCGTCTAAGAGGCGTCACATTTGCGCAGTCATCGCCCGAAGGACCTGGAGGATATCGGAGACCTTGTCTGGGGACACCTGATCGTGCAGAAGATGGACGGCCACTCCTAACACTCAATCCACTTGCTGTTAATCTGTCATCTCTTCCATTATCGTGAGTTATTTGTTGTCTGTAAATGTGTGTACTTCTATCTTTTTTATCCCTCCCTATTTTTGTTTTATCTTTGTAAGGATTCTTTGACGGGCTCTTGGCTCGGTAAACTGCTTCCTCTTGAAGTTTGGGTGGATGAGAACTTGAGCCCTGATTCTCAAAGTACGCTAGCCTCTTCTCCCTCACTTCTCTCCTCAGCTTGGTTCTTGATGTCTCCATTGCTCAATCCATTCAGTTACCTCTCCTATTCCTAAAAATATGCAAAATATGCAAAAAAGAGAAAAGAGACATTAAACAAGAAAGGGAATTACATATATGTACAAACTTTTGTCTCCGAGAATGAATTCAATTTATCAAATGAAATGCAGTGCATATGCTTTTTGCAAAGGGCAAAGTCATACCACCCACACAGGCGCGCACAAATGTTTGTTGATATTTGATATTCGATATTTAATATATGTGGCATGATTAATTTTGTTAGGGATGTTATTTGGATCTGCAAAGACCGAATTAATACCCAAATCTAAATTGTTTTATTCAAACATCACATAAGCAACTTTGGCGCAAGTCGATTTTTGCACTCTCGCAAACAATGCCTCCTGTTCATCCAAGCGTGAACACATACCACACAAAAATGGTACTAAATGATTTGGAATAAAACACTCTTTCATACGATGTATAATAATTTACTGTTCATAGATGATTTTTAAAATAATTACAAATTGTCTAGGTGTAAACTTTTTTTTGACTCACTCTGTATGGATCAAATTTGACAAATAATATATAAATACAGATCTAGATCTCTAGGCCATCACAATTCACATTCTATTTCTTACTTTTTGTTTACGCATATATCAATCATTGTCCATTGTCAGCCCGCCCCCTTTAATACAAAGTTGCCCTCAATTGGTCATGTCGCCCCAATTTATTTTTTGGCGATTTTGGGATTCTCGGTCAGCGCGTGCTCGCCCCAATTTTTTTGGTCATTTCGCCCCCTAGTGTGTTGATTAATTTGATGTCTTTTACAAGTTCAAAGTCACCCTAACCTTACCCTTACTCTAGCCCTAACCCTAGCACACCGGGCCCCGTCTGACCCTAAAGACAGCGGGTCCCGCGTTGGGTGCACTGCCGCGCTAGCGTACTGCCTTTGTAGTACTTGGCCTTGGGGTGTGACCGTCTGTATAGGCGACCCGACCACACAATTTCGGGGAGACTACGTATAGACCCTAAGAGGCGATTACAAATCTTTATCCTCAGTTTTCTTATTTATAACTGATTTTCCTTATAAAATTAAAAATAATTATGGCGTATATATTCAACATTGAATGAACGCCAATAAACAATTACCCAACAACAACAACAACCTAAGAGGCGACTGGCTGGGCGACCTGACCAGGCCTGTCACCAATCAATCATTCATTCATTCATTGTCCACGACTCCACTGGCCAAGACCATTATTACTACAATTCACCCCGACCCCATGCCATGGCCATGCACACAATTAATACTGTAGGCATGGTAGGGTCTAGTCTGACGTTGTACGTCTGTATACTGGTAGATCCATGACAATTAAGTATTAAGTAAGGCTTGGTGATATCATTATCAACATCATATTTCTAAAATCACCAAACCCATAGCCGTACGGGGCGGCTTTACTGGCCAGTATAGTAGTACCAGTGCAGTGCAGTGTATTTGCGTGCTCAGCTCAGCTCAGCTAGCTCCGCCGCGCTAGGCCGCTTCGCCCCCGCAGACCAAAGAGCAGCGGGAGAGTAGCGGCGTAGCTCAGAGAGCTCCCCTACCACTAGTGCAGTCAGTCAGTCTACAGCAAAAATGACACCGTAAGATCACTGATCAGGTCCAAGCAAGCGCTAGCACGTCGCGAGTTGATTGATCTTAGGGTTGCCTGAACAATACTTATGTCATCACTTACCATTTAATTCATCTGCAGAGTCGTAATAGATGTTTGACTGTTGATATGATGGGCGAAGAAAAATTAATGTACGGGCCAGGCGCCATATATTGTTTGGACGGTTGTTATAGTCGTCCATTCCCACAATGCATTGCGAGACTAATTGATTGACGTGACAGGTGTGTGTATAAACAGCTCCAAAAATATCTGATTCTGAACTATTACCGGTTTCAATATATTTCTTTAGATATAAATGTATGTTAATAAATACATTTAATTTATTTCTTCAGATACTGAAACCGGTAATAAAACTGCTGGATTAATTTGTAGCATGCAATATGCATATTAAATTCTCTTCCTTTGATCTTCTCTCTCTCTCTCTCTCTCTCTCTCTCTCTCTCTTGTTCTCCATCATCTCATTGTCTAAATTCTTATTCTTTGTCCTTGTATTTGTGCTCACCCGCATTTTGTCTCTTTTAAGCTTGCCTAGTTCTAGCCCTGACCTCCAAAAATCCATTATATTTTCCAAAGGTAACCTCCCTCCTTCACTATATGCATACCTATACTTCTTCCTCTTATTCTTCTTTTTGTTCTTCTAAATTCTTTTTCGTATTTCACCTTCTTCTTCTTTTGTTTATGCTTCTTTCACCTTCTTCTTCTCCTTCCTTATCTCCCCTCCAATTCTTCTTTCCTTCTTCTTTTTCCCCTTGTAGTTATACTACCTTAATTAGAATTGCCTCTCACATACCTCTTGTTACAGTCTCCTTGCTAAACGAGAGGGGGGGGGGGGGGGGGGGGGGGTTGTTCATTGTAACATTTAGTATATTTACCCCCTCAAACCAAATATCCATTTTGAGATACGTGCTACTACAGACTGCCATCCCAACCCCCCCCCCCCCCCAAAAAAAAAAAATAAATAATAATAATAATAATAATAATAATAAAACAAAAATAAAAAATAAATAAATAAAAAATAAATAAATAAATAAATAAAAAAATTAATTTAAAATTTAAAATTTAAAAAAAAAATACAATAAAAGCACCCATAGTAAATGATAAATAAAATGATAGATAAAATAGCAAACATAATGGAATAATGGACTAAATAAAAGTAACTTGACATGGCTTGTATTATTCTGATGTTTTTATTGTATATACCAACCACATACAGCATAGTCATATATATTAAATTCTATTTCAAATGACTCCGTCCTCCTGCATTAGAAATACCAAAACGTATTTCATAACAAGACGAAAAGTACAGAAGAAAACAAATGTACACAAACATATACATTCAAAGTGAAATACCATGGCAATTGTATTAGTTAATACAAATTAATGTCTATTGTATTGGTCAAACTTTGAATATAACATTGATAGCAATATTATCTGAACTTTTTCTTGGTATATATGTTTCAATAGGAAAGTAATGAATTCAGTGGTAGTCATATTCAGCAGTGAAGAGCTTACATGCACATGTATGTTGATATCTCTACCAGTCAATGATCAATCTTTAGCCCAACCAAAACACACGATCTTCCTGTGATCCCGGGAATCAGATTATTATTATAGTATTAGATATGGAAATCTAAACAAACATCATCTTCCTGATTTAGGTTCTAAATGATGAAAAGAAAGTAACAAATGAAATTATATTGTATTTAACTCTCCTGGTCAAAATAAAAGCACAATCGGCTTCAGATCATAGACAATCCCACTATTAGTCTGAAGTCACTATGATTTTGAGCTGAATTAGCTGGTCCTCCTCACAGAAAATTCAAAATCCTTTGTTTTGAAATTTAGATTTCATTATTCATATGACAATTCAGATCCTTCATCATTAAGAATTTACATGCTTTAATGTTAATAACAAATGCTACTACAATTTCTTCTAACATCAAATCACAGTCGGATCGTGGAGTGTACTGCACCAGGGGGGTGTTTCACAAAGATCCTAAGTAGAACTTAACTCTAAGTTGGACTTAAAAATTATGGAAAGCCATTAGCATCTTTGAAAATATTTGGTAAAAATATTTTTGAAAGGCATAAAATGTTTATTCAAATCATTCATATTTTCTATCATTAAGGAGATTTCATATTCTTGTTGTGGAATTTATAAAATGTCTCAAATACTTGAATTTCTGCTTTTGAGTATATTTCATTTTAAGGCTCCAATGGCTGTCCATAATTTTTAAGTCAAACTAAGTGTTAAGTTCTACTTAGGATCTTTGTGAAACACCCCCCTGGTAGTAAGCAAAAACTGGCATAACTTTGTAGAGCTTGTGATCATGCTGTCAACAATCAGAATTTGTAGGAAATTCAAGAAAGACTTTGAAACGTGAATAACCAGCTGATTTTAGATGAAAAGAAAAATGAAAAGAAAGTTTCCCAATAATGGATGGTATATGTAAACAAAATTTGACAGGCTTCTTATTTTTCTACCATCTATACATGTACAATAACGTTTCATGATGCACCTTTATGTGAAATCTCAAGTCTGGAAAGGTTTTAACCTCAAGAATCTCGTTCACAGCCTATACTTTTCCCAGAAATTTCCCAAATCACTTTCTTAAAGCGATGGGATTTTGTGTTAGTGCTTCTAGTAAAGTATGGCTTTTAGCTTCTTCTTTTTAATCATTAAGAAAGAGGAAAGGAAAGCTTAAGAAAGGAGTCATTCTTAAACTTTCTTTTTTTCCCCTCGTTTTTTACTTACTTGTCGTCGCCATTTCTCGATTAATTTCATTTTTAGATTGTGTTCTTCTCTTCAGCTAAATACCACATCATATTCTAAAATCTTACCAACCTATTTCGCTTCCTTCCCCATCTATTTCATTATATTATATTTCTATAATTTATAATAATGAATACAAAGCTATAATAATTATAAATAAGAATAAAATAGTTCATGTAAAAAAAGGAAATATACAAAATACAACTTATACATACACTGTTATCTGGCAATGATAATTTCTATGATAAACAAAGAGACATATAGTGTAATACTTGTGTGTCTATCATGTCATAATCATGATACAAAACAATCAAAAAAGAATTCTCAGAAGGAAAACAACTAATGAAAAACTTGAACATCAAATAAAAGAGTACTTCTTAAAACCAGTTTACAGCATCTTAAGGCTTAGCTACCTAATTTTCTGTCTTTTAATCTTTGGGCCTTTTTTCCCCAAGTAAAAGATGCTAACTGAAGATACGAGAGAATCTGACATCGCCCAGGGCGCTGGAGGTCAGAAGGCTCGAAAGTGAGCCAAAAGGGAAATGAAACGTCCAATCCGACAGTGTGGGGGGACTTTCTGAGTGGCCTTTGTCGAGGAACAAAAATTGTCCTATAGTTTTCCTTGATACAGCATACTGGTATAGTTATCGCTATATGTGAGTTTGTAAATAGTTATACAATAATCATCACAATAACATATTCATATCTAACAATAATGATAAACAATTTCCTTTTCATGTAACATACATAATGGAACATATTCATGGATATTTGACACATAATAATAGAAAGAATTGCACATTATGGTATATCTTTAATATGAGAATATGAAAGTTGCTATACAATATTCACATGGCTTACTACATAGCTAAACACAGTTTTGTAATTTACAAAATATAAATGCTTTAATCAATACGTATAGGAAAGTCAGTTGAGTGTGGAAAGTGGTCATAAATAACAAAAGCCTAATCTACAGTGCATCCCAGAAAAAACGAAACCGAGAACTATCAATGTTTTATCATAACTAAATCACAATTATAATTATTAAATGACACATATTTGGAAAGCTTAACCCTTACTGTACTGGGCTATTTCGAGCACTCTCTGACTGGGGGGGGGGGGGGGGGGGGGCCTGGGAGGCCCCCCCCCCCCTATGATCTCGGCCGTCGAATGTCCGACGAACGCGAAAATTTGCATGTTTGTGGATATTTACGTAAGGAACAAGATGGTATATTTAGTTTTTCGCTAATATGCAATTTTTTGTTGTTATAGCCTAATTAATTATGCAAAATGCTAATTTTATGCATTTTACAGAAAACTCTACATATTTGTCCGTAGAATTGTGAAGAATCTTGAAAATGTATTGAATAAATGTTTCCTTCATCTCAAATTCATGAGGTTTCATTATTTTTATGATATTTGAAAATCAATAGGTTAATTTGCATAAATTATGAATATGCATTCATGAATATCAAATCCGGAAATATATATCGGGAACTAGAATCCTTACAAAAATTTTCAGACTCCACTTTTTGAATGTTGGTACTCATTATTCAAATGAAACTTCTTTTCTATCACAAAAAAGTTATTTGAAGTAATTAATAATGATAATTTATGCAAATTTGATGCGATTTTCAACTATTTATTTTCTTATGTATTTTATTGTTTTTTATTTCTTATTATATCTATTGTTTTATTTCTAATGTATTCTTTTGTTCTGAAATACATCAAGTTACTTTGAGAAACATATAAAAGCAATTTGATATCAATTCATAGCTTCACATTTCTGCTTGTACATGAATATATGCAATTATAGCACTTTTTTGATGACATGCGCATACTAATTGTTATGTAACACCTTATAGGTATATCCGATTTTGACGAAAATGGTATCAAAATGTGCGTAAGACTTGAGGGAAAAAAGTCATAAAACAACAATTCAAAATTCCAAGCGGTTGCGGCGCAATCTCCGAAAATGTTGAGGGGGGGGGGGCCTCCCAGGCCCCCCCCCCCCCCAGTACAGTAAGGGTTAAATCCTCCTCTTTCATTTGATGCAACTCAAATGATGAATGTTTCACGCATGAGTGATTAAAAGCAATTTGAAGAGAGGAAACCAATTATGATTGTGATTAAGTTATGATAAAACATCGATAATTCTCGGTTTTGTTTTTTCTGGGACGCACTGTATAGTTTCCATTTTGTGTAGGATTATGTAAAACTATTGATAAATCTATTTATAATGATAATAATAATAATATTCAGCTTTTATATAACGCTTAATACAATGTCTCTAAGCGCTTTACAGATATACTTCTACCCTGGTCATTGGATTCAGTGCTTGCACGCACACAATGTGTGCACAATCTCCACTCCCTGGGGAGCATTCCAGCCAGCCTTGATAATCAAAGCATCCCAACATTTTCCTTAGTTATGCTTTGCATGACTTGTGTCTTTACTACTTTTAACCTACTGACTACTGACTCTCTCTCTCCCATAGTTATAATACAGGGACCACTTGGGTCCAGTAGGCAATGGGTTCAAAATGAAATATTTTATCACATTCCTTTATTTTTAGATTTTATTGCTTAATCTAGCAGTTTAGTGATGTTTTAGTTTTATCTTTTGATCCAGAATGCTCTGAATTATAATTTGTACATGAGCAGGGGAGTGTTTCACAAAGACTAAGATCGACTTTAAGTTGGACTCAACTATGGCAGGCTGTTCATGCCACTGTTTGCTCTCACCATTATGATCTTTGAATAATATATTTTCCTTCAATAATTAATTATCAAAAAATGTAAATTTTGTAGATTTGTGACCATGATTTGTAATTGTATGTTCCTTAAGTTGAGATACCAGTGCCAGTACATGGTGAGAGAAAATAGTGGCATGAACGGCCTGCCATAGTCTAGCTTAAAGTCGATCTTAGTCAAAAATAGATCTCTAAGTTGGACTTAACAATTATGGAAAGCCGTTAGCATCCTTGAAAATATTTTGTAAAAGTTATTTTAAAAGGCATGAAATGTTGATTCAAATCATTCATATTTTATATTATCATGGGAGATTTCATGTTCTTGATGTGGAATTCAGCAACTGCTGAAATTCCAAATAGCTGCTGAAAAACATTGTACATTTTGTAACAACAGTGAAGAGACAATTATGCATATATTTGTTACTCCCAACATTCAAATATAATATGTTCAAAACTTGAGCAATGGATTTTCAGTAAGACCAATATAAAGACCAAACTCCCAAACCCAAATAAATTGATAGACTAAATTGGAGGTCATAACAACACTTTTAATTATTGTAAGAAAAAAGAAATCTATTCAGCCAAATGCATAAATCAGATACCACTGTTTGAAATAGTTATGTCAGCTGTTTAAAGTTATTGTGAAATGGAAAGATATGTAGCATTTTGGGTTATATGCAGACTGCCTACCTCTCTGCCGTGCGTGTATCCCTGCCTGTATCTGACGTGAAGGCAATCTGATTGCATGTAATCGAGAAGGCTTGACTCCAACTTTAATTTATCTTTAATATAAGAAGTAAAGCATAATTTGTTGATTAACGTTCTATTAGATCTTCTTCGATGTTGTATAAAACAAATAATGAATGTTTTTCATTCGTTTGATAGTGATATTGAACTCATAACCATTCATTATTTGTATAATATATCATCATTTGAACATTTATATGACAAGTCATGGAATAGTGCATATATCGATCTCTTGTGAAAATGATTATGTTGATAAGACCTAGTTTTTTAAGAATTAATTATGCTTTGTTATCTATAATTTCAATTGAAAATGTATATGTCTACAACGTGTAATATTTGAATAAAATCTTGCACCATAATTGTTTTATTATTTAAGAATGAACTAGAATGTTTTTCTATCTAGTTTCTGTTGTACTATTTTATTTTGATCTTGTCAGAATTTTTGTTTGAGGATAGTTCAATAGTAGATACATGTAATTAATTAAGCTTGTAATGCAATGTAAAGCGCATAGAGAAATACCTTGTATAATGCGCTATAAAAATATAATTTATTATTATTATTATTATTGATAACGGTACCCTGTGGAAGGGTAAATGTGTTTTTTAACAAGAAAAAAAAAAGTGATTTAATTTAAAGTAATCACTATACTCTCTGAGGCGACAATGCAGAGTGAAATTTGTCATCACCATTTTTTAGTACAAATAGCAATTTCTTGTTGATTATTTGTTATTTATTTTCAGAAAACTCCAAGCTGTTAGGGATTAATGATTGGGGATGGTGGAGGATGAAGGAACTAATAATAATAATAGTTCATTCTTTCATAGGGCTTTTTAAGGACTAGGCCTTCTCAAAGCGCTTTACAATGTATGTTTGCATAATCACTGGAAACATTCATTACAAAGGTGAGTTTTTATTAATTGAAAGAAAGACTGCCAAAATGTTACATGAATCTCATCAATAGAAACAAATTCTAAACTCACCTAGAGTTTCCAAATTTGCTGATATGGTGTAAAAAACTTGTCGAAAGATGTTTTAAATATCTGACAGAGGTTTCAACAAGCAACAAAGTAAATTTGACATTTGTTGTGATTTGAAACAAGACTTGTAAAATACCACTCTGGCCAACAACAAAAATAGAAAACGGAGAGGGGGTTATCTGTACTGGGATATGAATTCCACTGTTTTACTCTTAGGGAAATGACCATAAATTTCTCCCAATTTTTTTCTACAAATTTCAGGGATGTATTTTGTGAAATTTTACGTCAAATCAATAAACAATTAAACTACATTAACAAGCACTTCAAAATATTAATTAGTACCTTCATAGAACTATTACAGATCGATATAAATACTTTGTGACTTGACCTTTAAAATATGCATGCACATGTAGTCAATTATTGTGCAAACGTATTTATCCAAGGGTAATGAAAAATGTATCACAAATGACTTGTGTATGGCTAGAATGTATAAATCATTCCCTAAAAAAAATAAAAAATAACAAACAAGGCTTTTGAGCCTTCATAAGGAATATGAAGAACTAAAATGGTGTCCAAATTTTAGGGTGGCAAGGGAGATGTATTTTCTTCTGACTTTTTTTAAAATTAAAAAATAAAAACATTAAAAAGTAAAACATGAATTAGTTTTGTTTTCTTGTGAACTGCAACTTTTCCAGATTTGGTGGTGTCATGGGAAAGATATATTCTCATTCAGTGCCGTACCTAACTACAGCATTATTTGATATGGTTTCAATAAGAATTCATATGTGCTACCTTGAATTTCGATCTCTTTAGAGTGCAAAATACACTTAACCCCTTAAAGATAAAGTTGAAATCTGAGGGGGGTGTTTCACAAAGATCCTAAGTTGAACTTATCTCTTAATTGGACTTGGGAATTATGGAAAGCCGTTAGCATCATTGAAAATAGTTTGTAAAAGCTATTTTAAATGGCATAAAATGTTGATTCAAATCTTTCATATTTTCTATTGTCAAGGAGCTTCCATATTCTTGATGTGGAATTTATGAAAAGTCTAAAATACATGAATTTTTGCTTTTGAATTTATTTTATTTTAAGGCTACAAATGGATCTCCATAATATTAATATTAAAGTCCAACTTAGAGTTAAGTTCTACTTAGGATCTTTGTGAAACACCCCCCTGGTTATGTGATTGCATTGCGTAAGAAACTGTGCGGAAGCAATTGGAGAGGGCCGAGTGATTGGAAAAGGACGATCATGTAGCAGAGAAGTTTTGATGTATACCGTCAGGTTTGGGAATCGTCAAAATGATAAAAACTTGGCTCTGTCTTGCTAGTCACAGGTACTCTACACAGAAATGTGTACATGGGACTAGACAATATGTAATAATGCAATTATCAATAATTTCTATGTAATGATATAGGCCTTATATGTAAATTGTATGAATGTAAAAATGTAAAGCGCATAGAGAATAATCTTTGATGATTATTATGCTCTGTATAAATCACACTTATTATTATTATTATTATTATGAAAGTCACGGTCCACAACCTTTAGCTATTCCTTGTCATATTTCGAAAATGAGGGCATTTGAAGAGTCATCATTTTCAGGGGACATAGTTTCTATGATACTCTTCCACACTAACATCAAAAGAATGAACAATGTCACAGATATATTTTTCAATTTCCCCAGAACTCAAGCTTAATTATCTTTGAATTCCCAATAGCACATATCTGAGAACAGTAACAATGCAGGTATACTTATACAGGTGTAGTCTGGTTAATAATGGGTTGCAGTAAAGGCAGGTTTTGCTCATAGAATGGTGCAGCTTTTCTCCTGTAGAAAGAGAGAACACAAAAGCAAACAAAAAGTGGATAAACAATTAAAATACATATACAGTAGGCTTGCGGGTGCACCATGTGAGAGAGAGAGAGAGGGAGGATTGAGGAGTCCTCAAAAGGACTCTCGGTAATCTTTCTTGAGGGTGTGTAGTCCTAAAAAGGACTGTTTGGTGTAGTCTTGAAAAAGACTGTTGGCTATCTTTCTTAGCTTATAGTTCTAAGGAGAACTATAGCGCTTGGAGAGGATGAGTGGCGGGAGTGGCTCGACGTTTCGAACCGGTTGACTATCCGTTGTCAGGAGACTTATAATAGAATGTATACATTCAACCTTTTGTCTACGTAAACCGGGTAGCTCCTGTATTAAAGCTTGTGCGAATTAGAGAATACAGTAGTCAACAGTTTCACTTATAACTGTGGTATAGACCACATACCAAATTAGAGTTTAAAAAAAAATTGATTAAAAATAAACCCCTCAAAAAGTTCTTGAATTCAAGTTTTAGAATTGATATCTCTCTTGTCACTACATTTTCATACTTGATAATAATAATACTAAAACGGTGCTCAAAAAAGTGCTTTCCACCAAAGTCTCTAGGCCTCGTTTTTACCAATTATGTCGTCAGTGACATGAACGGCCTGCCATAGTTAAGTCCAACTTAAAGTCGGTCTTAGTCTTTGTAAAACGCCCCCTGATTTTGTAATCATAAAATGCAAGATTATGCTCACCTCTTTCCTTCTCGACCCGCTGCCATCCCCATTAGCTGCCCCTTCACCCTGCGGCCTTGGAGTTGACCTTGACGACCTTTGACCTGGCCTAGCACCGCTCTGACCTGACGGGCTACGCCGAGGTTGCTGCTGTTGTTGTTGTCCTTGTTGTTGTTGCTGTTCTTGATCGTTTTGACTGATCTGCTGTGCTATCCGGTAATCCTCCTCCTGCTGTAGCTGCATTGCCAATTGGTGGCTGTGGGATATCAATGAAATCGAGTTTGAGTTTGAGTTTGAGTTTGAGTTTGAGTTTGAAATTAGTTTGACTTTGAAATTGAATCAATATAAAGCAAATCACTTTAAAGGCATCATTTAACAATGTTAAATCTGAGATACTTGGCCCTACGTTTTATCAGTGTCGGTGATATGGTGTAATATAGAAGCCCTAAAAATATTGCGCTTCAAAATGATCATGAGGTGCCTCAAAAGAGTAAAAATCTTTGAGTGACCGGTTTTACCATACCGGTACTCATTTTTCCCAATAGAGTGGTGTTATAAAAACCATGAGGAAAACAAATTTTTAAATTTTGATTTCCAATCTGCTTGTAAAAGTCATGGGGTTCCTGACTGACCTAAAGGTTTATGATTGCCTGCATGAGCTAAATCCAAGATTTTGTTTCAGAATCTGAGACAAAGATACCCAGTCCCTTTAATGAAATAATCTCTATTTTTAAAAATTATTTTCAGATATATATGGCAATAGATTAAAAAAATATTTAAAAGAGTAAATGCACCGTCGGTATGAAATAAGAAATGAATTGTTTTAAAGGATTATTAATGTGATACTTACTCTGTTAGCATGTCCTTTGGCAGCTTCACATCTGCAGGAGCCTCTTCTGCATTGGGCTGTTGATTGTTTGATGCACCCTCCCCTCCCTGAGGGTTGTTGTCTTGTAGTGATAATGCTAATAGTAGACTGTAAGGAAAAATAGGAAGGGAGGGAAAATTATAAATTAAATCTCTACTGAGCTTTTAATATTTTATTTACCCTCCCCCTGAGAATTTGTGTCTTGTAGTAATATAATGCTAAAAGTAGTAGGCTGCAAGAAATAGAGGGGGGGGGGGGGGAATGATCGCTTAACCAGCACTGGGCTGTTGATTGCTTGATGCAGCCTCCGCCTGAAAGTTGTATCTTGTTGCTATAAATTAAATGCTAATACATGTACATATTAAAAGTAGTTGTATGTCATACAGGGAGGATATATTTCGCTCACGAATAAAATAATTTGCAATGAGGCACTTGACAAAAAATTATGCATTTAATTTGGTCACATAATGAAAATGGTCTATTGCACAATACTTGCCAAAACAAAAATACAACAACCAAACTCACTCTGTATCTATTTGTTGAGATGTGCTCATAGGAGGGGGAGGATTGAGTGGACCCGAGGAGACTGCTCTGCGCTGGAAGTTACCATCAACAAAGTAACTATCGCCCTCTATGTTGGACAGGGTCTCCCAGACAACGTTGCTCTCCGTCAAAAAACCCTGGTCTGTGACTAGCACGTACAGCTCGTTCTATTTAATAACGAGAGAAAAAACACAAACAAAAGGTGTCAATGTGTTGTGTGTTGTGTGCCTAATACAAGAGTGCTGGAAGGGAGATTTTGAACAAGCATTCCCTTATATTCATAATTTTTCGGTTCCTAATGCAGGTCATCTACATGGAAAGAAGAAGAGGGAAGACCTCGTAAAGGCTTTCTAAATGATTTAATCACAGCATGTGGATCAACAGGATATAAAATGCTGAAACGGATGGCTAAAGACAGAAGTACTTGGAGAGACACTTGATGTAGAATTCTGTTTGGGTCACTTAACCTGTCATACTGACAGATCACTATTGATGATGAATGCAGGTAGTCCTGAAAAGGACTGTTGGTTCGAAGGGGAAAGCAAAGAAAAGAGAGAGTGAGAGAGAGATATCTTTCTAGTTTCAACCTATATAAGACTACTAGGTAATGTATGGATAGAAAAAAGGGTAATTAAAAGAGGTATATTTTTTAAATGGGTACCTGGCAGGAATTAATTCCTTTAAATGCAAGAGCGTCGAAATGGCAGCCATGCTAAAGCCAGGGTAATAATCGGGAGCGCCACGAGTGTCAAGTCTGACAGATACGAGTGCTATGCAAGAACCCAATATTATCCTATTTATTATTATTATTATCATGGTGTCATTCTTACCTTGTGTTTGTAGAGTGTGCTGAAATGATTATTCCTGAAGAACACACACAGCTCTTCTTCTTTGATAGTTGAGTTGAGTTCACATAGACCATGATATGTGAGCTGGGATGCATTACTGGCAAGAAACTGCTCTGCTAACAGACCTGTTTGTACATGAATAATACAGAAATGAACAAGAAATGAACAAGTTCAATATCCTGAAAATTGTTTACTAATAGCTCTCGAGGGTGAAACGTTACACATGGTTGCGGTAGTATAGGTTTCGATGAGAGATACTATTCAAAGAAAACATTACCTGTGGTCTTTGTAGACAGGTGGTTTGCTAAAACAGGTTTATAGGCACATTTCCAAGATATACATATCAATATATACATGTACATATCATATAAAACAATATTAGTGAGCTGAGATGCGTTATTGGCAAGAAACATCACGGAGCTCCATTTATCTCAAATACAAGTACCACCTCTGATTCCATTATGATTTTAGGACTCTAAAGCCAATTTCTACACATCACATTACCATTCCTGAATATAGGTCATGTTGATTTAATTACTTCTTTATTTTGTTAAATTTCCTGAAAAATCAACCTGATTATTATTTTATTATGTAACTAATTTGAAAATGTATGTATTTGTATTGTTTATGTTATGCAGGCCCTCCAAGTATAACTTGGTTTTAACTACCGACAGAGCTACTATGTTGAGATAATACCAAATAAATTAAATAAATAATTAAATCCTCACTGTCCTTTCTTTGTAGATGTCCCTACGCTTTCTAAGTTCTTCATCCTTTGCTGATGATTTGGTGCCAATGATGCATTCAACTACAAAGATTTTAGCTGCAGGTTCCAACTGCTAGAGACTATCACCTACATTTCCACTGGCCAATGAATATCATTCTTCTTATTTGTACATGAATTGAATTCATTGATTCATCTCTCATACAAAATTTCATCTTGCCAATGAATATCATTCTGTTGTACATGAATTGAATTGAATTCAATTCAATAATAATACTAATAATTATCCGTTTTTTTATATAGCGCTCAATACACCGATCCAACGATGTGCCTAAGCGCTTTACAGATATATTATTGCCCCGGTCATCGGATTCAGGCTTACTCGCAACACAATGCAGACCTGCCAACCTCTGGAGTTCAAAAACTGTATGAACCCTCGACCTTCGCATCTACAGTCCAGCGCCTTAAACCAGTCGACTACGACACTCCCAAAATGCATTGATTCACCCCTTTATACAAAATTTCAACTTGCCAATGAATATCATTCTGTTGTAATTGAATTGAATTGAATTTACTGATTCATCTCTCATACAACCAAATTATTTTTGCACAATAACAAAGATCATGTCATGCCTACCTTTTCTAACTTCTTCATCATCTGCTGATGACTTGGTAGAAATGATACGCTCCACCAGCTGATTGTAGCTGCACGTCCCCACTGCTGAGACGACCTCTAGGTTCTGAGGGTCGTACAGCCAGCCATGATAGAGGGCGATGTTTAACAGGTCAAAGACCACGCATTCCTGGGTGTACTCGAAATCTTTCACTCTAGAAGGTAGGAGATATTCAAACACATGTGTATGATTATACATTTTAATTATTTTTGATTTAACTACATGTATTGCATGGTTATGCTCCCTCTCCTCTTCCTTCTCCAGAGATGCCAACCTTCATCAACAAAAACGAGTATTTTTAAGAGCAAAAAACAGTATTTTGGAAAAAATCTCTCACCTTAACATATCGCCCAATTGAGCAGCTTAAAACAAATGTATACGTACCGGGATCGGAGCATGACGTGCATACAGTACATGTGGGTTGTTTGCAATGTGTGCAGTTTGGGGCCCGTATCGATGGTCTGCGTGCATCGATTGAAGACATAGGTGCATAATACACTTACGACACAAAGCCCATGATCGGAAATTAATAAAAACGTCAATCAAAAAAAAACATACTGCCATATTCATACAAAAAAAAAACAGAACAAATATGGCAAAAACGGAACAGTTGGCATCTTTGCTCCTCCTCCCCCTCCTCCTCCTTCTTCTTCGCGAATCAAAATGGGACTTACCCTGTGAATTTGACATTGACATCTAGGCCTGTCTGTAGGCGTGACATGATTTCCATAGCATCATGCATGTTCTGCTCATAGTTCTTCTGAATATCATCTGCTGCATTCTGAAAAAGAAGATAATATGGGAGAAAAAAAAACAAGCTCGAGTACACTGATTGCAGAAATATCTACCCTTTTTCGTGTTTACAACACGGCGTATATAAAACAACAAGAAGATAACGCACTATGTTTTTTTTTTCTTTAAAAAAAAAAAATTATTTCCACATACAGGCGGAACACCCTAGTCAGCACAGCTGTTTTTCATGCCTGCCAGAGTAAAAGCTAGGGTAATAATATTCAAACTTATTTGGAAGCACATACATGTACAGGTAGGGACATTATATTATTATGTGATATGTGTATTCAAGAACGGTTGATGATGAGGATGATGATAATGGTGATTATGAGTAATATCATTATTATTGTTATAATCATAACTATTATTATTATTATTATCATTATTATCTGTTGTGACAGTTGCACTTAAATTCTTTATCACCCAAGTCATTTGTTTCTTGTATTATTGATGCATGACATGAACACACATATATTTGTAATAGCACTTCCTCAGGCAAGGTGCCTAATATAGCGCCACCTATTGATAGCCACTTGATATCAAACTCTCAGAAGGCTACATTAACATGGTTGTGCTGAGGTCCAAGAATCCCCTTTTTGACAGAGCATCAAGGAGATTTCAGTTCTAAGTTTGTCATTATGTCAGGCAAAGAGGTTAGTTTTGTTATATATTGAATGTATTTCTATGAATTGTTGAAACATAAAGTGTAAATTAGTGTGTGTATTTTGTACTGAGAGATGTTGATGTTAGTATGTAGTGTAAGACATGCAAGCCCATGCTGGTTTAATATGTGCATTTGATATGATTTGAAGAACAATGATGATAGTGAAGATATTGTTAAATACTTTGATGATATATAATGAGAGTGCTGAAGCACTAAGTAGAGATTCAGAATTTATAATTGTTTAGATAATCGTTTATTCAAGATATAGTGAAGTCTAGTTGAGACAATTGTAGTGTGATTTGTATTTATGTAAAGCCATTTAATACATATGGACTAGAATAGTGACTGGGGTTATTTTAATAAGTTGTAAAGATCATGACACAATGTACATTATTTAATGAGTTTCTAAAAGAAAATGTGTTTATTGCTATATTGATGATGCTGTGATGTACTTATATTCATTATTCTTTATCTGTGATTTATCCACAGTTTTCACGGAATTTACTGGAACGAAAATGAAACTCCAATTAAAGATACAATTCCCGTAGAAGCCTTTGTTTAGACTATTTATTTGAGATCGACCTCGCTGCAGCCACATTATCATTATCATAATATTCATTATTATTATTATCATTATCATTACCACTGTCTGTCTGTCTGTCTCTCTCTCTCTTTCTCTCTATCTGTCTTCCTCTCTCCCTTTTCCCATATATACATGTAACTCTGATTACTTTCATTATTGTTTACAAATTTTGTCCTAATGTCTTTAATACAGGCATAATTGTTCTTCTACAATATTTTGAAACAAAAAGAGTTCGACTTAAAGAATTTCCATTTTCAGTTTAATAAAATTTGGAGTGGACTTTTAACAGATTATTATTATTAATATCATTATTATTATTATTAACTTATCACATCATTCCTCCTACCTCAGGCATCCTGGACAGCAGATGATCTCCAAGATACTCAAAGAGCTGACTGGCCGAAACCATCTCCACCATCTGTGGAATCTGAATGGTCTCCCGAAGCAGCATGACGTTGACGATCGCGATGAGAGGACACGGTCCGTTCTCGTTCTGGGTAATGATGGGCGTGTTCTGGTTACGCCATGTGACCCACTTCACATGGTAGGCTTGGACCGGCTGGGCCGCAGAGCGAGGGCTGGCAGACGCCGACCCCGTCGCAACCGCATCAGCTGTAAGAGTAAGAGTATAGTGAAAAATGTCATAGAAAAAACATATAGTATACATGAAAAGAGCCCAAATGAATACAGATTCATGGTGGAGGTGTTGTGGTCTTGTGGATAAACTACCGGTCTGATAACCACAGGAAACACGCTTCAAATCTCTGCCAAAGCACTAATGTCCATTGGCAAGACATAAATCTAAATTGCCACACTCCACCCAGGTGAGGTTATTATTATTATACTTTTGGCATCACCTGTGCCTGGAAGGTGAACAGAAGTCTGAATCACTGTAACCCTTGGGTCTCTGATCCCGGTATAACTGATAAGGGGTATGCAGGTGGACCACTACACCAGGGTGTTTCCCCCTCATCTTATTCAAATAGTGCGGTGGGTTCTTAACATGAAAAGGTGGTGACTCTCCTCTACGTGAAGCGTCCATTAAACAGGGGTGATAGTGAGCACTAAAAAAAAAAAATAGGTTGTTTGTTTTCCACTCAACCACGCCCCCCTTGTATTGTAAAAAAAAAAGAACAGGATTCGCTGGAAAAAATGGCATCTAACAACATTCCCCCCTTTCGTGTAAGAATATTGGGAAAAAAATAGGGCAAAATAGGAAAGAATATAGAAGATAAGGGGGAAATCAAGAAAATCAGGATAAAATAGGGAAGAAAAAATATGTGGTTAAAAAAAAAAAAAAATATGGATTTTTTTTTTTTTTTTTTTTTTTTTAAATCGGGAAGAAGAAAAAAAAAATCGGGAAAAATAAAGAAATCTGGAAACCGATTTAAATCGGGTTTTTATCAGGCCTGATTAAACCTCCATCCGAGAGACAGTGTTTTCACAAAACGCAGACTTCAGTCATCCACCTGGGTTGGATTCAAACCCAACATGCATACAGGCATATTTTATGTCTGCATACTGCAATATTTCTCCTATAACATGAAATGACTCTCAGGTTAGGGTCTTTTAAAATGTGTGTCATCCAAACTCAAACATTCCCCCCCCCCCCCCCCCCCCCAGAAAAAAAAAAGAGAACAATGTCAATAATTTAACATTCATTTGAAAACAGTCCACTTCCTTCCTCATTTATCTTTCCATTTTTCAGTCTAAGACAAATATATCAAAGAGAGACACAGAGACAGACAGGCAGATGGACAAAGTACTTCATTAAAAAGAAGAAAAAACAGAGAGAAATCTTAAAAGCAATAGTCAGGATATGGTCCTGGTAATAGACACTTTCTTACAAATTGCAGCTGCAGTAGCACCTTTGCTTTCTTCTGGAATGCCTCCCTCTGCGCCTCTCACTTCTCCCGTTTCAGTGTCCATTGCACTACAGGCCCCACCACCTTCTGCACCCTCTTTCTCACTCTTGTCCATTGCTGGCTGTTCCATTAATTTCCCACCCTCCCCCTGCTCAGGCACTGTCTCCGGTACCTGCTGTTCCACTGGCTGGACTTCCTCCATCTTTTCAACGAGCGAAGAGTCAGCCATGACTGTGATATCGTTTCCTATAGAGTTGTCTGTGCTGGGCGTTTCATCAGAGCTAGGCGTGGCATCTTTAGGAGATTCGGCCACTACGCCATGCTCAATCCCTGCGTCTGCTATAGAAGAGGGTTCCTCCATTGCTTGCAGAGATCAACCAAACAAAAATGATTTGAGGGAGGCTCAGCTGAAAGAAAAATAACATGTCGAGGGGTCAGTGACACAAAGACGTAACTTTATTTGGAGAAAAAGTGGTTTACAGTATGTGTCACTGAGCACGTGGGCCTTAAGGAGTTAAAGAGAAGGTTGAGTTCTGGGAAGAAGTGAAAAAGAATTTGTGAGCGTTATCGTTGTTATCATGCAAATGTGGAAGAACATCAGATGGCTCTTGAAATGCCTTCATATTCTAAATATGGCATGTAACATTGTAAAAATCAGGACGAATTTTTTACACTACGTGTTTGTGTAGTCCCATATACATCTTTCTGTGTACAGTGCTTGTAACTTTATCAAGACTGGGCCAAATTTCTTATCATTTTGATGATTCCAGAACCTTACAATACACACAAATACTTATACATGTATGCTAGATGATCAACCTTTTTTGATAAATTTCACTTCGTTTCTTTCACAATTCAATCCCATGACCAGAACTCAACTTTATCTTTAGTCTAAGTTTCACTAGCCATTGACTTCAATGGGGTGTTGGGTGGAGTTAAGTCTTTGTGTTTCCTGGAAAGTCCATATTTTTCTTAACATTTTGATAACAAATTCTCATTTTGGCAAAATATGGAGTTACGCCTTTGTGTCACTGAACCCTTGATGTGATGCAAAATATTATTGATGTAATTGGCAGAATACCGGCAAAGCAGAAACATTTGCATGCTTGAAGTATCTGTGAATTTCACAAGTGTTTCAGATTTGCAAAAATTTCATGCAGCAAAATGATTCTTTCACAACTAACAAGACACTCAAGTTTTGACATTTCCATAAGATTCTTTCCAATCGAGATGTGGTATAAATAGTAGGGTGTCTGAACGATTTTTCAATTTTCAATTTGGGATCGTTTTTCACCATTTTTGTTTGATATTTGAATTAAAAATGTAGTCGGAACAATACATTTCAAATTTCAAATCTCACCGATGGTTCTATCAAAAGATACAGCCCCTCCGAAATGCTGGAATATTCATAGCATTTTGATCAGAATCGACGAAAACGTACACGCAGAGTTGTGATGTTTTGCTAAATTTAGCCAAACAGCTGTATAGCACGATATGCAAGCGTATGCATAGCGTACGCATGTCATGCGCAACTTGCAGCTTGAGCCACACTGTCTCTGCGACATGTGCCATTGACTAGTATGGCTAGCCGTTCGTCGCACAATAAACCCGGAAGTGAATACACGTTATAGTCAATGGCAATATCGAGGAGACAACGTGCACGTTGTCTCCTCGATATTGCCATTGACTATAACGTGTATTCATTTCCGGATTTATTGTGCGAACGGCTATCCATACTTTCATTCACTATACGCGCAGATGTTACGCGATGTAACCATGGTTTGGACTGAGCGGAGCTCACGCCTCCCTAATTAGCTGATCCGAAAAATGTGGAGAAGGGCATTTTCAAACTGTAATCAGCTGTGATCCCTGGGGGCTAGCGAAAAAATAAGCACATAGATATATTCCTTCGGACTGGGACTACTTATCGATCAGGGCGTCATATCTCAAAAGTGACAAACCTCAGAGTTAGCCAGGACACAATGTTTAAATTGCTGTTTTTACCAAGATATCTTTAGAATTTCGGGGGTGACCCTCCCTTTGGAAATATTGGAATTCACCTGCTCTTTCATATGACACCTCATTTATTGAGTATCACCTTCAGGTTCACAACAGATAAAGGTTTGAATCTTGAATTGAAAAAAAAAACTTGACTTTTTTTGCATGGTCACGCGCAATGCACGTAGACTGCATAGGGATGCGTGTAATCTCTATGGGAAGAATTTTAGCACACAACATCGGGTGCGCGATCAGACACCCTATAAATAGCAACATATGACATCAGTATATTTTAGTTTCAACGTTACAAAATATTAGTCCCTGAATTTCTACTCTAAATAAATGTCATCTTTTCCAAGAAATTTTATATTTTCAGAATCAAGTTTGTAATGCACTAGATGAGTAGATCTATGTAGGCCCCTAAGGAGAACAGTTTCACTGTGACACTGGATAACCTATAAAAGTGTTAAAGTGTTGAAATCAGTATATGATATACACCAAGAACATTCACACAACATTCACAATTGCAAGAGATAGCTAACCAATTCTGACAAGATCTTTCATACAAAACAAGACATGTAAATCAGTACGTGGGACTGGTATGAAAAATACAAAACAACTCGTCACCACAATAAGCTCAATTCAGACCATAGTCGACCATACCGGAGGCAACATATATTCTATAAAGTTATGAAGCATATTATAATTACCAAATACTCGATTCAATATGATAATTTCGAGCTTCGTCGAAGAAATACGGTAACGGAGAATTCTGTATTGGAGACAGCGTACGGTAGCGTCAGAGTTGGAAAGGTCAATGCACTTTTCCGCTCTCTGCATGTCTATAGATGCAAGATGAGAGTTCTAAATACAGTTTTTGACGGCACGGTATTAGATAAACAAGTATAATCTAAATATCTACAACTTACAAGACTTATCCGACTTGATCAGGCGGAATTTCTTAATAGACTACCGGTATACATGTATTTAAAAACTGTTCCAGAATATATATCCCCCATAAATTTACGGCTGCACCCGGGCTGCACCCCAACCTAACTTATAATTTTTGATGGTACTGTCATTCAAAGGGCCCGAACAACTAAATTTTTGGGGCTAGTTATTGATGAAAAACTATCTTGGAAAGCGCACACTGACAATATCTGCAAAATCATTGCTCGCAACACTGGTATCCTTAGTAAATTAAGACACTTCCTACCCCATTATATTATGTTATCCTTGTATTCTACGCTTATTCTTCCTTACTTGAATTACGGACTTATTGCCTGGGGCAGTGCAGCAACTTCCCAAATTAATAGACTCTTTATATTACAAAAAAGAGCGATTCGTATTATTAATAATGCAGATTTCCGGGCACACACGAATAATCTTTTTCTGAATAATAACATTTTGAAAACTAGAAATTTAATTCGTCATGGGGACGAATTAGGTGGTCTGTCTTCAAGTCTTATGAGAGATTATAATATTTACTATATTGAGAAAGGGAGAAGTTATATAGACATGTAAACAATGATGATCATCATGATGATCATGATGATGATGATCTTGATAGTAATGGGGATGACGATGATGATGATCATGATGATCATGATGATGTTGATGATTATCATCAACAGACCACGATGACATCAGACTGAACAAAATTAGAGAACATTTAGATAGCGTATAGTCTCAGCTACAACATACTCAAAAATCAACAAAAACCAAGCAGAAATAACAGCGATATTGCTCGCAAAAGACAAGAATGTAGAATCCAGATTTGAGAAAAAGTCATCTCCCATAAGGATTACACGCCAAAAGTAATGGATCTAGTGATAATAGGGTAATAATAAAGTAAATATGGTTGTTTATTACATTATTTGCAATTGTACGTGTTTTAATATTCAAAGGAGATGGTAGAGTGAAAGGTCAAAAAGAAAAAAAAGTGAAGAAAAAAAATTGTTGGAGACGCCCGGACTCGAACCAGGGACCTCGAGGTCGGAAGTCAAGTGCGTTACCGATATACCAAAACATTTCCCATAGAGATTACACGTAAACGGAAAATGGAATTATCAAATCCCACTTTGTATGTGAGATATGAGCATGATCCCGGCATCTGATCGAGAAATAAAGGGCACACTTGTGATAGCTTATTGTCTCAGCTACAACACACTCAAAGCTCAGCGTAAACAAAGATAAAACGACGGAGATATGGCTCGCGAAAGACGAGAATGTAGAATCCAGTTTTGAGAAAAAGTCATGTCCCATAGAGAATACACGCAAAATGTGAAAAATTGACATGCCTCCTTTAATCGCAAAAATACGCCATGATACCATTGTCAAAATGAAATATCGTGAAAAATGCATTTGTAGAGAATATTCTCAGGTAGAACATATCAAAATTTGAAAGAAAATTAATCAATATTTACAGAGATACAATCAATTTTACAAAAATATGCTGACGTCATAATATGCAAATTGAAATTTTGAGTTCGGAGGCCATTATGATGACGTCATGAGTTAAATGAGGGTCAAATGACACATGAAATCATATCTCCAACTCATACTTATTCCAACCATGATATAAAAGTTGGGGTCAATTGACTATCTCAAGAGCTATTTTGATTTTTAAAATGGGATGTTTTTGATCAAATTTGCATTATATTGCCCATAGCAGTACGCGCGGATTTTGAACTTTGACGCGCGCTCACGGCCTTATAAAAGGTCAAGAGTGACTGAAATTAATGTAAATTGTCATTTACGGTAAGAGAAATCTAAATCATGTAAAAAAAAATGAATTTGACCTTTTCCGCGCGTTGTGAGCGCGCGCAACGCGCGCGTTGACACTTACGGACGGAAAATTTTGAAATGCTTAAAATGACCTGATTCGTACTCTCCTTCAATAGTTAAGTAATTTTGAGCATTTTTAAATTTTGACGCGCACGTACGCGCGCGTCGTGACCTTTATGTGACCTTTGATGACATGATCTGTTGACCCTTGACCTGAAATATATGTGATATGAATATGAATGATCTTTGCTGATCCATCATGAAGATATGATGGATAACGTGATTTCACAAAATGGCGCCTGGATGACGTCACGATAAATTGATGACCTTGAAAATGTTCCTGTCACGTCTCATGACAATGACTTATGACTGTGTAAAAATTAAAAGAAATTAACACAACCGATCTTGAGTTAACCGATAAACAAAAAACGGGAAGAAATAAAAATAAATAATAATAATAATAAATAAATAAATAAAGAAAGAAAATTCTGACGAAAACAATAGGTGATCTGTCGAAAACGACAGACCACCTAAAAAGAAAAGAAAAAAATTGTTGGAGACTCCCGGACTCGAACCAGGGACCTCGAGGTCGGAAGTCAAGTGCGTTACCGATATGCCAAAACATTTCCCATAGAGATTACACGTAAACGGAAAATAGAATTCACAAATCCCACTTTATAAGTGAAATATGAGCATGATCCCGGCATCTGATCGAAAAATAAAGGGCACACTCGTGATAGCTCATTCTCTCAGCTACATCATACTCAAAGCTCAGCATAAACAAAGATAAAACGATGGAGATATTGCTCGCGAAAGACGAGAATGTAGAATCCAGTTTTGGGAAAAAGTCATGTCTCATAGAGAATACACGCAAAATGTGAAAAATTGACATGCCTGCTTTAATCGCAAAAAATACGCCATGATGCCCTTGTCAAAATGAAATATCGTGGAGACTGCATTTGTAGACAATATTCTCAGGTAGAACATATCAAAATTTGAAAGAAAATGAATTAATATTTACAGAGATACAATCAATTTTATAAAAATATGTTGACGTCATAATATGCAAATTGAAATTTTGAGTTCGGAGGCCATTATGATGGCGTCATGAGTTAATTGAGGGTCAAATGACACATGAAATCATATCTCCAACTCATGTTTTTTCCAACCATGATATAAAAGTTGGGGTCAATTGACTATCTGAAGAGCTATTTTGATTTTTAAAATGGGATGTTTTTGATCAAATTTGCATTATAGTGCCCATAGCAGCACGCGCGGATTTTGAACTTTGACGCGCGCTCACGGCCTTATGAAAGGTCAAGAGTGACTGAAATTAATGTAAATTGTCATTTACGGTAAGAGGAATATAAATCATGTAAAACAAATGAATTTGACCTTTTCCGCGCGTTGTGAGCGCGCGCAACGCGCGCGGGGACACTTACGGACGGAAAATGTTGAAATGCTTAAAATGACCTGATTCGTACTCTCCTTTGATAGTTAAGTGATTTTGAGCATTTTAATATTTTGACGCACGCGTACGCGCGCGTCGTGACCTTTATGTGACCTTTGATGACATGACCTGTTGACCCTTGACCTGAAGTATATGTGATATGAATATGAATGACCTTTGCTTATGCATCACGAAGATATGATGGATAACGTGATTTCACAAAATGGCGCCTGGATGACGTCACGATAACCTGATGACCTTGAAAATGTTCCTGTCACGTCTCATGACAATGACCTATGACTGTGTCAAAATTGAAAGAAATTAAAACAACCGATCTTGAGTTAACCGATAAACAAAAAACGGGAAGAAATAAAAATAAATAATAATAATAATAAATAAATAAATAAAGAAAGAAAATTCTGACGAAAACAATAGGTGATCTGTCGAAAACGACAGACCACCTAATTAAAGACTTGTATATTTTTCAGCTTGGACAGTTAATGTACAAGCTCAACACTAAACAATTACCTTTGCCTTTTAATGATATGTTCGTAAGAAATGATTCGATTCATAGTTACCTCACTCGCCAGGCGAGCTCTTTTCATTTACCATTAAATAGAACATCTTTTGCACAAAAGACATTTGTTTTTACAGGTCCAAAACTGTGGAATTCTCTTTCAAATGATATTATACAGTGTAATTCGATACAAATTTTCAAAAGGAGACTTAAAAGCTTTCAAGTTCTGAATAGTTACTAGGCTATTGCATTCCCCAATCAAATATAATTTGTAGTGTGACTTTATGCAACTTTGATTATTTCTCTTTATAAACATGTATGTATTTATCAATGTTTTGCGTTTAAATTTTTTTTTTGTTTTTTGTATTACTGAATCAGTTACTGTTATTATTGTTGTTTTTGTTTTGTTTTCTCATAAAATGATAATTCATGATGATAATTCATGATAATTACTTTTACAGGGGGGCTTACACCCTACAAGCTCTGCTTTTTAGTCGGCCCTCCTTCCCTTTCAATTTCATGTTTATTTTTTAATGTATTGTATTGTGCAAATTGATCTATATGTATATAAATATGTGAATATGTTAAAATATACCATCATTGTAAATATGAACGATTGAAAGAGGAAAAAATAAATGAATTGAATTGAATTGAAATTGAACCAAAGGCAAAGTGCAACCCCCCGCCCCCAGCCGATCTTTTCTTTCACCACCAATGGTGGGTGGGGTATACTATGGTATGGTAATGAACCATATTTTGTGTATTCTTTTTGTCTTTATTTTTATCTATATCAATCTTTCTTTCAATCAGTATTTCTTTCTCTAACGTATATCAGCCTCCTATTTTATATCTTTTTTTTGGGGGGGGGGGGGGGGGTAAACTGCAGCTCCAAAGTACCCCATGCTAGTGTATATCATAATTCACCTATAAATGCTAAAGAAAAATATCAAGATAATTGTACAGCCTGTGCATGATTTTCTGTCACCCACCCCCCCCCCCCCCCATGTCTGCCCTTCCCTTCTCTAGCTCCGTTATTTTATCTCCCCCTCTCTCCATCTGTCATTTAATCTCTCTTTTCATTCCATCTCTTATATCCAATCTCCCTCGATCTCCCCTCTTGCCTTTTCCTTTTCTATCTCCTCTCTTTTTTCTCGAATTTGTTTCTCTCACCAGTGTTCTGAATGTCACTATTCTATGTCCCGCTGATTATGTTTTGTCAGTTGTGAATATAAGATCTCTCCGCAAAAACTAGGGCCCGGTTTCATTATTTTTGTATTTATAACAAGTTACAATAACTGTTACAAGCTCCTGCGATTATGGCATCTGACTGGCTGAGAGCAAATTCGTTAATAAGTTAGCATTTGTTATTATTAGCAAGTTTCATGAAACGGGTCCCAGTTTTGAGTACCTACAACAATTAAGTACAGCATTGAGGGAAAATACAAACATCACCACATAAAATCAACATATCACAAATGGGTCATTAAATTCATATAATTTATTCACTTCTACTTGAAAATGTACATGTTTGTCTTTCCACAGAGAAAGTCCACTTCTTTTCTCCGATACAAGAAAGAGTCATATTTTCAAAATCTTCATGGTAATATAAGTATGAACGATGCAACAAAAATATAAATGGCAGTTTTCATACTAAGACCACTGTACGTCCATCTCTATAATGTTGAGATATAATGATGTCATAATTTCTGTACAAATTTTAAAACTTCAAAATATTCATTTACATACCAATATAAAAGTTCTGTACAAATCCTGCCCCCTGTACAAATGGTGCTCTCATCACATATTATACAAAGTGACTTTATCTTGAAGGTACTATGTCCCATTTGCAGGCCAAAAAAATGAAAAGGTTAAATTCCAACGGCATTTGAAAGATAATGCTACTTTATAACTTCCCTAAAAAAGGTGGGGCTTGAAAATGTCTTCGAGTGGGAAATTGACTAAAAAATTTGAGGTTGGCTGCAAAAGGGACATAGTACCTTTAATAGTTTGTGACCCTAAACAAGTAATTCTTCATTGACAAAACATATATATATATACTCTGAAATAGACACTCAAGCAATGCTTGGTAAGGGGAATTTGGTGGTTGTCGTCAAAAAATAGAGGGCAAGGGTTATACATTTGTGATTCATTTTGTAACCCCCCCCCCCCCCCCCCCCACATGATAATACATGTATGTCAGAGTAATTAACAAATGGAATGCAAGGTATTATTTTCTGTTTTGCTTTCCCCATTTCATTGTCGACCTGAGCCTGAAATAGCTTCTGGCCCTCAGAAAACTTTAGATTCTATATAATAATAATAATAATGATAATAATATGTCTTGTTTACCCAGGGTAGCCTCATCAGTATTCGTACTGTTCTCCCCGAGGGCCCTGCAATCATATCATTACCCGGCTATATATCTGCTTGTCCAAACTTTTGGGCACAATTTGAAAATCACAGCACAGACAGATTTGGAAAGATACCAAAGGAAAGAATATTAACAATAGCCACGTTTCTATGCACAAATTTCATTATATGGAGTCAAAAACGTTTCATCTATGCAAAAACAAAAGATAGAGATCAAAAGAAACGTTGAGCAAATAAGATGATCGTAATGAAACTTTTTAGAAGACTGAGAATGGTATTTTTTTGTCTGTGAATTAGTTTTTTTAACCTCATGTCACACATATGATGTAACTTTTGTAAGTAAAAGGTGAAAGTCCTGTTTTCATACATGTATTGTTCAGTCAAATATATTATTCAGTTTCAGTTTACACAGTATGCATATATAACATCTAATACAGCAGCAAAGATGGGCAAAACCAGATACTGCGCTCTATAACCATTGGGTCTGTTCAACGATATTGATATCAAGTTACATATGTTCCAGGACTCCAAGACAAAGTTGAGTTCTGGTCATATGCTTGCATTGTGAAAGAACTGTGTGGAAGCGATTGGGAAAGGTTGATCATATAGCAGATACATGTGAGTATGGGTGTAATGCAGTAAGGTTTTGGAATCATCAAAATGATTGGGAATTGCCCAAGTCTTGCTAATGGGTCACATGCGCTGTACACAGAAATGTGTACATGGGACTACACAGACATGGGCATGAGGTTGTGGTCCACAAACTTTAGCCGTTGCTTGTCATGTTTCAAATAGGAGAGCATCTCAAGAGCCACTCTTTTCAGTGGATATATTTTCCATAATACTCTTCCGCACTGACATAAAAAGAACGGAAAACCTCACAAATATTATTGTTCACCTTACCCAGAACTCAACCTTCTCTATTTCAAGTAGTCCGGAATGTGGCCGATTAATTCCAATAATATCTCTCCAAAGTGATCTCCTTCTCCCCCTACATGTGGAACGGGGGGAAAATACACGGGGGCTAGGGGCGAGTTAGCCCTTGAAGTGCCAAAAAGAGCCACCCAAAAAAAATTTAATATTTTTCCCCTGATGTACAGTGTATACGTATGTGCTTGCTGCAAACCGAAGCTGACAGGATCCCCACATTTGTATGCCGAGATTTTGCGATGGGCAAACAAATTTGTGAATCGGCCAGCTTGTTAAAATAAAACGGGCAAAATTGTTGAGTAGAATTACCGCAGCTCAGGTGAACATATACATGTATAAAGCATTACAATAAGCATATCACATTGCCTTAGCATGGTGGTATGTTTAACAACGTTGTTCTTTAAATTGCTGTAAAATTTGGCTAAATTAGTCTGATTTCATCATTGGAAGACGTTTTCTAGATCTATATACATTTCTACGTCGGTTACATACTGAGAGAAAATTAAGAGATCAGGAGGATTTTAAAGCAAAACAGAAAAATTAGAAAAGAAAATAATTAACTAAATAAATAAATACCGGTACATAAATAAATAAAAAGTAACTACAGTAAAAAATTAAAATCAAAACAGATGAAAATGAAACAAATGGAAAATAGACAAACTGATCTAGTCAATGGATGAAAATGAAAGAAAGTTGAATTTCCTAAATTCCCTTACTGAAAAAAATATTCTACATGTGAATAATGGTTGTTCAAGAAATCTAGTTATCTTAAATATTTTCAGGTATTCACTTCGTTACGTCTCCCTCAAGGTGTGTGACTGCAAATATCATATTTATATGTACAGCATAAGGGTAATAAGTAACAAACGCAAATATGTTACGTTCAGAGAACTTCAGAAATGACGTGATGAATCGCAGCAAAAAAAAAAAAATACATGTCATTTTTTTTTAAGGTGTAAGGGAATGAACAACAGCGCGCAACATTCACTTAGCTCTGCGGTATAGGAAACAGAAACGTGAAGCGGATTACACTTCCATCCTTGTAAAAAAAAAGCTGTTTACTACATTATACATGAATGAGGCTTATTAATACTAATCAAAAGTCCATTGAAATGTACATTCCACTAATGTCACATGTCACAAAGTACATCTTTTTCCTGTGATGCAACATTTGCTTCAGTGATGTGTGCTCCAGGAATTAATGTGTTGAAGATATGGGCTTACCGGTAGATGAGGTGAAGGGGTTGTGATAGAATTTAAGATAATATTTGTTTGTTTGTTTTTACCAGACAGCTAAGAAAGCATGTGTATGCCTGCACATGTAAGTAAACAACCAAGATATCAATGGCCTAAAGTCCTCCCCAAAGGGACTTGGTAATGAAGATTCATGCCTTACCAAAGGAAACTATGGCAACGACTTGGTTTGGAACCCGGGACCTCCCTGTTACGAGACCACTGCTCTACCACTGAGCCAATGATATAGTTGGGGAATGGAATAGATGGTTGTAGAGGTGCTGTGGTCTACTTGATAAGTCACCCAACTATGGATCTCAAGGTATGGGGTTCAACTCCCAGCCAGGTGATGTACATGTAAATATGTACCCGGTAGGAAGAAGTTTCTGAAATGCTGAGGTAATAATAGTACAGTGCTTGAGCTATATAAATGTACATGTTACTATTATTATTATTTATTATGTATGTATTGGTAGATAGACATTTCCATTTGTACAAAAGCAGCTGTATTTCACCTACATGTAGTTACATTCTCTTGTACAGTACATGTATGTCTTTGTTCAATATATTAAAAATGAGTGAAAGTTGCACAAAAAAGTATTTTGAGCATGATATAGAGCACCTTAGAAGCTTCCTGTTAAATGACAATGTGAAAAGAGGATACATTTTCAGTGATAATTTGCCTCCCTTAAAAATTAAAATGAAACAAGTTATGAAACAAAAAGATAAACTTGTCCTCCTTCCTCATAATGACACATATCTATCAGGTCCACAGCCGATAAAAGTAACACTGCTTACTGGCGTTTTGTTTGTGGTACCTGTTAAAAACAAATTCTCCCTGGATCAGGGCGTTGGACATTTCTTGCGTACACTCTTGATAATGAAGTGGTCATTCTGTATGGACTGAACACTTGTTATAATGGCGCAGTCATGACGTTGTTCTTCCAACCTCAAACAGCCTGTGATCTGCAAACTTTCCCTGGGACATGGCTTCGGACATTTCTTCCTAGACCCTTGATAATGTAGTGATCAATCTGCTAGCTGTGGCCCGTGTTCTGCAGAATGATTTTTCTTTTCAAACACCTTGGGTCACTTCTCCATCTCTTACGTTCTGAAAATAGTTCCTATAAAAGATAAAGATGGTGGAGATGTCCCTCTGCTAGCCTTCACCAGGACCACAAAGTTCTGGAAGTTGTTCTACAGAATGCGGTTTGTCCACAAACCTGGGGTCACCTGTCCACCTCTTAGCTGCACCGTCTCTGATGACAATGCCACAAGGTTCTCAAAATTGTTCCTTTACAAAAAAAAGTCTATGAAGCTATCCCCCTGCTAGCTTTCACCAGGCCCATAGAGTTCTGAGAACTGTTTCTTTGGCTCCCGTTGCCTGTTTGACTTGCGGATACTGCTTCGAGTGTCTCTACAGTGTGTACAGATGAAGATCTCTGGCACGTTGGTCTTGCGGATCTTGGCGCAGGAGAGGTGGACCCATGTCTCGCACTCATTGCATTCAATCATGGGACGCCCGGCAAACGGCTTGTTGCAGAAACACGTGATGAGGTTCCAGTCCTCGTCTTTTTCGCCTGGAGCAAAACAAAGCATCAACATTCATATTAGTGGGATCTCTTGGGGAATTTGACCCAGTTCAAGTGTTTACCCAATAACAGGTCCTTTCAATTGCATGTATAATGCAAAAAATATCGATAATAAAAGAAAATTTAAATGCTCATGCTCCATATGTACTTACGTTAAACTGAACATTTAGTTAAAACTTGTACCGGCATTAAAAATTCAAGGGAATTGTATTATCATACTGAAAGTGCAAAACAGGACCGTTTCATAAAATTTCTTATCAATAACAAATGCTGAATTTCTATGACAAATTTGCTCTCAGCCAATCACATACCACAATTTCAGTAACTTATAACAGTTATTGTAGCTTGACATTGATAACAAGTTTAATAAAAACGAGGTCACAGTCCCTTACATAAATCAAAAAGAAATGTTGTGCATGTATTTCTAATGGTAAAATACAGAAATTTAAACTTACGTGCACTGCTCATTCTGCCCTTCTTGGAGTACCTTTCCCTGGGGCTGAGGTCTGAATCGGCTCCGCTACCAACGCTGTTCCCCTCACTGTCGAGCGGACTGATGCTTCTCTTCTTCACTCGCTCCTAATAGAGAAAATAACAATTAAAGATAAGCTTGAGTTCTGGTAAATATTGAAAATAGATTCTCACAGAATCCAACTAGACTTGCACTGAATGTTCAAGATTACAAATAAATGACATGTGCCCAGTGATCTTGGTAGAAATGTATACCCGCTATACAGTGTCTTAATCTAGAGAAAATAGAGAAAAATAACGATTGATGATGGGAGAAAATAACAATTAATGATGGGGGAAATTGTTATTCTTCATTTTTGATCATTCTAATTACTGTTCTTCTCGCTGTCTAGGGGACAGCACAGATACTTCTCTTCTTCAAACTTCCTATTAATGGAGAAAATAACAATTAATGATGGAAACAAGATTGTTATTATTTGTTTTTCCCCTCTTAATTACTGTTCCCTTCGTAGTCAAGGGGACTGATGCTTATCCTAATAGAGAAAATAACAATTAATAATGGGAAAATTGTTATTATTCATTTTTCCCCTCTTAATTACTGTTTCCTTCATTGTCTAGGGGACAAGTACTTCTCTTTTTCAAACGCTCCTGAGAAAATAACAATTAATGGAGGGGGAAAAAGTGATTGTAGACTTGAATGATATCACAACTAGCAAAACGATTGTAGGCTACTACTAAATCAGCCTCACTGAGATTGATAATAATACTTTAAAAACTCCTTTAAATTACTTTTGTGTTGGCTTACTGAAATAAAACATGCAATATCCCCCCCCCCAAAAAAAAAAAAAAAAAAAAAAATTTAATTAACCAAAAGAAATAAAGAAAGAAAAAAAAACTTTAATTTTACAAACACTCCACATCTGTTACATTAAGTGACAAAGACTGTAAGAAAGGTCATTTATTCTGTGCTTAAGCCAGGTATATACATGTAGTTGAGCTGCCAAAGTAAAACATATCAGGTACCCATGTACACCTGGGTTGAGCATGGTAATGTAGATTAATAGACGTTAGTGCCAGGCTGGGATTTGAACCCCGTACTTTGTGATCTACAGTCAGGTGACTTATCCACGAAACCACAGCACCTTGAGTGTGTACATGTAGTGATGGCCACACAACACAGCCTGTATGGTTTTCAATTTCAATTTCAATTTTGACAAGTTTTTTGGCACATACATGTATGTAGGCTACAATGTACAATGTACATGTACATTAGCATAGAAAACTTAATTTAATACTATTTAAACCCGTAGGGTGTAGAGACAGATTTGTTGATCATTTTCATTTGAATTCATCAACAACATATCTATTCCTCATGATCAGAGAAAATAAACATGACAGACAGAAATCATCAATCTGGATGATTTCACCCTCAATAATTGTTTGAACTAAACACCCCTGATACAAAATGAACTAGTCCATCTCTGAAGTGATGTCATGCCCTGAAAACCCAAATATGGGAGCTGTGACCAAGTGTGTGAGAGAGCTCTTGGTAAACAGAGTGGTAAATAGACACTACTCTATTCTACTTAAACCAGTGATAGTGCACTGCAATATTGTGAGACTTGTCTACCAGTCTCCTTTGCTGTCTACCTCGAAACCCCAATATGATAATGAGGGAGCTCTGTGCACAGCTAGCATAGGCCGATCATATGTAAATAATGTCCTATTTACAATGAATATTCATGATTTCACAGGAAATGGCTTAGCTGTCAGGCCTTGCATTAGCTTAGTTAGTTCAAGGAATTAGTTGTATGCATTGAGAAAATTAAGCACTTTGAGTACTTCATGATTAAAAGAGTCTGCTGATATTAGCTAAGGAAATCATGCTACCATAATCAAACAATGAAATTTATATTAAATAAATTATTAAAGGGGAGGGGACCATCTTGATGTTGACAGAAAATAGTATTATGCTGAATAAGCTATACTTTAAAAAAAAAATGCATTGTGTTGTCCCCCACACCATTTTAGGCCTAACTCAAAAACAAAACCACCCCCCCCCCCCTCGACAAACACACACTTTTGTGTGCCATGAACTCGTATTGCAATGAACCTCAGCTACGGTATTTGGCCATAGAGGGCAGCACCGGCCATGGGTATATTTGGCAAAGGCACTTCCAGTTCCCATACAAACGCAATGGGTTGGGAACCGGAAAGTCTGATGGAAACTATATTTTTGGAACCTATGAACTACAAGTAACAGATTATAATGGTGCATACATGTACATAGATCTAATCAGATAGGGAGAGTTCATGAAAGGAATGTAAGGAATTAGTTAAGGCTGCTGTACATTCTCTATGGAAGCCGGAAGAAATCTCAACTTATTGTCTTCCCCAGATGTCATCCCCTCACTTTCCTCTATCCATTTTTATCCTAAATTTAACCTAAATATCACTATTCTGCTCTGGGAATGTTAAACATAGCTTGAATCCTCATGGAATATGTGAAAAAACACCATTACTGTAACATGTAATATAAAGGGGGGAATTGTACAGGTGTGTTAAAAAAATTATTATGAACAAAAAATCATAAACAAAATATAGGGGGATATACACATGTAGTGAGAGTATGACATCATTAACTCGCTGATTCGTTTACAGCCTATGCGCAACATATCAATGTTTCATGAAATCATGAGAAAAAAATTACAATTCCATAACTTTTATTCTTCGTCTGATTTCGATGAAACTTTCACTGTTTTGTTCATTCAATTGTTCTTTATTTATTCAGTTCGTTCCACTCGCAAACGGGTCACTCAGACTCTATTCAACATTGGTTTCACTGTAGGAGAAACCTGATCAAATTTACAGAAGTTATAGAGACCTAGGGTATGTCTCAGTTGTACAGAGATACTTCAAAGTCTATAGTACCCAGGCACATAAAAAATAATCTAATTTTCACTCTTCAAAGTATTGTCAGCTGTCGGCAAGAAGGCCTCATCGGCTACAAATATGTATTGTCAATCGCAGTAATCTTGCGGGCAGCCGACAATAAGACACCTTATCATACTTAAGGGAGTTTTAGGGACATAGGGTATGTCTTCGTTGTGCAGAGATGCTTTATAGTCTACACCCCAAGCACATAACAAATAATGTAATTGTAAAAGTATTGTCAGCTGTCGGCAAGAAGGCCTCAACAGCTACAAATACATATTGTCAATTGCAGTAACATCTATCCTGCAAGGAACCGACATTAAGACCTCTAATCATACTTACAGGAGTTTTAGGGACATAGGGTATGTCTCCATTGTGCAGAGATGCTTCATAGTCTAGTACCCAAGTGCAGAACGTACTGAAGTCCTTCAATACAGGCTGCTTGGACACGTGATCCTGTCAAGATGAATTGAGAAAATACCACTCAATAACAATCATGTACACGTACATGTATTATATTGCATTTCTTGGTTTCTCAATTTTGTGTGATGGTAGCAACAAAAAACTAGAGAAAGATACTCTAAATCATATCGTCGAACAGATTGATATACAACGGAAGACCATTCTCAAAACTTAAAGAAAATTACAGGGTTAACTTTAGAATACCCCCACCAAAACATAGTATGTCCCTTAGTTGTCCAATGAGCCAATGAATCTGTCTAGTCCTGTCTGTTAGTATTTTAGACAAATTTTTGCACTTGCCAAACACAACCAAAGAAAGATGACATTATTATTTCTATGCCTCTATTTGCTCTTGCCCATCACATACAGTAGGCCCTATCCTATTTTTAGTACATGTATGTTTAACAATACCGGTACATTTTTCACAATGACCCACTCTTGGAAAATAAAGTACACAATCAGCGCAGCCCTGCAGAATAGATCAGAAGTGACTTTGTCACCAAGTTATTTTTAACATATTAGCAATAGCGAGAATTTGATTCAATCCAGAAATTTGTAGAGCTGTCTAATCAATGTCGCTGATTCAAACTTGAACAGTGGTGACAATTTACCTGCCCCCCCCCCTCCTTTTCCCTTCCTCTGCACATGGTCGAAGAGATAAAAACAATTTTATAGAGCATTTGCTTCCAGTCAATATCTTCTATACATTTTAAACCCAACTTGCGGAATATTCTTGTTCTTCAAAATGCACTGTAAAGATTGACGCACATGTACATGTATGTCTAAAGAAGTCTATCAGATTATTTGTGATCTTGTGGGGCATGCAAAATCCTACCTCTTTCTCTGTCTTCGGCTTCTTCATGATAGAAACCCTTGAAGGTATGGGAGCTGTGAAGAAAAAAAAAAAAAGAAACATGAAAGAGACTTACTATTTGCAAATAATTATCAATAGCATGGTAATAGGAAGCAGTGCTTCTGCAACAGTCGTTCAATCTTACTTGGAAGTGACCAAGGAATACTTTTTTGTTGTAACCAGCTTACAAAGTTTCATATTGCGAGAACATACAGGTTATGTGCTTTATCATCATTTGATATCATCCTAAAAAAAACAGTTGAAAATTTAAATTGCAAGCACAAGCAGTGATGATCCGAGCACAGGTCTTTATCATGTTCAAACATCGATAACAAAACAATTCACTCTGTGGCATGTACTCGACTAGACCGAAAGCTTCAGTCTCTGATATCAACAGTTGGTCCGCAGAGACTACATGTACTTCTGGCTCCACTGGTTGCCTGTATACAGAGACTGAAGTAAATCGTACGGGCTATATATTGAGGGGAGTTATGACTACAGATTGTGTGCAATTGCCGAAGTCATCATGTGCAGTTTTACGATTTTTCTTATTCAAAATGTTAAGTCTAGAAACTCTGAATAAAGAAAACCTGAGGGCACTGTCTTTGCTGGAATTTGGAGGAAAAAAATAAGCTAGTTAATATGCCACCCCCCCCCCCCCCCCCTGTGCGAGTGGAAAGAAGAATACCGTCTGTGTATGGTGAAGGTTGACAAATGTCAGTTTTATTAAAGAATTCCCCATACCAAAAGGTTATTTCTTTCTAGAGTCTAGCAATCAACAAACTGTCTAGAGACGCAAAGAAACATGAGAATGGATTTCCTCAAATGGCTGATGACATTGTCCGCTCTGCAACCAAACCAGGGCCTCTGAAAGGAGCAATTCATTCACAAAAGCCATTCTGTTATTGTTGGTACATGCGGCGAATGATCTAGACGAATCAGGGCTAACTCGGCTCAAAGACAACTCGGCCCAGCTGCAAAAACGGTCAGTTTTTGTCATTTTACCCTAACCCTAAACCTGTCAGTTTTTGCAGCTGGGCCGAGTTGACTTTGAGCCGAGTTAACCCGACTCCATCTGGACAACCCTACAAACGATATGTCTGCGTCTTTATAAGTACATGACAGGGGTCAAATGAAAATGGTCATCTTCATTATTTACCAGGTGTCTATGATGGGTATTAACTATTTAAATTGATGAGTTTTCATTTTCATGTTTAATTTGTGCTTGGTTCAGGAGCTCGATTACACTAAACAGTCAATTTCAACTTTAATTTATGGTACAGAGAAAGGCAACCAGTGGTGTCACTTAAAATGTAAAGGGGGACTAATGTCATATAGAATCTATAGCCTAAAATGATCCCTTATTTGCAGAGTTCAATACAAGACGATTTTCCAAAAAGCATGCATGATGATGAATTGGCCTGCATGGCCTGGCTCAACTCATAGTCGTACTGACTAATCATCTTTCACGCAGTTGTCTTTGCAATTCCATCTTGCTGGCAAATGAAAAGTATTGAGAGAAATTGAGAATTATGTAATGTCATGAAAGATGTGTTCTGCAATAAAATTTCAATGAAGGCAGCACATAACGATTTGAATTCTTCAAATAGCAACGGCATGTTCGAGTCAAAAGCGTGAACCTTTTTCGTAAATTTTTTGTCAACGTCGTGTGGTCGTATAGCCTGCACGGTCCAGTCAGTCTACGTCTATCCTCAACATTCAGAAAACAGTCCATGTAAAACACACTGCATGCAAGTTATCTAACATAAATCAAAAGATAAATTTACTATGTGTCTGCAGCTCAGAAATTTGCCTTCCAGAAGACTTGTGGTTTCTATGAATTTATGAATTGTAAAAGTAAGAAAACATTGATGTAAATATGGTCTCTTTTTTTTCTTTTTCAAACTTAACATTGTCAACATACGCCGAACCGTTATACACGCAAAAGCCCATAGCGCACGGTCAAAAATCAAACGCGTATCAAGACGAAGACTGTGTATAAAAATGCTGTTTTCAACTTTATGAACAAAATAAAATGTTATATCTTACCAGTAAGAAAATCAGCGGACATGATTCTTTTGAATTCCACTGATGGATCAAAGAATTACTAGGTAGATTTTCCAAAAACAGACTTTTTCTCAATGTCTTAGGTTCCAAATCTCGCCAATCTGACAGCAAAACCTCAACAATACGCGTTCAGTGAATTGATCGAGTTCAAAGGGCGTGACCCGCAAGCTTCATTTACATCCGTAATGAGATAGGACGATTCCATTATTCTTTAGTGGGAGAATATATTCGGCTGTGATGGGGTTAGTAATGTAAATCCTAAAGTTGACGACTAAACAGGGTAAAGTACAGGCCTTTTAGTAACAAAATTGATATGACCTACATTTCTGGCAAAAAAGGTGCATGTAATGTATCCTTAGGCTTAGTTTCTATACATTCAGTCAATATATCGATACATTGCATACATAATGTTTGACATATTAAATTGCCCAAATGCCTGTATCGTCTTTTCAAAGCATTTTTTGTTTTTTTTCTTTCATTTTTTTATTATGTAATTTTAAGAAGAAGAAGAAAAATCATATAATAACCAAAGTTTCTTAAGCAGAAGGAGATTTCATTAAGCATATCATCGTTGTGGAAAGGTGAAAGGGCGGAGGGGGGGGGGGTGAAAATTGCTCAAGAATTTTCATGCATTATTAGAGTTGGGAAATATAAATCAATGACCTCAAGTTGGGATTAGCGTACGTTGGATTCAAGCCTCAAGCTGTAGAAATTTGAATATTTAGATTACCCCCTCATTGAAATAAAAATAAAGAAAAGGGTTATTATCTAGAAGAAATTACAATTTACAAAGATTAGGCCCTAAACGTAGACGGGGGGGGGGGGGGGCAGCTAGGTTGCCCCGAAGAAAATTAGTGCAATTTAAAGGATCAACCTAGATTACAGCCTTCTCATGAACCCCTCCCCCACCCCCTCTCTCTCTATCCCCCTTTCTTTCTCTCTCGTTTACCCTTTCGTCTTCTCTCTCTCTCTCTCTCTCTCTCTCTCTCTCTTTCTCTCTCTCTCTCTCTCTCAGTCTTAATGTTCTATTTTGTTTAGAGGAGGAGGGGGGGGGGGGGGTCGACTATACGTATACTATTATATAATCCACTGCGAAATAAGGTTACAAAATAGTTAGCTTCCTGCGAAATTCTTGTTTTAATTGTTTGATTATACTGTTGTTTGATGTTTTGGTGTTGCTGGTTTGTTTGTCTTTACAGTAATACATCTATAGTCCTAACATGAATACTTGCTAACGCCCATTACGATTTCGGATAGACCATGTGAAAAACGCGTTTCATGCAATAACAGTAATATTAGTAGTAGATTGATTAGTGGTGCCAGTAAATAATAATAGTAGAAGTAGAAATAATAATAATAATAATAATATTATTAATGATAATAATAATTATAATTATTATAATAAAAATAATAATACAAATGAATAGAAAATAAGGAGTGGAAGAAGAAGAAAGAGAAGGAGGAGGAAATATGTTTTGATTATGAAGTGAACATTCATATTACTGGACATTTCTTTATAATTGCGAAGACCCCCAAGCACGACAATTAAAAAACTGAGCTATCGCAAACCTGTTATCAAAATCGGGCTATTTTTTTATCAAAACAAGACGATTTTCAATCCAATCATTGGTTTTCCCGAGCCCGTAAAATAAACATACTTAAAAATGATAGACTTGCGAATGTTACACTTCTTACAATATATAACAATTGTAATTGTGAAAAGGGGACTATAAATACTGAAATTCATTTACAAAAGAGAAATAGTCTGTTGACGCAGGAAAGCCTAAACGGAATTACTGCGGAGCGGAGCCATGGACACAATGAAAATCAAAAATATAAAGTTATATAACAAACCATGCGATATACAAATGTTTTGAAGAATTAGCAAATTAGAAAAATTTACTTTATTATGTGTTTCATTAGCTCATTCTTTATTCATCCTCCTTCAAAAACACAACAAAACAAAACACGCAAACATTAAAATAATATACAGAGCATTTCAAAAGTATGATACAACGTAACATTAAATGAATCTATAGAAAAGGGGGACTGTCATTAAAAGCCTATTAAGGCTTGACAGGTTATTCTCCCAGTAATTGCAAGCTATAACATTAACATTTAGAATTAAAATTAAAACGCATATATTTTTAATATGTTATTGTATTATAGATCGTGTTTACAAAAGTTACAGACCTATTTCGTAAAATAACCTTCCGGAATAACCAGCATCCCCTGTAAATTAGAATTTGTTGCGTATGATTTGAATTATAAAAGTTTGCACAAGGAGTATCACAACCCGAACATATATCAGCCAGGCCAGAATCGTAGGTATATTAGTAAATTTGAAAAAATGCGGTACTTCGGATGCAAACAGGTATACTTCAGTGATCATTATATATGTTGTTATGCATAATTATTTATTTTTCAAGTATGAAGAAGGCTTGATAGTCTCACCTCCCTAATTATATGGAGAAGGCTTAGAGGGGTTAAAACTTCATCCGAGTCCCCGAAAAAGATTAATTTAAATTCTTGACGATAGAGGATAAGCATCCATACTTTTTGTTTCTTTCGCAAAGTTATTGTTTTTCTCTCACATTTTTAATTTTTTAACTCAAACATTTTTACCTCCGACATTTTTACCTCTGACATTTTTACCTCTGACAATGTTACGTCAAACCGAGGAGACAATCCAAAATATATTTGTTTTCTAATCTCAATATTTCAACAGATTTACCAACGTAGGAAACACACTGATTAAAACACCTACATCTGGGGTATCTCCTTTTAATAGGGTTAGTATTATTTTGTCAGGCAAAATAGTAAAATAAGGAAAAAATAACAAGCAAACTAACCAGTAAGAACAATACTAAATGTAAAACCTTTAGGAAAATACTATACACGAATTGTAAAACAGAGGTAAGACATATTACGACTAAGCTTATTAATATAACCAGTTCATATTTCTGTTTGTTACAATAATTTCCGGAGCAGCTAATGTTCAAAATCAAAGCTTTCCCTTCAATCGTGAAATATTTCGATTGTTTCGGTGTGGCACACCCCCGCTGGATAGTAGCTTTCATCAGTCCGGCATCAAACGTTCTCGTTACCTGCACACGTTCATGAAAACAAGATAAAAGTTGAGATTAAATAAATAAAACCAGAATGCATTTGAATAATGACAAACACGAATTAAGGAGTTACAAACACTACATTTTGTTAAAAAGTAATAATGAAAAGCGTAGCTCTGACACAACTTTTTTTTCTCGTTACTCTATCTTCCAACAGAAAGAAAGCACTGCGCTTATAGTTATTATAGCGTCTCCTTATAATACCTCACTTCCATAAACACCTGAGCGGCCCTTACCATATGATTTAAAAATGAACTTGGCACCTTAGTAAACAATTATTGAAATAAAAATACTACTTCTACTACTACGACTAATCATAATGATACTAATAATACTGGTGTGATGATACTACTACTAATAATAATAATTATAATGATAATAGTATTAATAATAATAAAGAGAAGACAAAGATGAAAAGTGATTATAATAATAAAAATAATAATAATTTTGATAGATAAATAAGAAATAATACACATTGTAAAAGTAATAATGATGATGCCGATAAAAATAATATTAATAATAATAATAATAATAATAATTAAAAAAATAATAATAAATAATAATAAATAAATGCTAATAACAATGACAAACATGTTAACTTACTCTACATCCATTAGCACAGTATACAGGGTTCTTAGAGTAGTCTGCTGAGTCATATTTATCTGAGCACGCCTCCTTCAACCCAGTCATTATTTCAAATGTAATTGGATGAGTACACTGGTAGCAGTTTTCAGCTTTTCCAAATGTTGCGGCTTGAAAAAAGGGAATAGTGTAAAACAAAGAGATTATTCTAAAGATATAGAGAGATATAGATCAATGTAACATTCATCTGTAAAAGAAAAGAGTATATCCATATAATAGCATATGTAATTCATAATAGAGTGAAAGTACCGGCTTTCGTGCTATTTTAGTAATAGTTCAAGGGAGAAAAACAAAACAATATTGCATTCAATGGATTTTTTGAACATCTATTCTACTCTTCCGATATATAAAACACTTGTGTTTGACCTATTTTTTGTGAATATTTCTTAAGACAATTTCATCCATTAGCAATGCATAGCGCAACCTCTGACGATAAGAGTCACCATAAACTACGACATGTTGGTTCCAAAAGAAAGGACAATATATACTCGCCATTGATTTTGTTCGTCACATATGAAACTCGAATCATGAAATGTACAAGAAAGATTATACTTAATTTGACTGGGTGAATTGGAAACTAATAATTAGCTTCTTTTTCGGTTAGTCTTTACATGCGATGGTATAATGAAAGAAACTATTTAGACTGATTCGGAATCAACGATCACGTGTACAAAAGAATAGTTCTAAATTCTGGGGTGCTGGAATAAACTGTTATCCAAAAAGTTGGAATAACGATTTGTTTAACTCTTTTCATGAAGTGATAGTGAGAATATGAATTCTTCTTGAATGATGGATAGAGTTTTATATCTTTTCAGAACGTTATCAAAGTTTATAGAGAATGATCAATAACGTTCCGAGAAGGTAGAAACTTCGACCAATAATAAACCATAATGATTGTCACATTCATTCATATTCCACCTTTATGGGCAACGAGAAACCTATTTCTTTCTGGCTTCTTTTTATTACGCCGCGGTTTTGCGTCGTCATATTTGAAAAAGCCTTAATTAATGCTTACCAAATGCGATAATTGCCGCACAAATGTAGCTCACCATCCTGATCAGTGATGTGAAATCCATCTTGGAAATTGATGTTACATCAAGATAATCCTAAGAGCTAAAAAAAAAAAAAAAAATGAATTGAATTGAAACGCAAAGAATGTATACTTATTTTTTTGTGAAAAGTGACGTCTGGCGAAATGTTTAAAATGCCTTGTTTTGAGTCATGGTAAAATAATAAGGTTCACCAGGGTCTTATTTCAAAATCAAATTCGTTTACATAACCACTCAATAGCTTTGTTCGTTCGTTCGTGTCTCCGTAGATCAAAATACATTCAAAGTTCCTAAATTACATTTTGAGCTTCGGAGTGGTTCAGACACGTAGCCCAGGGGTGCGAGATAGGACTCTTTTAGCGTGCCCCCACTTAAAGCCACACTGTCCTACTTCTAGCTATACTTGCTCCCTCTATATAGAAAATAATGCCCAATCGGTGACCATTGGTCCCCCATGATCCTCTTCTTCTTATGTTAATTGAGAGCTTAATTGATGAGATAAACACCTGTCCAGTGACCTTCTGATGTAGTTTAATCCCTCCTATAAACTTTACAGATAATCTTTAATACAATTTAAGTATCATATTATTAAACCCGACTGTAGCTAAGCCGACACAATTAATAGGGCGCTAAAGCATTCAAGGATAATATATTCCTTTCTACCAGGTGAGGTATACCACTTACTTCACCTGTGTGACTGCACATGGAGAGTGCCAAATGCAGGTGGATGTCTTGCCAAAATGCAAATGACATTAGTTGGTGCCGCGGCGGGTTTCGAACCGCGATTCCGAATCCCGGGTGACGTTTCCACTACACCACGACAACTGTATGCATGGGCGTAAATCCTTACGTAATACCAATTGTTCAGGGGGGGGGGGGGAGGGGGATGAATGAATAGATCATCCCCCTGAACAATAGGTATCAATTACAGATTTACGCCCAGGCTTGTATGATTATGCTACAGGCTACAGTCTACAGAGACTATATTTTTCACATTCCCAAGTTGATTTATACTCACTAAATCACCCGGCTAATGATCATCGATACCTTGATAGACCTCAATTAAAGCGACTGTATGATCCAAGAGAGAGCGGGTTTATACAGTATTCAACTTAGCTTTATTCATGTACGATTCACATCCATGCATGCTGCTACTATATATCATATCTGAATCTTTTATTCCACAAACAGGCGACAGTCAATGCTACTGCGAAGCAACCGACAGAGCCGTTGTTTGCATATTCCGATGAATAATAGACGCATTACCCCAAAACGCACGGTTACTCATAATTGTACTACAGTTACTCTGTCTGTGATGTGTACGTGAACATGACCTTTGCCTAATATAAACACAACAAAGCATGGCATAACCTGTTCTTTTCGGTATTTTCTATAATATCGTACATACGAAACACATTAAACACACTCCTACACAGTCAACTATAATCGCTTACCCGACGAATATAAAGTAGACGAGGGGGGGGGGGGGGGGGGGGGGTCGAGGGGAAAAGGGGTCAAGGGATCGAGGGGGAGCTTGAGGAAATGGAGGAGGGGGAAGGAGGGGGGGGGGGCTAAAGTCTCTATGCCCTCACTGCTGGTCTACATTATATATATTGTAGTCGTCCTTACCTTTTGCTTGTTAATAGACAGTAGGCCTACTGTAGACATGGATGGTACGTTGAATCTGGATATCAAAAGTCAAAGCGTCATCTTTCTATCCAGGTTAATATCCTTTTAAGCAATACAATGCGCAGATTTCTTCACAAGCATAATATTAATATCATGCAAGGGTTTCGATGCACTGAATTCGTTCGGTGTTCATGACTGTGTCATCGCATCGAGTCAGTGCTGGGTTTCCCCCCACATTCTCTGTTGTTACCGATTGATGGCGTGCTTCTATTATGGAATATTCCCAGTGAGGGAATCATGATTATTTCAAAAAATATATATGCATGATTCAAATACATCTTTATTTTGTTTCCTTCATTCCCAGCAAAATACAAATATCATGAAAATAATTGCTATGCTAAATGTATACAACAAAAAAGATAATGTTTAAAGTATATAAAATGAACACAAAAAGTAATAACTTTCAAAAAGAAAAAGTAAAAAATGAAACGTGATCTATATTCTGTAGACATGGAGAGGTCTGGTGAAAGCAGAGCTTGTCTTTTGTGGACCCTCAGATGATAATATAAGTAAATTTAAAAGGTACACACACCAACAAATGAAGAATGTTAGTGACCAACAGAGACAACATTCACAGAAACACGTACAAATTGCATGACAAAACAGGAACAAATTGAGTGAAGAATATAACAAAAAAAGAAGAAAATGTGGGCAGCATTTGGATTTGAGGGAGAGCACAGAGAGAGAGAGAGAGCGAGAGAGCGTAATAGAAAGCGCCAAATGTCCTTGGAAGTTTCAGAAGAAAGAAAGAGAAAAAGTTGACCGAGTGTTTGAAGCTTCAGTATCCACACCCAGGCCCTGGCTTCAAGAGAAGAGAGAGAGAGAGAGAGAGAGAGAGAGAGAGAGAGAGAGAGAGAGATTGGAGGTGGGGTGGCAAAACATCACACCTTACAGTGTTCCATACATACTTGTATTTGGGAAATTATTTTTGACGGCCCCGATATGACATAATTGAGGAAGAAAAGGCAAATATATGAGAATATGTTTTTATTTTGTGCGCTTTCAATATTGACAAACAATGATAACTGGCTAAGAAGAGCTCGGTTCCAAAAGGTATTACAATGTACATCCATAAATCCAAATTCTGAGAAAAACACGATCATAGTTAGCAATATTAATGTCAGTTTGGAATAATACTTTCGCTGACTATGTTATTGTATGATACAAGTATAAAACCACTCTTTCAAAAGAAATCTAAGTCTGCACAATTTTTTGTTATGAACTCATGTTTTTTCAATTTTGTGGATGTAGTACCTTTTTTTAATTGCCATTTCCCCCTCTTTTTTGTTGTTGAAAATTCAGCTTTTTGGAAGCGTCAGTGTAAAAGAGGCTAGTAGAAATGGGTACATTAATGCAAAAAAAAAGAGAGAAAAAAAAATCAATTTGGATAAAAATGGATGTAGTACCTTTTGGATCCGAGCTCTTTATATATAATAATAATGATAATATTTAATTTTTATATAGCGCTTAATAAAAATGTCTCTAAGCGCTTTACAAATATACTATTACCCCGGTCATTGGATTCAGTGCTTGTCCGCACACACTGTGTGCACAATCTCCACTCCCTGGGGAGCATTCCAGCCGGGCGTTACTTGACGCTCACAAGCTGTTTGACCAACAATGACGGCCACATCCTACCGGGTACCCATATGACACCTGGGTGGAGAGTAGCAAGTGTAGGTTAATATGTTGCCAAAGGATATTAGTGCCGTGTCGGGATTCGAACCCTCGACCTTCGCATCTCCAGTTAAGCGCCTTAAACCACTCGACCACGACACTAATGCTTCCTTGTCATTTCGTGGTAAAAAAATTCTGCCCCTCCTGCGAATGCGCTATGAGTTTGAAGGATGCATCGGAGAGTGCCCTGGTTTCTGAATGTTTATCTTCCATACCAGGCGAGTACAATTCCCACCAAAGTAAAAGTGTTTTCATAATTTCAAACATACGTTACATTTCTGGGTTTTTTCTTCTCTGTTTTTCTCTCTCTCTTTTTTCATGGAAGCAGGAAGGGTGGATAGTGTTTAGGCTTGGTATTCAATGTCATTTTCAGGATAATGAACCCTTTATTTTCGGAAGTACTACCTTATGAACTATGAACCTTTTTATTTCAGCAGAAAAACAAAATGTTCCCATGTTTGGATTTTCGGCTTAAAGAAGGTTTTTCAAAATGCGACATCATATAAATAGTTCTAAGAGATCGATTTTATTTTAAATACCTTGATAAAAGAATTAGTGAGTATATAAATTAATGGTTATAAATCTGGAGAAAATGGTCAAAATTTTACTTGGGTTATATCTTGTATTTACACAGGCGGTCATCAAGTATATTATTCACTAGATGCTTTTTATAACGTTTTTTCCGCCGCTAATGTTAGCTATGATCTATATATGCCATGTAATGGGCTATACACCTTTGTTGATAATATTATAGAGGGTGCCATAGGCGCCGCAAGTGGGGGAGGGGGGGGGGGCAGGGGGGCAAAACGCATTTTTGCCCCAAAACGCCCCCCTCCAAAAAAAAGCAAAAAAGGAGTAAAGAACATAACAATAAAAAAAACCTGAATTTAATCACATGTCAAATTCCATTCAAAGAAAAGGAAAGTTAACAGAAATTAAATTTCCTAATCATTGCGCATGCCACCTATATTCACCAATGGAGGTTTTTAAAATATTGTGAGAGAATGGAAAAGCGTGCCTGTTTTTTGTTATAGGGGTGAGAAGACATGAACCCCTGAACGCTGACGTACTGATGGGGGGGGGGGGGTATTTATTATTCGAAACCAGCAATTTATAAATGTTGCTGAAATGACATGATTTTCCGATATTTTTCTCAAGTTTGCTGTAAGTCATACCTTTTGATGCGTTTGTAGGAAAATTAGAAAATCCCAAATTTACAGTCGGGCGAAAAATATGCTTATTTAGAAGCCTTTATATCATGGTCTGCAAAATGGCTGGGCTCGGGGGCTCGAGCCCCCCCCCCCCCCCTCACTTAAAAAAAACAAAAACAAAGAGAGAGAGAGAGAAAAAAAAAAGTGACCTGCCAATGTCACAAATGAGGTATCAAAATATGCTCATCTGACCGTAATGAAATGCCTAAAACCCAGAGCTTACAGGGGCTCCGCCCCGGACCCCACAAAGGCTCCTAGGGCGGTCCCCTGGATGCTTTTCTGACCGTGACTAAATACCTAAAACTTCCGAGCTTCCAGGGGCTCTGCCCCCTGGACCCCACCAAGGGCCCTAAGGTGGGCCACTGGATGCTCATCTGACCGTAATTAAATACATAAAAACCCTGAGCTTCGGGGGCTCTGTCCCCTGGACAACCCAAGGGCCCTAAGGCGGCCACTGGATGCTCATCTGACTGTAGTTAAATATTAAAACCTCTGAGCTTCCGGGGGCACTGCCCCCTGGACCACATAACATTAATAGCCTTAAAGAGGGCCCCTGGATGCTCATCTAATCGTAATACACCAGTTTACAGTTGTATCAGTGCGCATGCGCAGACAGAGGTCAGAGGTTATTGGCCCAAAAATTGGGGCCAATAACCTCTGACCTCTGGTATTTATGCGTAAATTAAGATTGCGCCCATGCAAATGATGATATGCGCGCACAACGCAGCGCGCAGGCAGTGATATCATCATAATTTGCATGGGCGCAATCTTAATTTACGCATAAATACATGACCTCTAGGTCATTGGCCTTGTTTAAAATGGCGCACACAACTGTAAACTGGTGTATTATATACCTAAAACCCCTGAGCTTCCGGGGGCTCTGCTCCCTTGACTCTTTTTTTTAATAAGCATTTATGTCAAGGTCTGCAAAATGGCTGGGCTCGGGGGCTTGGGCCCCCCTCACCTTTTGAAAGAGTATGTTACAGAGAAAAAAAAGGAAAGAGAGAGAGAAAAAATTAGTGACCTGCCAGTGTCAGAAATAAGGTATCTAAATATGCTAATCTGACCGTAATGTAATGCCTAAAAACCCTGAGCTTCCGGGGGCTCAGCACCTTAACCCCCTGCTGAGGCTCAGGCACTGGACCCCACGCCAATTTACGCTCTTTCTGATCGTTAATACTCTTAATACACTTTGAAAAACGTTCCGCGGAGCCTGCATGTAACGTGGAAGATTGGTGGTGATGCATATTTTTGTTCTCCCTCCTCCCTTCCAAACGTTTTTGCTCATTACGTCACTGCCCCGGAAGGTGAGCCCACTGGAATGTTTGCCCCCCCCCCCATCCCAAACTGCTTTCGGCGCACCTAGAGGGTGCCTTTTCATAACCACACTTTTCAGCCGTGTATGTGTCAATATTTGCACTTGACCTGGCGAAAATGGCCTATTTGTCTTTTGACAATAAATAGAAGCGGGAAATGAAATGAAAACAAACATGTCCCTAGCTAACTTTAGCTATGACCAGGCGCGAATCCAGGTTGGTGGGGCCGAGCGGCTCTTGCCCCCCCCCCCCCCCCTCCGGCCAAAAAAAGAGAGAGAGATAGAGAGAAGGAAAAGAAGGGAAAGGGAAAAAGGAGAAAAAAGGGAAGAAAGAAGAGGAAGAAGAAATGAAAGGGGGGAGGGGAGAAGGAGATTGGAGGGGGAGGGAGAGAAAAGACCTTGCCTCCCAGCTTTAACCCCCCCCCCCCCCCAAACAAAAAATATGCCAGAAGGAAGGAAAGGGAAAACAAAGAAGAGAGGAGATAAAGGTAAGGAAGAAGAAAAGAAAAGAAGGGGGATATCAGTCGCGATTTTCCCGCCAAAATGTACTTCGGGGGGGGGGGGGAAGAGGAGGTGCTTGTCTCCTCCCAACAACAAAAAAAAGGGGGAAGGAAGGGAAAGGGAAAGAGGAGAGCAAAGAGGAAACAAAAAAGAGGAAGAAGAAAAGAAGGGGACAACAGTTGCGATTAAACCCACCATCAACGTATAGATCGAGGGGGGCGAAAGGCCCTTGCCCCCCCCCCCAGCAAACCTAAACAGAGAAACGGAAGGGAAGGGAAAGGAAAAAAGGAGAGAAAGGGAAAGAAAAAAAAGAGAAAGAAGAAAGGTAAGGGAGATCAGTTGTTATTTTCTCGCCAACAAGGTGTAGATCGGTGGGGGGGGGGGGGGGGTAGCTTGGGGTGGGGGCAGTTGTCCCCCAAATATAATTCTTACGTGGTTCATTTCTATTTCGATACAAATGTTGCTGAAATGACATAATTTTTCCTCATCTTTCCTCAATCTTTAGTAAATAATACTTTTGTATGCATTTGTTTGAAAAATGGCAAATTCCTGAATAAAGATATAAAAAAAGTAACCTGCCTTTGTCACAGAATAATGAGGTTTGCTCATCTGACCGTTAGCCTAAACCCCTGAGCTTCCTGGGCTCTGCCCCCTGAACCCAACCAATGGCCCTAAGGCGGACCCCTGATTGCTCATCTGACCGTAAGTTATTGCCTAAAACCCCTGAGCCCCTGTGGACCCCACGCCACTTCGTAACCTGCCAGTGTCACAAATAAGGTATCATAATATGCTCATCTGACCGTAACTTATTGCTCGAAACCCCTCAGCTTCCGGGGGCTTCGCCCCATGGACCCCACACCAATTCGTGACCTGCCAGTGTCACAAATAAGGTATTAAAATATGCTCATCTGACCGTAATTTATTGCTCAAAGCCCCTCAGCTTCCGGGGGCTTCGCCCCATGGACCCCACACCAATTCGTGACCTGCCAGTGTCACAAATAAGGTATTAAAATATGCTCCTCTGACCGTAATTTATTGCACAAAACCCCTGAACTTCCGGGGGCTCCGCCCCGTGTAACCTACTTAAATTTACGCTCTTCCTGATCGTTAATACTCCACTTTGAAAAACGTTCCGCGGAGCCTGCATGTTACGTGGAAGAGTGGTGGTGATGCAATTTTTCTTCTCCCCCCCCCCTTCCAAGCGTTTGTGCTCATTACGTCACTGCCCCGGAAGGTGAGCCCCCTGGAATGGTTGCCACCCCCCTCCAATCCCAAACTGCTTTCGGCGCACCTAGAGGGTGCCTTTTCATAACCACACTTTTCAGCCGTTTATGTGTCAATATTTGCACGTGAATTGTCGTAAATGGCCTATTTTGTAGTTTGACAATGAAGGCTTGAAATGAAATGAAATCTAAAATGTCCATAGCTTACTTTGGCTATGAATCATAGCTAAAATTAGCTATGGACATTTAGATGGCATGTATAGATCATAGCCCAGGATCTATACATGGGTCGGTCGGAAATCTTTTTAAAAAATTATGTATCCCTATTTGGGCTGATATTATTTTTCAGTTTTGAATGGTCTAATACATTTTTTTTTTAAATGGTAAAACAAAAAACAAAAAATTAAAGCGCCGACCGTAGATTTTAAGATTTTTGGGTCGGTCGTAAAGAGCAATACATGCCATATTTATTTTTAGGCCTAGTGAGAACACGATTTCACGTTCAAATATTTCTAATTTATTTCAAATATTTGCATATTTTTCAGAAATGACTGAGGTACTTTCGGTGACCGCGCACGGATAAAAGAGCCCGAATCCAATAGAATCTTTAAAAAACGGATTACCTCCTTGTTATTCAAAAGGCTCTATTTCTCATCACGGTCCTCTAAAATCTTTGAAAATTGAAGAGAATATCGATCCATTATCTCTTCTTAAGGAAAACAAGTTTTGAGTAATCTTGAGTTTTCTATTTAATAAAACAACGCTTTTAAAATATATGTTTGGGGGAAACTCCGGGTAAAACGGCAGAATCTTCATGGGCCTTCCTAAGAATGGAAAAGGGTCATTGCTCATTCTGCATGAAAGGAACAAAGAGAAAGAAAGAAAGAAAGAAAGAAACGAACAAATTATGATAATAATAATAATGAAAGTGATGATGCTAATAATAATTATAATAATAACAACAAAAACTATGATAATAGTAGTGATAATAATAATGAGAATTGAAATATTGAATGTAATAATTACATTTACATGTAAGTATGAAATCATCAATTATAATATTAATAACACTGAGTAAATTTATATGGTACCGATGTGAGAAAGAAATATACATGATACAGAAATTAATATAATGGACGTAAAACACATAGAATTAAAAATGTCTTGTAAAAAATAAAATAATGCTAATCGTTCTTCTATTAATTGTGGTACTCTATACCCCAAAGATCCCGTTCGCCTTGTAATAGACACACACAATATAGCTAGTAAACAAAGGTTGGGGTGTATGCTTTAATAAACATATATCCGTGTTTACCGATAGGCTATTATTATCCATGATTTCATCTGTATCTTGGTCAACATATGAAGAGCTGAATTCCAAAATAGAGCTCTTCCCAGTTTCGACAGAAATAAATTTAAAAAAGATAAATATGGGGATCTCAAGCATGGGAATCAAAATCATTATATTGCATTTTAATAAACACTTCTTCGAAAGGTAAAAAGACAATTGGTTACAAATTTATCTTTCATTCCAAAAGGCACTAAATTCTCTATGGCAATTACAAATTTGCTCTAATATTACATTTTTCCTCAGGCAACGTATTATTTGTTTGGTAGATTATTACAGTTACCAGCCTAGAATGATGATCAATGTAAAATTATAATAAATGTAACATAAATTGCTTGTATGTAGCTTTCCAAAAATTGATTTGATTTTTTCAGTTTTTTGTTAGCAACTTTTGGAATAAAACAAACAAAAGCGTTTCTTTAGGGATCATTCTTCATTTTACTACTCAATCATTTTTGTTCCACAAAGATGAAAAAACACATGCTGTGCTATCAAATTGTATGTATTTCGCTTTTAAAGATAAACTTTAGTACTGGTAATGCGATTGCATTGTGAAAGAAATGGTGTGGAAAGGATCAGAAACAGTTGATCATGTAGCATGTAAGTATTGGTGTGCACTGCAAGGTTCTGGAGTCATCAAAATCATAATAAATTTGACCGAGTCTGGGTAAAGTAACAAGCACTCACATAGAAAGCTATATATGGGACAACACACATGGTGTCGGGGCTAGTACTACCTTGATTTCCTTGTCTTTCTATGCTCATTACTCAGCCAGTGTACATTTTCTTCCAAAATTGTTTGGCACATGTCATTTATTTGTAATCTTGAACATTCAGTGTAACTTTCGTTTGATTATGTGAGAATTATTATTTTGTTTTACCAGTACTGGAGTTTATCTTTAATTTTAATTTGTGGAACGTACAAAACGGACGGTCAACGGAATTTTATTTGAAAAGGCGCTAAATCTACAGATGATAAAATCAGTAAAAATTCTTTACAAATATTACTCCATCGCTAAAAATAGAGGTAAACAAACATTACGAATATCATCTAATGGAGGCGTGGCCTAGCCTGTAAGCGAGCCAATCACAATCATTTCGTCAATGGTGGCACAGCTAGATAGAGTGGCAAAGAGGGACGTGCCCCCCGGATCGACGGGTAGAAACAAAATGAAATTAAAGGTAAAAGCGAGAAAAGAGAGAAATGGAAATAAAGAAGGAGAGGGGGTAGACAAATAAATATCAGGAAAAAATTCTTTACAAATATTACTCCATCGCTAAAAATAGAGGTAAGCAAACATTACGAATATCATCTTATGAAGGCGTGGCCTAGCCTGTAAGCGAGCCAATCACAATCATTTCATATCAATGGTGGCACATCTAAAAAGAGTGGCAAAGAGGGACGTGCCCCCCCCCCGATCGACGGGTAGAACAAAATGAAATTAGAAAATGAAGGTAAAAGCGAGAAAAGAGAGAAATGGAAATAAAGAAGGGGAGGGGGAGACAAGAAAAGGATAGACGCATGGACCACCTCCTCTTCGGATGCTTCATTTTCCGAGGAAGGTCGGTGCCCCCGGCACCCCCTTTTGTTCCACTGCCCTTCTCTTGAATGGATAACGTACGCTTCGCCTCTGTGATGACATAAACTCCACAGCTCCTTCTTGCCAACCAATCATGGCGAAGAGATCTATTCTGAATTTGCATAAATCATATTGCGTGCAGTCTATTAATATATACATATATATATATATATATATATATATATATATATATATGTAACATCTCAATAGAGCGCGTTCAGTCGTTTGGAAGGAAATAAGCTTCAGTCTGTCCTCTCCTTCACTGCAAACTTACATAACCAGGTAAGGAATTCTAGATTTTTGTTTAAACTCTAATTATTTGTAAAATGTATTCAAATTGTTTTACTTTCCATTAGTTTTACAATTGTGGTAAATGATAATAATGATAATGGGTTCTTGTACACCGCTCATGTCTGTCACTCCTGCCGCCCCGCAACAGAGATATCAGTAGCTGTAGGCCCGCACAGTTAATGATAAAAGAAAGTAAAACGAGCTTGAAACCCGAAAAGCGAGGCGTGTGTTTCGAGCGCTACATTAGACATAGAGTCAAGTTACTGTAAGATTAATGCCTATGTTTCTTGATATAACGATTACATAACAGAGAAACCCAGTATAATGGAGAGAAAACGTGAAGGAAAGTTAGACATCAGAGGAAAAAGTTCATTTGAATAAGTTAAGAGTAGATTGCGTATACATTATTGTTTCGAACCTAGGTGTCTGGTTAGGTACACAGATGGCTTCGACATGGAAATGGTGTTCATCTTTTTTTTTAAATGCGGAATTATAATTAAAAATGTAATGCCCAAAACTGTGTCACCGATTGAATTTTGAAAATTAGTGCCCAAAGCTCCCATTTTGTTTTTGTTTTAGGGGCCCGCCAGTGTTTTCATGCATTTCAGAACAAAAACAATTGGCTGAACATTTCCGTTTGGTGCAGATAACCCACAATGAACGATACAACGAATTATGATATAGGTTAAAGGGGCATGTTCCCCGTATTCCAGAGGGCGTTCAAAATACGTACCAGCTGGCGGACGGTGCTAGCTGCCTATTGACACCATCAGAATACGGCTCTTACGCAGATGGCATGTTCCGAATGCCCGCACAATGCCGATTATCGCATACATGTACCGAAGTAATACCAATCGCAGTTCGGCTCTAAGATTCGGCTGCTGTTTCCGCCCACTTTCGTGACGTCACAATCGGCAGCGATCAGCTGGTTTGGCGAAGGTAGGCCAGGACGCGCGTACTTTGATTGACAGCTGTATGCAAATAAGAAGTCGATCTTCGGAACCAAGATGGCGATGACTAGAGCAGCGATAACTACACTGGCAGGAACATGCCACTTTAAACAACAGAAATTGAAAATCGGACCAGCGGGTACGTATTTTGAACGCCCTCTGGAATACGGGGAACATGCGCAAGACTCGAAAGAGAAAAGTCAGCGAGCGGCGGGGCGCCATCCATATGCGTGGAGGGGGGGGGGGGGGGGGGCCCGGTCTTATTATGGTTAAAGGATCTCTTTATATTTGTATTTGAAATCCAACTTCATGGTTGCAATTAATAAAAAGGAGATAGATAAATATAAAGTGAAACAGAAATAATTTTGAAATACTTTTTATGATTGCAAAAGAAAATATGAATTTAAATATGTGAACACCACGCTTTGTCAAAGATATTTTAAAATGTGATCGATCATTTCTCTCAAATTCCGGGCGGCAAATATGCCATGCAAAAAAACCTTATTAACTATATTAAGGCCTGTGTAATGCTATTTGATCATGGTTTAATAAATATGTTAAACCAAAGGGTATGGAATCTATTTGTCCTATCTAAAGCATGTTTCGAATAAATTACACTTTTGAGTTATAAGAGGAAAAAGTGTAAAAAAAAGCCTCACAAATTGGAAAGATGAGTTTGACCGTGGCGATAATAAATATAGTCCCATGGAGTTTTTACTACCAAAGTAATCTTCAATCAACTGTTGATATAACAATGTAATAACCTGAATTCATATATAGAGCTCAATACGAAATACCGTCTGTTAGCGTTTAACATAAATTACTAACCCGGTCCCAGTTTCAGATTCATTCATTCATTCATTCATTGGGGAGTATTCCTAATATATGGTCACCATGATGGCATAATTATGCCAATTACTAACACAAGGCTTTCATCCTTGTTTAATTTTTTCTTCATTTTGTCTAAGCATCTCGTGTCATATAAAGTCATAACAATTTGAATAGAACACAGAATATGACTGATTTATTTTTCTATACATATTTAAGCTTTCCTTTTGCTTAACTTTTTTGAGGGGGGGGGGGGAGATGTCAATATAAAGTTCTGCATGACGTCAATCACATCATAAAGATATGGTGTGTATCATTATGTTTGATATTGTGTAATAAAAGAACCATGTACTAGAAGAGTAAACTAAATGAAAAATATATAGATCTTAGAAATGATCCTTAAAAACTAACCATTTGCACTTGTTGTCTTTTCAGAAATCTCTATTGGTTTTGCTGAGACAAGGTAAAAACGTTTCAGAATGGATAAGATTTCGTTGATCTTTTTACTGGCAGCAGTCTTTTCTTTCGGTAAGATACTTCCACTCCTTGAAATAATTTTAACAGTTTTGGGTGCAATTCTCAAGTCACATTTGATACTCTCCACAAGGCGCGGATACAAGGGGGAGGGGGGGGGATGGGGCAGCGGGCCCTGCCCCCCCCCCCTGGTAAAAAAAAGGAAACAAAAATTAATTGTGACTAGAAATTTTCCTCTCTTTTTTTTTGCTCAGGGGGGGGGGGGGGCTGGGTGGGATGTGGGGTGTTGAGCGAAATAGCGACCGGCACGATTTTCAAATTTCCGGGGGCAAAAAAGAAGAAAAAATAGTACTCACTACCCCCCCCCCCCCCCCCCCCCCCCCCCCCCCCAATCCAAATGAGCGAAATATCGGCCGGCACGATTTTCAAATTTCAACACACTAAATTTCAAACTGATTTCAAAGGTGGGCCTCCCCCCCCCCCCTCCCCCTAATAAATCCCGGATCCGCGCCTGCTCTCCACCAAGGTGTCAATGGGTAACTTGTAATTGCTTTTCTTGGTAAACAAAATTAGTATTATAATGATTTCTATTGATATCATTATCATTATTACTATTGTTATTATTACTCCCAGCTCATGTCGGCGAAGCTGCGACATCATGCTACCATTGTGTGTACACCACTGGCGGTGGAATTGTGAATGACGCGAGGTGCGTGGACCCATTTGACAGAAGCTCAGGAGTAACCAACGTCACCACTTGCGAAAATGGTTGTGTTGTAAGTCCAGTTTTTCTTTCTGTTCTCTATCCTTTTTTAAGGCCCGCTTAAATTTCTTTTCATTTGTTATCTAACAATTTTTTTAATGAATTAATTAAGTTTTAAGCCTCTCTAGTGCCTGTTCAAATGCCATTTTATTTAACAAAAATGTGTGTTGAAATTTACCCAATAGCTCTTCTATGTAAATAAAAACAAAACATGGAACCTAGGCTCTCTTTATTTGTGAAAATCTAGGGATCAAGTATGTTTGGCCTTATCCATTTATGATAAAGCTGATTCACTGTCATAAGTATGATTACACTATGAAATGATTTTTTAGGGGGAAGGAATTGGATACGGTTGATTATAATGCTTAGGTAGGCAATATAATGCAAGGTTTTTTTTTTAAAGGTTCAACATTAGAAAGAGTTCTTAACCTTCTGTAACCTGGCTAAATTCTTTGACTATATTCCTCCAAAGTGCGTTAATTTCAGCCTCAGTTGAAGAAGAAGTGAACAGAAAGCCGTTTATGCCAAAAATTTGCAACTCCACTGCTATGCTACAGTCAAAGACGTACGAGAGGCTCGCGCTTCCCCCCGGGATTTTTAGAGTGTCAATTTTCGAGCAATCATCACATTATTTGGGCAACGACATATTAGGGTGCCTAAAATATCAGTTTAATTAAAGCACATTATTTTGGCAACGACATATTAGGGTGCCTAAAATATCAGTTTAATTAAAGCACATTATTTGGGCAACGACATATTAGGGTGCCTAAAATATCAGTTTAATTAAAGCACATTATTTGGGCAACGACATATTAGGGTGCCTAAAATATCAGTTTAATTAAAGCACATTATTTGGGCAACGACATATTAGGGTGCCTAAAATATCAGTTTAATTAAAGCACACTATTTGGGCAACGACATATTAGGGTGCCTAAAATATCAGTTTAAATGAAGATGCCCGAGTATACTATTTGTATACCCAAGCTTGTGAATTTTTATGATGAAATAACATTTCAAAATTATCAAAGTGTCCATTTTTGCTCTCTGGCGTCACTTGCTCACGAATTTATATAAAAAGGATGAACTGTGGCAAGCAATACCAGAAAATCCCCATATTCGGCCGGAGTATATTTTTATCTTTACTTCGATGAAGCGTCTCATGATTTATTTTTCTTCTCTCGCTCGCTTTGGACGGAATACAATGACATAAAAATCATAATCCAAACGCGAGTTCTAAATGCAATATCAACATAACAAAAGTTAAAATGAATATGACTGAACAATTTGTGATGAGAATAGAGTTATTTTTTGTTATGCATTTGTATCTAATCCCCTCTCCCTCTCTCTCTCTCTCTCTCTCTCTCTCTTCCTCTCTCTCTCTCTCTCACTCTCTCCTCCTCTCTCTCTCTCTTTGTTTTACACAATTACTTTGAGAATCCATCCAAGGGTCAGAATTTGTCCTGCCCCACGGTATGAGTGTGCAATTCAAAGGCTGATAATTAGAATGAATACTACCTTTTTTTATTGGTCGTTGTTTGTTTGGTTTCGGTTTTTCTTGTGAGTGCCTTCTTACTTCTGTATCTAACTTTGTTTATTTGTTTTAATCGTTTTCTGTAATGTCTCTTTTTGGTTTGTTTTCTCTTTTCTTATTAATTTTCTTGTGGGTGCTTTCTTATTACTCTATCTGACCTTTTTTTTTAAAACAGAAAACATCGTTACTCATCGATGGTGTCAGCGAGACCTGGGCCCGTGATTGCAATACTCTATCATCATCTGAGTGTGTTAACACATGTAGGAGTCAAGCCGGTACGACGGCCTGCGTACACTGCTGTACCGGCGATTTTTGTAATGGCGTCGGGGCTATCTACTCCGTCAGTCTCCTAGCTACGATGTGCGGTAGCTTCCTAGCTGTCTTTGTTAGCCATTTCTGGTAGATAAGCAGTTGATCTTGAATCGAAGGGGGGGGGGGGGGGATTAATGTCTTGCTGTACACACGCGGGAAATTAAAAAAAAAACAATAATAAATATAAAAGAAATATATTAATAGTTTTTGGGGTCCCGAAATTTAAAATTTTGACCGATCTGTTGGGGTGGGGGGGGGGGGGGGGGGGGGTGTAAGGTCTTCTGTTTTAGGTCATCCATTAGGATTTTTATTTAAAAAAAAACAACTCATGCCTGGGATAACTTAGACCTCACGCTACCTTCTTTTATTACAAACCAATTCTAGAAAAACGCTTTTATTAGAATACGGGCGCCATAATATTATAGGGTTTACATTTTAAGTTACTTTTAATTTTTAAGTTAGGTTTGTGATTACCTGTTATTTCATTTATTCGTCCATTCATTAACATGAATGCAGCAGCTATTGTCTTCTTTGAGTGGTCTTGGCTCTACCAGATTTTGTTTGTTTGTGTGGATAAGAACAGACACGGCCCTTTTGAGGGCAGTATATAGACCTACTCGTTATTAAAATAGTCACCCTCTAGATAGATAGTAAATACTAACATAATATTTCCCCTTAAATTATTTTTTGGACCTTTTGTTTTGTCTTGTTGCCAACCCCCACTCGCGTTTTAGTTGCTTTTATAATGAAATCCCAGCTTTTCACTCTTTACCTACTGACCAAAAATCCTATACCGAGGACAGTTAGTTCAACTAGCAATCAAATAATGTAAAACGTCTTTAATTCCTATGAGATTTGCAGCGTTAAAGGGAAATACATTTTTAATAGCAAATTACTCTAAAATTAAGGAGGCAGATAAAAAAAAGACTGGTTAGAGTTTGATGGGAATCGGCCAAAAAAATTAAAGAGATAAGAAATTTTGAAAGCTGTGATCACTTTACAAATTTGAGCTTCAAATTGGCTGTATGGTTAATGTCACTGTGATGTAGTACCGAAAAACTTTCCCATTTATTCCATTAAAAAAATGTATGACGGGGGATGAGCATTTTTCTTTACAGGCCCTACAATATTATACTATCCATAATATTTATGTTATTGTTAGTCTATACAATTTAATGTAAACAGGTCGCGTATTGCGCCTATGATTCGAATGATCGTGTATAATCATGTCTACTTAATGTCTCAATATGCAACTTTTCTAAAAGTTTAAATATTATGCTTGTAATAGGTTAGATGGAGAGCATCATCATGTAATACTCATTAAGATAAATTTGTATAATCAAGAGAGAAACAAAAAGTAAAATAAAATTATTATCGCTATGATGTTACTATTCAAAAAATTGTTTTCATGTAGTGTGTGTATTGGTGCTTGTACTTCGTGGTTTGTAATGAAACATCCACTACAATGGGTTCACAATTCACAGCGCCATCTAGCGACCACCAGTGTTTAGTTGATGTCACGTGATTCGTTATGGGAAAAAGTCGACATAGTTCACGGTTGCAGCCTGAGCATGATGAGCAGATAAAGGTCATTGCAGAACAAATTTTGAAATACACAGAGACGAAATCCTGGATACGTGCTCATGAAATTAGTTATGTCATCATTATTCATTCATGCACAAGCAGTGAGCTCCATGATACACAGGTGGAAGTAATTTCTGGTGTGTTTGTTTATTTAGCTTATAATGAGTAAAACTTTGCGCTTTTTCCAAAAATATCGATCTTAATATGACCCTTCTCACATCACTTTGGTCACTTTTGGATAGTGGTAAGTTTCCCGGGCGGTATTGTAAGCAAAGAAGATTTGATGGGCTTATTTTATGTAAAAATGTGCCCCGATTCTAGAAAAGGGGGTCAAATTAATCCCCATCAACAACAATTTGGTCATTTTGGTCCAGTTTTTTGACAAAAATGTAAATTTCTATTTATATATTATGGTATGGTATGGAATTTATTGAATCATGCATCGCAGTTACATATACTGAATTGCACATGGATATACATTGCATTTTAAAAAACAAGTGTAAAATTTAAAACAGTATAGTATTAGTGACTGCTTTGAGAGAAATAGTTGTTTTTATACGCTCAAGGGAAGGTTAGAATTGTGCTGTTGCCCGAGGCGTGCCGAGGGCAATAGCCCAATTGTAACCTTCCCGAGAGCGTATAAAAACAACTATTTCTCGAATAATAAAGCAGTCATTAATACTTTTATATGCCGAAAAAATTATGACACCACCTTGGCCTATATCTGCACGGTTGTTTTTTTACGAGTGTTTCTTTGAGTTTGAGAGTAGACTAGATGTAGATTCTAGTCTACGCAAGATATTTTTACAATTTTGGGGGTGGGCCGGCTCTGTGGGGAATATGGAGAAAAACCTGCGCTTTCATATGACACCTCACTTATTGAGTATCACTTTCAGGATCACGAGCAATATTAGTTTGAATCTCTGGTAATTAAAACATCGACCAATCTAGCATGATCGAGTGCGCAATGGCCAATGGAAATGCATAGGGATGTGTGCAATCTCTACGGGAAGGATCTGCATCTGTCCGTGACGTACAAATCACTACAATCACCAGCATCTGGTTGTCGCGTACTAGAATCTAGATCTAGGCCTACTGAAAAAAAATTATAGAAGATTTCACGTACCCTTTTTGGTGTTCTTGCTGTCAGCATGTCTCGCATTTGATCCTCATCCAGAATTTGAAATCTTGGGAGAGTTTCTACAGCCATTTTTGCCTTGTTTCAATCGAGTATATTGCCGTTCTAAAATTGCCGACTAATTCTTCGCACACGTACGGTATCCGCGATCGCTCAAACAATTTTATAACATGTAAACCTAGTGATAACCATGATTACTGGGATTTTAGAACTATTTTTAAAAACTATTACATGGGTTTGGAATTTTACCGGGAATTTTACAGGAATAGTTAAAGTTTATGAATGCAATTTCGACCAATCAGATGGCTGGATTCTTAAGTGAGGTATATAATATCATTTACATAATTATAAGTACACGAATATTTCACATGTTTATCATAAATTTTGTACCAAATGTAAAACAAAAGCAAAGATACGAACAAGAAGGAAAATGGGAATATGTACCTAAACAAAATATGAATTCAAACAGAGGAAGAGAGAAGGAAATATGGAGAGAGAAGAGGTTAAAAAGGGAAAGAGAGAGAGAGAGAGAGAGAGAAAGAGAGAGGAGAGAGGAAGCGGAGGGTAGAGGGAAGGAAAGTGAGAAAAAGAGAAAGAAAGGATAAGAGACCGAGAGATATAGTGAAGAAAGAGAATAAGCAGGAAAGATAGAGAGGAAGGAGAGAGAGAGAGAGAGCGACAAAAGGTAAAGAACGGGGACGAGAGAAGGGGGATCTTGCCAACAATTACAAATTACATACAAATTGACGATAAAAAGATAAAAGTCTGCATTGCAACATTACGAATAGTATACAAATATACACTGCCTTGAGAGGTTCTGGTTAAAACTATGCGCAAGAGGTGACTCCAATAGTACTATTTGCTGAGGGGCGCAGCCCCGAAGCAAATGGTACTTTTGGGCTCACCGAGGCCCATAGTTTAACCAGTACCTCGAATAAAAGGCATGGTATATTTGTTTTATATCCTGCATCAAAAATGTATAAAATAAAAAAAAATTGAAAAAAACATTTTTGGGAGAAAAACAATTTAAAAAAAAAAAAAAAGTCAATTTTTATCTAAAAAGATTTAAAATATTTTGTTTTCATTAAATTAAGATTTGAGAAAAAAATTGATTCAATTGAAGAAAAAAAAAATTACTTTTTTTTCAACTCCCAAATAGTAAACCAAAATAGTACTCTCATATAGTACTTTCTAAAAAATAGGTCAAATATTTCTGGTCATGTGACAAGCTCTCAACCAATCAAAAGCCAACAATTTTTGATGCAAGATATAATATTAATTATAAGATAAACAAAAATACATCGTTAACATAGTATGGCGCACCAAAAAGTCTTTAGTAAGTTACATAAAAATGTGTAAATGAGATTTGTTTCTTTTTTTAACGCAGATGTGAGTAGAAAAATTAAAATAGTATAATAACAACCTCTTTAAAACAAAATTAAATACAGGCGGATATAGCAGCAAAGCAATATTCAAAAAGAGAAATTGCAGACCTGCGTAAAATAGTGTTAAAATAAAATAACGAGCAACCTAAGGCGATTTAACAAAACACATGTAGTTATGAAATACACAGTTTACAGTACCAAGAGTAAAGAATAAAACTGATAAATTGAGGTAAAGCGTATCGTAAATATTTGCATTATGTTTCTACATTCAGCAATAATATAATTGCTCAATCCAAGATAGTTAATTGAATCTGAAATATAATGCATACAGATTTGGCAAATTGTAGATGTGTTCAGACAAAGATTTCAATTTGAAAATGAATTATAATGAATAAATTGTGATTTAAAACAGGCTTTAGATAACTGCCAAATAATTCATATAAAGAAAGAAAAATCATGGGAATGAAATGAGGTTACTGAAAATGACCTAATTTTTTATCTTGATACAGAAATTGAAGTTTGGAAAAAAATACATGTAATTCAAAAAGTTTGGCAATACTATGCTATCAACAGAGTTGAACAAACCGGATGCCACATCATGGCTGGTTCAAAAGCATTACTAGATATTAAGGTAAAGCACCTTTTCTGTCCTACACTTGATTTCACGTAGCCTGTTACTATGTCTCAATTGTCTTCGAGAACACTGGCCCAAATTGCGAATATAATGATACATTAAAATGTATAGAATAAGGGGGTTACAATGGAATGGATAAACGCTTATAATACAAAAGAACTATAATATACCATCAAAGCATGTACTATAACTTACCTTTAATTCTGTAACAATTTTAATGATCTCTAGCTAGTTCGTTTTGGAGATAAAGGTACATCGATGATTGACACAGATTTGTAATGCAGTAATAACTACTACTAATACTTCTTCTACTTTTCCTGCTACATTCACCACTATATTACCACTAATAATAGTATACTTCTAATCTACTACTACTACTACTACTACTACTACTACTACTACTTCTACTACTACTACTACTACTACTACTACTACTACTACTACCACCACTACTATTATGATACTTCCACTATTACCACTACTACTACTACTACTACTGCTACTGTACTACTCTGAGTCTCTGACCACCACCACCACCACCACCACCACCACCACCACCACTACTTTTAGGATTCTTCTACTTCTACCACTACTATCACCACTATAATACTACAACTAATAATTATGATTTTCTACTACTACCAATACTACTACTATCACCAGCGCCACAATCAAAATTAAATGGCTACTTTTAGTGATAATACCACTACTACAGCGACAACGACGACGACTACTACTGCTACTGCTACTACTACTACTACTTATACTACTACCATCACCACCACTATTACCACTCTATTATGATACTTCTGCTGCTGCTACTACTACTACTACTACTTCTTCTACTACTACATATACTACTACTACTACTGCTACTACTTCTACTGCTACTACTACTACTACTACTACTACTACTGCTACTACTACTACTTATACTACTACCATCACCACCACTATTACCACTCTATTATGATACTTTTACTGCTGCTGCTACTACTACTACTACTACTTCTTCTACTACTACATATACTACTACTACTACTACTACTACTACTACTTCTACTACTACTACTACTACTACTGCTACTACTACTACTACTACTTCTACTACTACTACTGCTACTACTACTACTACTACTTCTACTACTACTACTACTACTACTACTACTACTGCTACTACTACTACTACCACTTCTACTACTACTACTACTGCTACTACTACTTCTACTACTACTACTACTACTACTACTACTACTTCTACTACTACTACTACTACATGTACTCCTAATTTAGTTTAGCCGAGGGAAGTCTCATAATACAATGTGTCAGTAAACTACTCCCAGTTATAACTGCTATGGTGAATGCGAGTTTATCTTCAGGAATTGTGCCATGTCAACAATAGCTATTGTTACTCCTCTTATAAAGAAAACAGGGTCTTCACAGGAAGAGTAAGGTGATAGAGAAAGTGTAAACAACACAAATTTGGGATTATCTAATAGAAAACAATTTGCTTGTTCCTACTCAGTCAGCATACCAAAACAACATAGTGTTCAGACTACTCTCATCGGAGGGCAGAATGATACCGCACTTCCCCTTGACCAGCGGAAGGAAACCCTCTTGGTGTTATTGGATTTCACTTCGGCCTTCGACATCATTTACCATTCCATAATGCTGAAGAGGTTTAATGAACGATACGGATTTGAGGGTTCTGTTAACAAATGGTTGTATTCGTACCTTTTGGAAATATCACATGTGTAGTAAAGATTGGAAATGACTATTCTCATAACGTAAGAGATGATTCATGCAGGTGTCCCTCAGGGTTCAGTTATGGAGCCCATTTAGTTCAACTTGTATAGTGTTCCAATGTATGAAGTCATCAAGGCACTTGGTCTTTTCTCCATGGTATAAGCAGGTGATATTCAGGTTTATCTCTCTTTCCCTTCAAGTTGTAGAAAGATAGCTGTTTGTCGCATCAATACCTGCATTACAGACATAATAGTTTTACGGTCCACTAAAAACATGTGACTTGTCAATGCTTCTAAGACTGAGTCGATACATTTGATGTCTAAATTTGTTCCTAATACACTACATTCTCTAATTGTCAATGTTGATGGAGTTAACATTCCTGCAGTCCAAAAAGCCCGCCACCTTGGTGTGATCATGGACAGATATCTGTCAATGTCAGATCACATCACCAAGATTTGTCAATCAGATGTGTTGGCCATTCGCAAAATTGGACAGATTAGGCATTATCTGATTCTGAAATCTATTGCAATCCTTGGTCACTCCTTAATCATATCCCATGTTGATAATTGTGATGCCCTATTCTATGGTCTACCCCAAAAGCAGAGACTCCAGAGTACAGGAGCAAGGCTCATAACAGGCGCTGCTATGCCTACACACATACATAGGCAGCAGACCTTTTTTCAGTCTCCGCTCCTGTACCCTGGAATTCTCTACCTTTAGAAATAAGAAAAATTGACACACTAGCAATGTTTAAGAGTGTAGTAAAAACTTATCTATTTTCAAAGTAATTATTAGTTGTTGTAGTGTAATATCAGTTAATGTAATTTGATATGTGATAATGCAATTATCTATAATTTGTAGGTAATAATGTAGGCCTAATATGTTATTTGTATGTGATAATGTAATTTGTATGAATTTAATAATCTAAAGCGCATAGAGGATTGTCATCGATAATTATTATGTGCTATATAAATCACAATTATTATTCTTAAGATAATGCGGTTGTGTCCTAGACTAATTTGTCAAAAATGTTCCTGTCGTCCAGGCTTGAAGACTATTTAAAGAATATTTCAAGGGTATTCCTGAATTGCCCGCATCGAAAATATCCTTTTAGAACGTTCTGTATCGGATTTCATCAAGGTAATTAAACTAAAGAAAAATTAGGAAAACGAAATGAGGATTATCGTTTACTGTGAAACTGAAGTACTTTTTCCTACAAGGTCAATGAGTTTGTTTCTATATTAAACTTACCAACGTCCAGTGTCTCCCCCATATCGAGATTAGATGTCATTGCATGGGTCAAGAGTGACCATCTTAAGAGGTCAACACGGTTTCGTATAACTGTCCCCACTTGACATGCAGTTTCCAATGACACAAACAGACAGGCCAGGAGCTGATTGACACCAGCAGCTAGGCTCCTACGATAGATTCAGAGTTGGTTTGTTCAACTCCTTGCAATGACTACTGCGTGTGTGTGTTTTTGGTGTGTAATTATTTTTTTGTGGAAGTGTATCAACCAGATATGATTATTTAAGTTTGGGGACCGACCTTTTACGAAATCAGTTCAGTTCAGTTCAGTTTATTGAATTCCATCTTTAAAAACATTTTTACAAAGTAAAAAACATACAATTTCATGTACAATATGATACATAAATTGGGATAGTATATACATGTGAAATGAATTAATACAAAACAGAATAAGGCACAGCTGTAAAAAAACAACAAAAGTTTTTGTCTGGACAGCTTCCTATCAAATTAGATATAATAAACATAGTAAGAAAACAAGTAGCAAGTAAAGTTTCGAATAGTATCATTCAGAAATTGCATAACAACCGGCACAAACCCAGTACATGATATACAACATGGTAGGATGAAAAAGTCAGAAGATAGTAAAGGGGAAGAAAGAAAGAGAGAGAAAGAGAAAGAGAGAGGGGTAACAAGCTAGATAAATACATTCAGTGAGAGTCATGCGCAATCAAGAAACTTTTGAGATTACGTTTAAAACTGTTGTAAAATGAGATTGAAGTTATATTAGTTGGAAGCAAGTTCCAAATTTCAGGTGCATGATGTCTGCAAGAATATGATGCAAAATGTGTATTAACACACCATCGGTGATATTTCTTCTTATTTCTCGTATTATGGTTATGTATTGTACTGTTTGTTATAAACATATCGGATAAGTTTTCAGGAAGCAGACTTTTTTCGTTCTTAAATATAAGTATAGCACACAAAATTCATTTAACTGGTATTCATTCAATATATTAAGTTGTTTAAAAAGTGGTCTTGAATGAGATTGATAATGAGATAGCGTTATATTTCTTACAACCCTCTTTTGTAGAATATATAAACGATGCAGTTTGGTTGGGTATGTGTTTGCCCAAACAATGTTGCAATAACTAAGAAACGGTAATATAAGTGTATTGTATAACATAAGAAGAACAGATTGAGGCAAAGTATGGCGGAGTTTGCTGATGACACCAGTATTCATTGACATTATCTTATTAATATGGGATATATGTGTTATCCAGGATAAGCTTTCGTCAATAAAAATACCCCAAAACTTGGTATTAGCAACACGATTAAGAACATTATCATCCATTTTTATTTGATATGAATTGAGGAGCTCTGTAGAAACCGGTTTATATTTGGAATGAAAATATATAAATTTTGACTTTCCAGCATTCAAGATTAATTTATTGCATTTAAACCAATTCGATACTTTCCGCAATTCAATATTAAACGTGCTATATAAAGATCCAATGTCATTTAAGGTGTAGAGGATATTGGTGTAATCAGCAAAAAGAATGAATTTCAATTTATCAGAACAATATGGAAAGTCATTAATATAAAGTAAAAACAGAAGGGGCCCCAGGACTGACCCCTGTGGCACACCACATGAAATTCACGAATAATCAGATAAAACACCATTAAATGACACACATTGAGTTCTATTATGTAAATAACTTTTGAACCAGAGGAGTGGTAAACCTCTTATCCCATAACCGGCAAGTTTGGATAATAATATAGAAAAATCAATTGTATCAAATGCCTTGCTTAAATCTAAGAAAACACCAATAGCATGCATTTTTTTTTATTAAATACACTAATTAAATAATCTTGAAGATCAATAACTGCCATTTCTGTCGACACATGCTTTAAAAAACCATACTGACTATCATTCAAAATAGAATTTGTACATATATAGCTATATGTACGATTATAGACGAGCCTTTCTAAGATTTTTGAAAAATAAGGAAGTATAGATATAGGCCTATAATTATCAACATTATGAATATCACTTTTTTTATGAACAGGTACAACTTTTGCAATTTTCAATCCAAAGGAAACAACTCCAGTAGAAATCGATAAATTGAAAATATAACACAATGGTGTAACAATATAGTGTATTACATTCTTTATGACATCAGGATTGAATTCATCAATGCCACAACTATTTGTACAATTCAATTTCTTTACTACATCAATAATTTCCTTTTTCAGATACAGCTTTAAAATATACAGAATTGGAATTTTGCTTTGGTAAAAATTTGGCAAATTTGTCAGTATTGCCTAAGGATAAGGAATTTTTCAAAGACAGACCAATATTTACAAAAAAATTGTTAAAATGATTGGCAATATCTTTAGAATTAGATATTTGTTTCCCATTTACATTTATGAAATTAGGTAAGGCATTGTGAGATTTACCCAGGATACCATTGATTAATTGCCATGTTTTTTCATATTTCCCTTTATTGCATAACATTTCATCTTGTAGTAGTCTTTACGTGCAAGGTTTAATAACTTATTAGTGTAGTTCCGTATTTGAACGTATTTCCTCTTGCTATTTTCTGTTGGTGAATGACAATACCTTCTATATACTTTATTTTTATTCCTTATCTTTTTATACAAGTCAAATGTAATCCACGGTTTTCTACTCTTTTTACGAACAGATTTAAAAGTTTTCCTTACAAATGCTCTGTTATAAAGTAATGATAAAGTTGTCGAAAACTTGTCATAAGCTACGACTACATCGGTATAATTAAAAATATTCCAGTCATTACGTAACAATTCCTCTTTGAAAACATTGAGAGATACATCATTGATAATACGAGAATTATATACAGACATTTTATAGATAGGGAACTGTTTTTGTGTTATTTGAAATATTAGGAAATGATCAGATATATCATTATTAAAATGGGTGACTTATTTTTGAACCGGGGTCATCTGAACCAGTTTGAGCTGACCAAGTGAACGTGCCGCTAGACCAATGCACATCTTGCGTAGAACCGTCGTACTCGTTAACTAATTTCCGAAATCTCTAACGATATATGAACAACTACGCAAGTTCACATAGGGATCCCAACGAAGAATATTCAAAGTTTTAACCTTCAATGAAGCTAATCAAACGGTCACTAATTGTAACATAGGCCTTGCGAAACTCCGAAGTTAATTGCGTCCGCGCAGCACATCAACTTTAAAGGAAGACCGTTTGTAGTCAGCATTGAAGTTATTGTGATAATCATAACACGTTGTTTTTATTACTTTAAGTACATACTCCAACGTGTCCCCGCGATCCTTAACTACAAAACAACCTGAGAGTTTAACACCACGAGCTTTACTGTGAAGCTACCGACCTTATTGTGAACTAGTTAGCTCCTAGCATGGCGGTTTCTGGGATCCACCCCGGCGACAAAGCGACCGATCCGTGGCGTTTCGTGATTCTTCTGTCGAGGTTTACCCTGTCTGCGCTTCAGCAAGGCGCGGTGAAATCGTTCGGTGTTCTCATGCCGTCTCTCGTCCTTAGATTAGATTCTCATTACCAGACGGTTGGTTTTATTCTGTCCATGGAGTATGCTGTTTTCATGATGACGAGTGAGTACGAGAACCGTCAATGTTTCTTTGAAAGTCAACTGTTTTTATCATCACATCATAAACGCAAATACAGATAGTAATGGTGACTATGATAATGATTATGATAACAGTAAAGATAGTTCTGTCCATGGAGTATGTCGTTTTCATGATGACAAGTGAGTACAAGAACTTTTATGATAACAGTAAAGATAGTTTCTGTCCATGGAGTATGTCGTTTTCATGATGACGAGTGAGTACGAGAACTGTCAATGTTTCTTTGAATGTCATCCGTTTTTATCATCACATCATTAACGCAAATACAGATAATAATGGTGACTATGATAATGATAATGTTAACAGTAAAAATAGTATCAATGATAATAAACACAATGATACCAATTAAAGTGATAATATTCGTTTTCATCGTCACCATCATCGTCATTATAATAATAATGATATAAATAGCAAAAATACAATATTTCTGGGTTTAAAAAAGGCACTTAATCCATCGACGATGTCTTTAAGCGCTTTTAATAACCCGTTTATCGGATCCAGGCTTTCCACGCAAACAATATCTATTTTTTGAACGTTTTCCACTTCAAGCCAGCCACCATTTGATAGCTACAATGACTACCGTATTTTACCGACATGATCGGGTACCCATATGGCACATTTGGCACCTGAGTAGAGAAGGGCAAATGTTGATTAATGTCTTTCCATATATGACGTTAATGCATAGGCTGGGATCTGGCAAATCTCCAACCTTTACACTAAGAGCTATGTGGATCATTTACCATAGGGTTTTACATCCACAGAGAAAAAATAGAATCTATTTGGTGACCGAGTGAAACGTGGGATAAGAAAATGTCGACATGGAATTAAAATTCATCTTTCTTTTTCACCCCTCCACCACCACACCCCTCTTTCTGTCTCATTGTTCTATTGTTCCGCGTATATTGTATTGAGAAGGTAGAAGTCATCCAAACAAAATTTTGCTTGAATAATAAGCAATTCAATAATATAAGCATAAAACTAGCAAGAATTCTTCGCTTCATTTTATTCATCATCCAACGCGTGGGTTTTCTTTTACCTCGTATATATATATATATATGGAGTCGGGCTTACTCTGACCAAAGACAACTCGGCCCAGCTGCAAAAAACGGTTATGGTTGGTGTTAGGTTTAGGGGTAGGATTAGGGTTAGAGTTAGGGGTAGGGGAGAGTTAGGGTTAGAGTTAGGGTTAGGGTTAGGGTTAGGGTAGAATGACCAAAAATGACCAAAAATGATCGTTTTGGCAGCTGGGCCGAGTTGTCCCTAGGGCCGAGTCAGCTCGGATTCGTTTGGTTGATATACATATACACACATGTGATTATATATATATATATATATATATATATATATATTTACACACACACACACACACGCACACACACACCCACACACGCACACACACACACATACTTACCCGTGTTTATATTCTTCATACATTGCTATCCCTAGGTCCATTTGTTCATCTACTGTCGCAGAGGTTCGAACCCCGATCCCTAGCCGTTGTGGGCGCCCTCCTATCCTCGGTGTGCATGATGCTCACCTCTGCTGTGCGATCAGTCTGGGTCATCGGTGCTTTATTTATGGCAGCAGGTAATAAGAATTATAATAATAATATTAATGATTGTAATGATAATAATAATAATAGTATTAATGATAACAATAATGATAATAATAATGACGATACAAATAATAACGACAATTATGATAGTAATAATGGTAATAATAATCATGACAATAATGATAATAATGATAATAGGCTAATTATAATAATGAAAACACTAATAATAATATTGTTAATAATGACAATAATGATTATACTGCTAATAATAACAATATTAATTATGTAATTTTGAAAATAATAATCATAAAAATAATAAGAATAATACAAAATGAAATTAATAATGACGATACCTATAATTAGAAGAAAAAAATAACAATAATTAAGAGAATAATGATAAAACAAAGCAATGACAATGGAAATAGTAATATTAATAGTAATAATGATACAATTTGAATTACTAAAGGAGAAAATTGATAAAAATGTATGTATATGTATGTATGTACAGTTAACAGATGAATTTGTCCCCATACGAATTATCAAACCCGAAGGTATTGTCATTTCTATGTGAAAATTCGATTTTCCCAATATCTTTTATCATTTTAGGTGACATATTCAAGCTTTTATCTAAAGATGTCCGAAAAAGGTCCACATTCGACCAGTCCATCTTTGATTCTACAGTTACGAAAAGTGCACAAACAAAATCAAATAAACGAGGGGTATGAATAGTTCACTTGCTAACTGTATGTATTGTAACATAATTTGTTGTGCTAACATCATCCCTATGTCATTATTGTATTTTTCGCAATTTTTCTGCTTGTTTTAGGTGCTCTTTCATCACCGGTGTTTCAAACATCGCATGTTCTACTACACGAATACTTTAATCATAGGTATGCCGCCGCCAACGCCCTAGCCTCTACTGGAGCACAGGCTGGAGGCATCGTTCTCCCTATTGTGACGTCACACGTACTAATTGCATATGGCGTAGAGGGCGCTCTGCTCTGCCTAGGCGTCATATTCCTGAACTTTGTTGTGATTGCATCATTGCTAAGACCGATTAAGGTGCGTGTAACCGGGGTTGAAGAAGACGCCATAGCAGTAGATACGTCGTGTCCGGTCGATAATCATCCCTCTCGCAATATAAACATTCAAACGCGAGACGAGACAGCTGGCCCGAAACATAAGGGGTTGATTAAAGGGTACCTTTTGCGAACCGGAAGCTGGCTTGCAGATGTGACATACTTTCAGACATTGAGAGCTGAGAAAGTATACTGTACTTTAATTCTCCCCTCCGTATTCTTACATCAAATTGCCTATATCGGATGGGCGCTCTTCATGGTCCCTTATGTCCATTCGTTCGGGATGTCTCCCTCTCGTGAAGCATACCTGCCAGTCACCGGAGCTATCGGTGGTCTCTTTGGGCGATTGACCGCTGGCGGCGTCCTCTACCTCCGCCCCAAATGGGGAAAACGGACTCTGGTATCCGGTACCATCATCTCCTCGGTTGGGCTACTAATATTCGGACTACTCCACAGTCACATATCACAGTTTATCTCTACTTTCTTGGCTGGTTTTGGTCTCTTTGCGACCTTCACGTCTTTTTACGCTATCCTTCATGACTCGGTTGCGAAAGAGAACTTTTCTGGGATCATCGCTTTCACGTCGTTTATTAGGGGGTTCGGTGTGGCTACCGGAGGCTATGCAACAGGTCAGTATAATTCATGATTGTTTAATCGAAAAAGAAAAACGAAACTATGAAAAATCAACCCCCCCTCAAAAAAATAAAATAAAATAAAATTAAAAAAAAAAAAAAACACAAGAGACATACAAAAGAGAAAACCCAACAGAAAAAAAAAAAAAAAAAAAAAAAAAAAGAAAGTAAAAAACAAAATGAAAAAAAAGTAAAAGAAAGAATAATTAAAAATATAAGGAACAAAAAAAAAAGAAAGAGCATCAATAGAACTGGAATATCTCTTCGTTTCAATATAATACTTACAATCCATTATTTGACCTAAATTTACACCCCTTCTCTCTCTCTTTCTAAGTTGCGGCATAAATTTCTATTATAACGCTTTAAAATGGAAATTTTCTAATCTACAAATCAGTTCTGCAATGAAATACAGATTGACCTGATCTCATTTGAAATTAAATAATTTACCAATTAAGTGGATTATTTAAGTGAATACAAAATCGTTTAAGGACCCAATGTTTGCATATTGAAACGTTCATGTAAACTTAAGTGCATGATATGTAAAAATATGCACGGGAATCAAATACTCGTACTAATAAAAAAAGGCATTGTTTCGATACATAAAAGAGAAGACAAAATAATGAAGAAAGGGAGCAATATCAACGATAATAATAATAATACTAAGAAGAAGAATTTAATATGGATTTCCTCTGTTTAATTTTAAAAGATGTTATAGAATGTCTAAATTATATATTTTTTTATTAATCATGTCACAACTCTGTATTATATTTTATCATATTATATTGTATTTAGTACCAAATTAAATATCACTTGAAAACCAAAAAAAAAGAAGAAAGGGGGAGGAGCATGCAGGAGGCAGAAGAACAAAAAGAAGATGAACTAGAAGAAGGAGCAAGAGGAGCAGGAAGAAGAAGAAAGAAGAAATAAAGTAGAATGAAGAGGAAGAAGACGAAAAAAAAGCTGATGGATAGAGAGAGGAGAAGAAGAAAAGAAGAAGATGAAGACGACAAAGAAGAAAATGAATGACAAGAAGAAGAAGAAGAAGAAGTAGGAAAAAGAACATTAGTTATAACATTTATGATCATTCTATATTGACTTTCTCTACAGGACTCATCTTCGAGTTAACGGGTTCATTTGCTGTCGCTTTCCGGGTCCTGGCCTGTATGGATGCCGCAATTTTGATCTTGATTTTCTCCTTCGCCCTCATCAAAAAGATCAACTAGTCGAGAGTGAAATGTGTGCATTTAAGCCATACTGTACTAGAAGAACTACATGTACAACAACGCCCTCTTTAGAGCTCTCTGAGGGAATCCGGGCTAACTCGGCTCAAAGACAACTCGGCCCAGCTGCAAAAACAGTTTTTGTTGTTGGACATTTTAAAGATCAACTAGTCGAGAGTGATAGCTCAGTTGGTAGAGCAATGGTCTCGTATTCTAGCGATACGGGTTCAAAACCATTCGAAACCATTCGAAACCATTGAAAAATATTTTAACTGCATATGTCTTATTTAATATTCACAAAACGTTTATTTTATCCACTTTTTCTTACTGCAATACTTTTTGGAGAAATACTTCTTGTACTCACTCACAAGAATTAAACTATATTACAGAAAAAAGCAATACGTATGTGTACTAATTCAAGTTAAATATCATCCCCACTATTAAAGAAATTAGGTACACTTAAGTTATCATATATAAACAAACTACAAATATGTTCCCTTATGCAAAGATTCAAGTTATATATCATCCCCACTATTTAAAGGTACTATGTCCCTTTTGCAGCCAACCTCAAATTCTGTAGAACTTTGCAGGAATTGTGAATATGTCATGTATGTCCTATCTGTGAAATTTAAACGTTAGCAGTGTCCTCATATTCAAATTATGCAAGGAAACCCGTTTACTTGCTAGACTTCACTGTCAGACACTATTGAGTGACTGACTGGCTTTTTTCTTCTTTGGTAATAACATACATGAAAAGAGTTGTACATGTAAAGGGTACATCAATAACCCACTTCTTGTGATGGCCAAGATTAAACTGATTGAATCTTTGCGTAGCATAAAACGTATGACCATTCATTATAATTGTCTGAAAATCAAGACTATTACTTTTGGGCTCTATAGCCCTAAAGTCGATTTGACAACTAATAGTCGTTATTTTCCCACTCGAAGACATTTTCAAGCCCCACCTTTTTTAGGGAAGTTCTAAATTAGTATTATCTTTCAAATGCAGTTGGAATTTAACTTTTTCATTTTGTTGGCCTGCAAATGGGACATAGTACCTTTAAGAAATTATGTACACTTAAGTTATTATATAAACAAATTACACATATGTTTCCTTATGCAAAGATCCAATACTCACACTTTGCCTTTATATTTAATGAATATGTTTATTTTAAAACGCGGCTATACTATTGTGAACAGGAGGAATTAAATCATCAACTCAGCTCTCAATTAACATAAGAAAAAGAGGATCATGGGGTACCAACAGGCACGGATTGGGCATTGTTTTCTATATAGAGGGAGCAATAAGGTACAAGTAGTGCAGTGGGCCTTTAAATCCTCAGATTCATAATTATCCTACAGGAAATGCAAATAAATAACATATAATAATGATTATTCAAGATACTTACTGAGACATTCGGGTCTGCTTCTTTGGAATAATGTAAAATGTATCCAATTTAATATTTCATTAAATAACACATTCAGGAGGCAATATAAGAAACATTTAATTTGTTCATATTAATAACTTCCAATTTGTTAAATATCTTTTATGTTCATTGTCTAAATTGTATAATAATCATGTAAAGACAAAAAAAATACATAAACTAGGTGAACACACCCTAACAAGCCACAAACCTGGTTTTCATTGTGTTCACCATTTTCCAATTATCCACTTTTGTTTATCTTGTAGTCTGTTAATACTGAATTAATTTATACTCATTAAATGCTATTGATTGAATTGTCATAGTTTTATTATGTTTTTATTGTCCATTAATTGTTTTTTTTTACACATTGTTTTAAATGTGGAATTTGGAAAAAAATGATTTAAATTGAATTGGATGCGCTAGTGCCCTGTGGTAACTTATCCTCATCACCAAGACCGTCTGAGAGGACCTAAATCAGTCGGTCCTCTGTTGCCCAACTAACAAGCATTTTTGCTTTCTTAGCAGTCATGTAAAATAACTACCACACACATTATAACTGTAGTAATCCGCAAAGTGTGGATTAAAGCCATACTGTATGGTATGGTATATGTTATTCATTCACGGTTAAAAACAAATACAACAATTGTACCCGCATTCAGCAAAAGCTGTTTTTCAGCGAGGCCGTGATTACATAAGATTCGAATAGAATATAAAACAATGAAAATACAAATTACAAACAAATATGCAAGTTATAATAAATGAACATATTTACATAAATTTAAGTACAAAATCGAATCATAGTGACAAAGGGAGAAAAAAAGGAAACAAAAGTATCTACGAGATGGAAGAAATGAGCAAATATCTTGAATTTTACTAATCTCAATGTTGTAAGATTAAAAAATATATATAATTCTGAGATCGTTGGGCACGGTATTAAAAAGCTTTGATGCATGGTATAATGGACTATGTTGAAGAAGGGGGATTTGTGAATTAGCATAACGGAACATACTAGAAGCACTGCATGAACCACAAAGTGCTTGCTAGAGCTCTCCGAGGACAGCTGTAGAAGTATGTGCCCTAGTCGCTACATGTTCTATCTGTTGGTTCTCGCATCAAGTCCTCTGCGAAGTGGGAATAGGGACTTTTAGATTCGCACGAAGACAATGGGGATTGCTACGATCGACGTCCTTTTAACGTACTGCCTTAAATGGACATCACATGTATCAGTCCAGAGTCAGAGTGTGCTGAGTAAAAATGAATTAACGCTCCTCCCCCCCCCCCCAATTTAAAAAAAAACATCCTCCTTGAAAAAAATCCTGCGTAGGCCACTGAGTTATCGGGTCTCCAAGTGTGTTCACTAGTACCTGTGTACACCGTTTGGGCGGACAGGGGGCGAGGAGGGCTTTAATTCTTTATGCATTATATATTTGATAAACATTTCACTTACACAAGACCCAGTCTTACTCAGCGTAATTTCCTGAAGTGGTTGCGCCCGCGCCAGTAGACATCAACCCAGCTTCCTCATCTAAACCGCGCGAAGTCTAATTTTCATTTTAGATTGTAAACAAACAACTAAACCCTTGAGAAAGGTCAGAAGCACTCTAAATGCCAAGTGAGAGCATTGGCACGGTCAACTGACGCTACGCGAGCTGAACTGTCCCCAAACTAGTAATTAGAATGGGTTTGGCCCGGGGTTTGGTCGTATAGGGAAGAAGTAGAACTAGTTAATAACGGTTTTAAACTGACTACGGACTGGCTTGGACTGCTTGGAAATGGCAAATTTACCCGATCTGAACTTGACATACAATGATGTAGATGTACAATTGAAGATAATCTGAAAATTTGAGCGAAAACATACCATTATTAATGATACGAATTGGGAAAAACTAATCTGATCGATTCCTCAATTCTCCCAACTAAATTATTACAATTTAATTACATTTCAGGTGAATGTAAAACGTCACAATGCAATGAATTGTCTATATAGGGGTGATTGCCCAGGTCCAAAATACAGCTTCACCACCATACTTTACAGTTGAGTGTGATGGTCTGAAAAGTGTGAGAGTCTATTAAAATAAAACTTTATATAGGCGTATTTAAAGATAAAGATCAGTTCTTGTCATGCGATTGCATTGTGAAAAAAACATTGCGGAATCGATCAGAAAAGGTTGATCATCTAGCATATAAGTATTGGTGTGTACTGCAAGGTTCTGGAATCATCAAAATGATAAGAAATTTGACCCAATCTTGGTAAAGTTACAAGCACCGTACACAGAAAGATGTATAAGGGACTACGCACACGTGCGCGACACGTGCGTTATATCTATCAGGTCGTAATAGATATACTAATTTACTCAATATATCAATAAGTTAGCGGCTTCTCGGCAAAATTGGATCATCACGTAATAGTCAAAACATATTCTTTCACATGATTGGTAATAAGAGCTTCCATTTCATTTTTAAGAGGGGGGGGGGGGACATTTCCAAAACTGGTCTTTACCTTTAAATGGAGTATTAATGCCCTTCCTACTTTCGTTATGGTCATGGAATCCACTCAAGGAAACCAGTCTGCTCGCGCAGACTCCGATTTGAAACATAACCACAAATAATAAAGCTCTACCATTCTCTTGCTGCATCATATCAACTAAGTAAAGCCTTTGCAGTATGCCCTCAGCCTTGTCTCACTGTGCAGATATTGTTACGCACAGCGACTGGCAAGGCTTTTTGTCTGCAAACTATCAGGACATCTGCTTGGTACAAGTAGGCCTGCGGCAAAGACAGTATGATATGTTTGCGAGATCACGTTTGGAGACTTATCCCCATATTTCCACAAAGTAGGCAAAGTCCAAATGAGAGCTGGGTGTTATTTCCTGTTAATTTGAACTCTCATGATCTTTCTTTCCTCATCCGGGAGTAGAGGTCACCTTAGATGATCTAGGGATCAACAAAGTCTACAAAAATCCCAGGGAACTATTAGCGAGCTATACATTATATTTAAAGAGAGAGAGAGAGAGAGAGGGGGGGGGGGGAGAAAGAGTAATGAAATATTGCCTCTGACATAGTCTACGTAGTCAAAACAAATTAATATTGGTCATATTCCTTTAATATTGAGTGTTATGGTAATTCAGTTTATTTTACATCATAAAAAAACACATTATGAATCATAAGTACAGAATAAATAAAAGGCCAGGACCATTAACAAGCAACTTGCGCTTGTACATGAGGTACCTGCCAAGGTAAATACATTATTCAATTAAATAGCGAACTTATTATGTAAATAAATGTTCATTAAGACGAAGACAGAAAAAGAGCGCCCATCAATTATCAGCAGGTAAATCAACCGTGCATGTATATACATACACCCACAATCACACACAAACACACAAGAGCGGTACAACAAAAAAGGAGAGTTCAGAATGAGAAAGAGAAGAAAGGGAAGCGATGAGAATGAACCAGCCGTTTTGTCATTTGTAAGTATAGCGTAGCAGAGCGCCTATTGATTTCGAAAGAATCTAACTTTGTAGGTGATCTGCCGCTTAGCGTAGCAGAGCACATATTGATTTCGTCAGAATCTTTCTATTTTTCTCCACTTTTCTGTATGGATTTTGTTCGCTTTATATCACATGATAGACATAGTTAATGATACAGTCAATTACATTTTCACGACAGGTGCCATATGCATGATTATTTTCCCCATTTTGTTTTGATTTTTGTTAGCCACTTAAAAGGAGGGGGTGGAGGGCAGGGGCACGTAGCGGCTGTGCCCCCGCCAGTTCCAAAAAGTTACCTATATTTTGCGGGGAACTGTTTACAGACAAACATTGTGTCTTTAACTGTGTTAAACAGTTTTTTTCAAATCGTCAGAATAATTACGTATCGATCTGAACTTTCGGCCTGATGCACAAATACCAGAAATATTCACATCATGGGAAGAATATAATGCCTAAGTTCTGGGAAAAGTAATTGTCGATTAAAAATTATATATGCTTATAGCAAGGACAATTGCCAAAACAAAACCTAAACACAAACATAAAAAACGAAGGCAATGTATCCCTGTCTGACATTTGAAGGTAACAAGAAAAGCAAGCATCATAACTGCAAAACTAGTAATGGATCCAAATCAGTGGTCATAAAAAAATAATTATGTTACATATTCAAGTTTTACATTTAGGGCTTACTACTATAATGAGGATTCATTGCCCCTTAAAGATACTATGTCCCTTTTGCAGCCAACCTCAACTTCTGTAGAACTTTGCAGGAATTATGAATATGTCATGTATGTGCTATCTGTGAAATTTAAATGTTAGTAGTGTCCTAATATTCATATTAAACAAGGAAATCCGTTTACTTGCTAGACTTCACTGTCAGACACTATTTAGTGACTGACTGGCTTTTTTTCTTCTTTGGTAATAACATACATAAAATGAGCTGTAAAGGGTCCATAGCAATTGTCTACATCAATAACCCATTATTATTATCTTTCAAACGCCGTTGGAATTTAACCTTTTCATTGTTTGGGCCTGCAAATGGGACATAGTACCTTAAAAGGAGTTGCATGGTTGCATGGCCCCCCTTTTTTTGCAGAAAGTACCTCTTTTTTTATTGGTGCATCCCATTCATCCACAGCCCCTGCAGTGCAACATTGAAACCCGTCACGAATACGTATCTCTGTAATGTTATTCCATGCGAGCAAGGCATGGTTACATTCATTTTATATCCTGGACTTTCATCGCGTTCAACTAGACTTGCTGACGCTCTGTGTTATTACTTCCTCGTATGCTGCTGCCTGTCTCAGGGAGTGGCTTTTTAGAATTGTTATACTTTCTAAACTCGAGCAAGTTACATCGCATTTGGCGAGCGAGGAGATTTCAAAAGAAGCAAAATCGGACACTTCAGTATTTGGCTGGAACCGTGATTCGAAAGTTTTTGGTTTAATTTTTCTTCATTCTCACAGTTTACACCACTTTGAGACGTTTATAGAACGTCTTACTAGTTGAGCAATGTTTTAGTTCACGGATTATTATTACGGACCACAAACTTATCCAGTTCTTTATAGTTCATATATTATTCACTTATCATTACGTCGAAATAACTCATCGTGCACCTACACCAAAGGCTTTAAATGACGTGATTGACCTGGACGTAATGGCCTACTGATAGATTATACACAAAACGTGAGTAGTTCATACTGTTTCATATTTTGGAGGAAAAATAATCATATGTACTCATAGCATAATAATTATTGACGTGTAGAAGCAACAGTAGTAGGAATAGCTATATGTTCAAGAGAAAGTTTCGACTACATAGACGTTTTTCTCCTTCTTCTTTTCTGGTGAATTCTTTATCTGAGCACGCTTGCAAACACTCTATCAAAGGTGAAATATAAAAAAAAAACACCAGCATCTAGTCTATTAATATTAGGCTATGTAAATCAAATTCCTAGTTGCTAAGATGGCCGCCGAGTATATACGTGATATTAGGCAGGGCTCCCTGTTAATTTATGTTTCTGTGGAAGTACTTCTAACTTCTCATATTTAATATTTCTTGTCTGCAGCAAAGTATTTGGGGTAAAAATAATAAAGAAGGAAATGATGGCTCATTGAATAAAATAATTGAAAATTAAGTAGATCTATAGAGTTTATACTAAAATGAAGTAAACATAATTTGTTTTTTTGTTATTAGGATATAATTATGTTGGTGAGTAGTTTCTAGGTTAAAAAGTAGCTTAAACATAATAACAAAACCGCAATTGAGTATTTGTATATGCATACTGTCTATTAAAAGATCAGAGCGCTTTGTTATTGTAATATAATTGGTGTGTGTGTGTGTGTGTGTGTGTTGTGTGCGGGCTTGTACATGTGGCTTTGGGAGGCGGTTGTGTTTTAATGAATATGAGAGAATCAAAGCATAACAAATCGGAACTAATTTCCGAAAAATGCCTCCGCCACACGTAGCGAATACCAAAGGTATTTTATTTTGGCGTTGTCCGTCCGTCTGTAATTTATAAGAGCGCTTTAGCAACGCGACGGAAGGCAAAGACGACGGGAGAAACCACTCAACCGAGAACGTGCTGCACTATGCTCCCGTCTTCATTTGTAACTTGTATATAGAGTTCTTTTGCAAACACGACCGAAGGCAAAGACGAGGTGTTCGAGCCCCCGAGTCCAGCCGTTCTTCAAGCCCTGACATGAAGGCCTCTACATAAGCATATTTTTCGCCCGAATTTAAACTTAGGAATTCTATTTTTCCTACAAACGCATACAAAGGTATGACTTAAACATAAATTGAGAAAAAATACCGGAAAATCTTCATTTCAGCAACATTTGTAAATCACTGGTATCGAATAAGAAATACCCCCTCCCCCATCAGTACAACAGCGCTCAGGGGCTCATGTCTTCTCACGGTTACCCCTATAACAAAACACACACACGCTTTCCCATCCTCTCACAATATTTACACGATATCGCTATTATAAAAACTTCCATTGATAAATTTAGATGGCATGCGGAATGTTTAGGAAATTTAATTCCTGTTAACTTTTCCCTTTTTTTGGGGGGGGGGGGGAGGAAGGGGGTTCCCCCCCCCTGCCCACCCCACTTCCGGCAACTATAGTATCCAAGCAACCCTGCAACAAACAGCTAAGCTTGGAGGGGTGGTGGCCGTTTATTGTATGGTAGGGTTCTTCTCCAAAGTTCTGGCCGTATTGCACTCTTGCGCACAACATACAGCTTATTCAGCTGGCGAGTCGTCGGCAACGCGCTGCACTAAAATTGGTGACATTTTACCACTTGTCAAACTACTTATGTAGGAAACTCGGATAAATTAAGTTCACATACCTAGTTTTCTATCATTTTCTGGTTTAAATAACGACACTCAAGACCAAAATCAACTCCAACAAAAAAAATCCAAAAAAAAAAAAATCAAAACATAAGAATACAAATAAAGCTTGGGAACCGCGGGTTATTTCAAGCAATCTACTGCACGCTGCACCATTTGACACTGATGGGAATGACCACTCATGACATTTTTTATAAACTACAATAATGTTTGTTTAATTTAAATAAAAGTTCCCTGTTAAATTTACTTTAAAATGGTAGTTTGAAACATAAAATGAACTTTTATATTTTTGTTCACAATTAGAGTTCTGACTATATGCTTTTTTCTTTCAAATGTATTTTTAGATCTTTATCTAATATATTATAGGTTTTTATTGTTTATATTTGACTAAAAGATATCAACAAACAACACACACAAAGGACGGGAGCAAATACAGTGCTTACGAGACGAGAAGCTATAAATAATTGTATTACTTGGCTATTGTGTGGAAGAATACGAAAAGCAGAAATGTCCTGTGAACATAATAGCACTTCAAATGGTTCACGCATAATTGATTTCTTGTATAGTGTAGTCAGGTAATAATAAAATATTGATATTGACACTCATATAATTAGTTTTCGAGACATTACATATTTCAATTTCTTTCGCTATTGGCGCACAAAATAACTGGTACACAATTACAATAAATCGTTCTCTCACTCCTTCCTTCAACCATCAAATCTGTCATTCTATTTTTCTCTGTCTGTCTCCCGAACCTTCTCTCTCTCTCTCTCTCTCTCTTTATCACTCACATTCACTCAAACACTTTATAACTTAATCACTCCCTCGCTCTCACCCTCTAACACCTAACACAAGTCCCCCCCCCCCCCTCAATTTTTTTAGGGTGGGGGGGGGGGGGGGATCGTCCCCCCCCCCTCAAAATTTGAAAAAGTGCACCAAAAAATATGTAAAGCAAATACTGACTAAAGACTGCAACACACTTTTAGGCTCTGGAGGCCCCAAGAGTGCAGTGTTTAGACAAATAAACATGCAAGAATCTTCTCTCTCGGTAGCTACGCTCCCTCGCATAATATCCTTCAAAATTCACAAGTAAATAACGAAAAAATTGAAGTGTGAAAAAAGTATATTGCTTGTTTTTATACTATAGTTTTGCTAAGAAATGTAATTGTATATTGCAACAAAACTTCAAAATCATGTGAGGGGGCAGTCTCTTGAGTCACTTTGACCCCCTCTCATTCACTTTGCTCCCTTCGATACCAGTGATTTACAAATGTTGTTGAAATGGCTGAGCTTCCCTGGGCTTCCGGGGCTCTGCCCCCTTGACCCCACCGAGGGCCATAAGGCGGCCCCTGGATACTCACCTGATCGTAATTTAATGCCTAAAACCCCTGAGCTTCTGGGGGCTCCGCCCCCTGGACCCTACTCTAATAAGTGACCTGCATGCCAGTGTCACAAATAAGGTATCAAAATATGCTCGTCTGACCGTAATTAAATGCCTAAAACCCCTAACGTTCCAGGGTACTCCGCCCCCAGGATTGTCATCTGACCTTGATGAACGCCTAAAACCCCTGAGCTTCATGAGGCTCCGCCCCTTGACACCGCCGGGGCTTGGCCCATGGACCCCACGCCAATTTACGCTCCACTTGACTTTGCTTTGCTCTACCTGATCGTTAATACTTTAGCCCACCCCCCAAACGTTTTTGCTCATTACGCCAGTGCTCCCTCGTCCCTCGCATGTCGCCCCCCCCCAGTCATGAAAATAAATCGCCGCCCCTGCTCATTAATTTCTATCTCTCTCTTTCAACTGTTCTTTTTTATATTCATATTTACTAATTCAACAAACACACTCTGGTTTCGGATGCAGCGGAAATGATCTACGGAAATGGCAGTCATGGCAGCGTTTTGCCCATGTGTTCTGCCCAGAAAGAATAGTAATGCATTCTTCACATACACATTGACACGAACACAAGCCTGCACCCTTCTTGTGTGTGTGTGTTTGTGCGTGCGTTTGTGTTTCCAGGCAAACGTGGACGTTCATTATAATACACACCTTCAAACCGTGGACACTCGCCAAATGCGGACGTCCTCGGTGAAAAAAAACTGAAGCAAAGGGATTAGATAGTGTTTGGTGTGTCCGAATTAAATTATCGCATCGATCCAAGGAAGTCCGCGGTATCCTGTGCTAAATCATACATAAAGTGTGTAAAGGATCTGCCGTGTGTCATATTTCACCGCCTGACACGATAGAGGAGACCCTAAAGCCCTCTAGTGGTTCTTCGAGGCCAGTCCGCGGTCGGGCATCTTTCGCGCGCCCCAGGTTTTTCGCGGCAATTTCGGTAGCTAGTACAGTGGCCGTGCAGTATGCGCGTGGACGTGGCCACGTCCACGCGCATACATGCAGATCACGATTGGAAAAGCTAGCTGCACTGAACAACTGACAACAACAGAGAGAGGTGAGTAAGTATTTTATGCATGTACTTGTTTTAATTACATTAACTTGGACGAGATCACAACCCAGGGTTGACGGCAGGCCATAGGCTTATTTACTAAAAACAAATAATTAGACTAGTCTATAGACCTCTATAACGGCCCAACGGCAACGTGGTACTCCTACGTAGCATCCATGCATTTTAAACCAGGACCGATTAGGCCTATGCATGACTAGATCTATCATCTAGATCATGAGTATGGACAAAGAAAATGACGTCCCATTTGCATGGAGTATTCATTTTTTCCGGAATTGAAGAGGCTCTTTTCATCCTAAATGTATGCGACAGCTCCCGTATTGTATACTGTTGCATGGAATTGGAAGATCTGTTGTGGTTGTTTGTTTTTGATCATGAGAGTTACATTCTTTTGCACATGGTTGTGATGGAAAACGGGTTTTTATGTAGTGCAGTAGACATTACTGGACAACGGGGTTACAACTTGTTCTAGGGTGAGTTCTTTAATTATGGTGTAGCATGATGGTCATGACGATCAGTAGGCCTAACTTTCAACGGAGCTAGATCTAAATCTAGGTCTAGATCTAGGCTAATTCCGAAACAAGTTTAATTTAACTTCCAAAAAGGGCCTAGACTCTAGATCTACTCCCTAGCTCTAGAGTTTAGACTAGATCTAGAACTAGACTAGTCTAGAGATAGTAGAGTCTAGACATCTATGATCTAGATCTAGATGTAGACCCTAGGTAATAAATATAATCAGCGTTTGTGTTTACAGGCAAACGTGGACGTTCATTAGATATAGATTCTAGATCTAGATCTAGTCTAGATCTAGAACTAGATCTACACACCTTCAAACCGTGGAATGCACCTCCCAAATGCGGACGTCCTCGTTGAAAAAAAAGGCGTAGGCCTAGACCTAGATTCTAGTAGAATATACTGCTTGGCGGCGCTATTAAATTATCGCAGCGATCGAGGAGGTCCGTGATATTCTGTGCTAAATCAAACTCAAAGTGTGAGGCTTAATCCAACTTAATAATTAGACCCTAGCAATTATATAAAAGTCATATTGCACGCTAAGAAATCGATATCTAGCGCAGCGTACGCGTATCTAGCTAGATATAGATCTAAAGCGGGGAGCGGAGTATTATTAGAAAACAATTTTTTGTTAACTTTTGCCTTGGAGTTAGGCCTAGCTGTTTTGACTTATGGATTCTATAATGAAGCCATGAATTTCAGCTGTCTGATGTATGGATTTTATTTTTACTCGAGTCAAGGCAAGTGGAATCCCGTGGACTTTTTGGTAAGCCTGCAAGGCCGCAGGGTCTTATCTTTCCATTTTCTAGAACCAACATGAACATAATATACTCTAGATATAACTCTCGTAGACTCTAAACTTTTGTTTGTTTTGATTTTCATGTGTCGGTATTTTATAAAACAAATAACGCACTTGACCCTGTTGTGCGTAATGTAAATGCAGTGTACGCTCGGTTTTTCCAGATGGTGCGCCCTGTGAACTCGCCGCAAGCAGCTCGTTGCACAGAGGCGGCACCAATCTAAAGAAACCTCGCGTGTACTGTAAGGCTGTGAATAACCGTGTAATGAGGTACTCGAGTACACTTCCAGGCTTACAGTCAAATAGTCGGACGCCGTGTTTTCTTTTATAATAAAAATTATTTAAAAAAAAAAATTACCACCATACTATGGTAGAAGACTAGAAGTATACCGAAAACTCAACTTATTTTACCTTGAGTTCCAGTTGAAGGCGCTGATTCAATAATAATAATTGTAAACAATGCTGTTTTTAAAACCAAAGATGACTTGACCTCCGAGTCCAAACAGAAATCCGGACATTTGGTCCCAGTTTCTGAGTGGTGAGTTGACAGTGATTGAGCTGGAAACATTTTTACCCACGATACCATGCTAGCGCTAGCTCCCGGGCACGGGTAAGCGTCGGCCTGGACAGTGCAAATGTCATGTCGTATTCAGATATATTGTGTAAAAATGTCTCTCGATCATTTAAGAATGTCAAATTCAGTTCTCAACACGAGAGGTACATGTAAATGTAACTTGACTTATGCTCAGTCAGAAATGTCAACCCCTTATAACACGTTTAATAGGTAACACGTCTATGGAGAGCATAATTGTTGTGTGAACCCTTCAGTAGCACCCTTTATTTTTCCTCGGCCATGACATTTTTAATTTCACCTTCAAATTTTTTTTGGAAAAATTTGCCAAGTTCAAATTCAGAATAGAACTTGTTGTTGGTTTAAAATGGTTTACCCTGACCTTCACATTTGAGGATCTCAATATTTTGAGCACCAGAGCTCTAGCTCTCCTTAACAACATTTCAGGACCTCGATTTACATACTGAGCTCTTTAGTACTACTTGAAATACAGATGTGCAAAGATAGAGCTCCTTGTTCAGCACCTTAGTAAACTAAGGAGAGAGATCAACAGAGCTCCTGATTTTTTTAGAAATGAAGGCCTGTAAAAAAAATCACTGTTCGATTTCCCCTGTGTTACCAAATGCTCACTAAATTTTCAACAATTTATTATATCTTGTCTATTTCAGGATTTGATAGCACTCTGACAGGGAATAATTAGCCTTTTGACCCCCCCCCCCCCCCCTGACTGGGAAAGTTTGCCAGAGATCGGGAAATTTGCCCCTTAGAGCGGACAGGCCTGGTACACCCCTGAGCATGTTTATAGGATACTGAATGGTAAATAGGCCTAATGGGTAGGCACAGCAAAGAGAACAGAAGAGCATACCTAAAGAGAAGAAAGGTAAAAATCAGAGAAGTGAAATTAGCTCAGGAAGATAATCACACAAGTCACATTCAAGTTGATAGCCCGGCAACAAGAAGCCATATTGTTACTGAAGATAACAGCCATTCTAACAGTCACAGCCATACCCTCTCATCATCATCGTCGTCTCTATTTCCTACATGGACATCAGCATCACTTCCATCAACTCGTGGACAGATTTGTGTGAATACTGCAAAATCAATTTGCACCAGTAAAGCCTCTTCAACAACAGCTGCAATTTTGCGAGGTGAAATCCCTAAAAAAGTATCAAATGACATTTTGATGACAAAGTGGAATGAACACAGATTGCTGTATAAACAATTGACTCTTGTCAAGAGAAGATTAAACGTGATAGAATATGGAAAAAGAGGTCAGATGCTTAATCAGATGGGAGTCGATATGAAAAGATGAACAACAATAATTTAAGGTGTGTATTTTGGAATTTACTGACCATTCACATTTAGTGGACAAATTCTCAAATGCTATAAATATTGCTTAAAAATGTGTCGCCTGTCAGCTGATCATCCATACTGTATTAGCACGAAGACTGAGGAATATGACACTTAACAAATAAGTGATCATTTATTAATATCTTGTTGTCATCTTCCACATTTTTTCTACTTTTTGAGTGGGGATAATATCATGCGGTACAAACATTTCCTGGTCTTCACTAGTGGTATCTAAAATGTGATAAGACTGGCAAGATACTGAAGTACACTGAGCTTTGTTAAGCCAGGATTATACTCAGGCGTTTTTTACGCCAGTGGGAGACGCCGCTGAGGCTTTCACGAAGGCTTTGGTGACTTCAGCGTCTCCGAAAAAAATGCCAGCGACACAGACGCTGCGGAAAGCGAGAAAATTCAAAATGTTGAACTTTTTCTTTCTCCACCGCGACAGACAGAGTGTTTGAGGTCACATGATCTTGTGCACATTTCATAAAAGAGTTTGGTGAAAATCCCCAAAGCCAGCGAATTTGAGTTGCTTTGTGTTTTGAGTGGGGCTAAACATAGGCAGTGGAATGAAAATATGTGTTTATTTCATTTTAAGGCAGCTCCATAAGCTATGGTTAGTTGCACATATATCCTTACAAGTGGCAAAGAAGAAAATCTGCCAATTAAAGCCCCATGGTAATACTAATTAGTAATATTATCAGGTTTTATCAAGTCAATGAACAAGTATAATTTCTATTAATATTTAAGCTGCATGTTTTGACGTTCCTACAAATGTATCTGAGGCTGCTTTTAAGCCGATCTTGAAATTGCAACTAAATGAGTGCGAAGACTGAGGAGAGACGCTTACAAATGCTTTAGTGATCATGTGTAATACATGTAGATAGAACATAGCTAGTATCTTGTTGTCATCTTCTATCTTAAAATTTCAGTTGCCTTTTGAGTGTGGCTACTATCAGGTCATGCGGAATGAACTTTCCCTGACCTTCAGAGCTGATCTTGAAGGGGCATATTAGAAATGAGTGCGAAGATTGTGGCAAGCTAGAGACCAAGCGCAACTTTATAGATCATGTATCAGAATAGAAAGTAATCATAAAATAGTTAGTGTCTTGTTGTCATCTTCGATCTTTGAATTTGAGTTGCTTTGTATTTTGAGTGGGGCTAAACATAGGCAGTGGAATGAAAATATGTGTTTATTACATTTTAAGGTGGCTCCATCAGCTATGGTTACTTTTGCACAGAATTCCTAACACGTGGCAGTGGATGTGTGTTGATAAGAAAAGAAAATCTGCCAATTAAAGCTCATGATAATATTTACTAATTTGTCAAATAATCATTAGGTTTTATCAAATCACTGAAAAAGTATGTGTACCATACTCCATTTTTTTAAACTAATTTTTAAGCTGCATATATATGTTTTGACGTTCCTACAAATGCATCAAAGCTGATTTTGAAATTGCAATTAAATAAGTGCGAAAACTGGAGTGAGACGCTTACAAATGCTTTATTGATCACATACAAGTAATAGATAGAATATAATTATGTGATATTAAGTATCTTGTTGTCATCTTCTATCTTAAAATTTCAGTTGCCTTTTGAGTGTGGCTACTATCAGGTCATGCGGAATGAACTTTCCCTGACCTTCAGAGCTGATCTTGAAGGGGCATATTAGAAATGAGTGCGAAGATTGTGGCAAGCTAGAGACCAAGCGCAACTTTATAGATCATGTATCAGAATAGAAAGTAATCATAAAATAGTGAGTGTCTTGTTGTCATCTTCGATCTTTGAATTTGAGTTGCTTTGTATTTTGAGTGGGGCTAAACATAGGCAGTGGAATGAAAATATGTGTTTATTACATTTTAAGGTGGCTCCATCAGCTATGGTTACTTTTGCACAGAATTCCTAACACGTGGCAGTGGATGTGTGTTGATAAGAAAAGAAAATCTGCCAATTAAAGCTCATGATAATATTTACTAATTTGTCAAATAATCATTAGGTTTTATCAAATCACTGAAAAAGTATGTGTACCATACTCCATTTTTTTAAAACTAATTTTTAAGCTGCATATATATGTTTTGACGTTCCTACAAATGCATCAAAGCTGATTTTGAAATTGCAATTAAATAAGTGCGAAAACTGGAGTGAGACGCTTACAAATGCTTTATTGATCACATACAAGTAATAGATAGAATATAATTATGTGATATTAAGTATCTTGTTGTCATCTTCTATCTTAAAATTTCAGTTGCCTTTTGAGTGTGGCTACTATCAGGTCATGCGGAATGAACTTTCCCTGACCTTCAGAGCTGATCTTGAAGGGGCATATTAGAAATGAGTGCGAAGATTGTGGCAAGCTAGAGACCAAGCGCAACTTTATAGATCATGTATCAGAATAGAAAGTAATCATAAAATAGTGAGTGTCTTGTTGTCATCTTCGATCGTTGAATTTGAGTTGCTTTGTATTTTGAGTGGGGCTAAACATAGGCAGTGGAATGAAAATATGTGTTTATTTCATTTTAAGGCAGCTCCATAAGCTATGGTTAGTTGCACATAATATATCCTTACAAGTGGCAAAGAAGAAAATCTGCCAATTAAAGCCCCATGGTAATACTAATTAGTAATATTATCAGGTTTTATCAAGTCAATGAAAAAGTATAATTTATATTAATATTTATAAGCTGCATGTTTTGACGTTCCTACAAATGTATCTGAGGCTGCTTTTAAGCCGATCTTGAAATTGCAACTAAATGAGTGCGAAGACTGAGGAGAGACGCTTACAAATGCTTTAGTGATCATGTGTAATACATGTAGATAGAACATAATTATGTGTTCTAGTATCTTGTTGTCATCTTCTATCTTAAAATTTCAGTTGCCTTTTGAGTGTGGCTACTATCAGGTCATGCGGAATGAACTTTCCCTGACCTTCAGAGCTGATCTTGAAGGGGCATATTAGAAATGAGTGCGAAGATTGTGGCAAGCTAGAGACCAAGCGCAACTTTATAGATCATGTATCAGAATAGAAAGTAATCATAAAATAGTGAGTGTCTTGTTGTCATCTTCGATCTTTGAATTTGAGTTGCTTTGTATTTTGAGTGGGGCTAAACATAGGCAGTGGAATGAAAATATGTGTTTATTTCATTTTAAGGCAGCTCCATAAGCTATGGTTACTTTTGCACAGAATTCCTAACACGTGGCAGTGGATGTGTGTATTGATAAGAAAAGAAAATCTGCCAATTAAAGCTCATGATAATATTTACTTATTTGTCAAATAATCATTAGGTTTTATCAAATCACTGAAAAAGTATGTGTACCATACTCCATTTTTTTTAAACTAATTTTTAAGCTGCATATATATGTTTTGACGTTCCTACAAATGCATCAAAGCTGATTTTGAAATTGCAATTAAATAAGTGCGAAAACTGGAGTGAGACGCTTAAAATGCTTTATTGATCACATACAAGTAATAGATAGAATATAATTATGTGATATTAAGTATCTTGTTGTCATCTTTTATCTTAAAATTTCAGTTGCCTTTTGAGTGTGGCTACTATCAGGTCATGCGGAATGAACTTTCCCTGACCTTCAGAGCTGATCTTGAAGGGGCATATTAGAAATGAGTGCGAAGATTGTGGCAAGCTAGAGACCAAGCGCAACTTTATAGATCATGTATCAGAATAGAAAGTAATCATAAAATAGTGAGTGTCTTGTTGTCATCTTCGATCTTTGAATTTGAGTTGCTTTGTATTTTGAGTGGGGCTAAACATAGGCAGTGGAATGAAAATATGTGTTTATTACATTTTAAGGTGGCTCCATCAGCTATGGTTACTTTTGCACCGAATTCCTAACACGTGGCAGTGGATGTGTGTTGATAAGAAAAGAAAATCTGCCAATTAAAGCTCATGATAATATTTACTAATTTGTCAAATAATCATTAGGTTTTATCAAATCACTGAAAAAGTATGTGTACCATACTCCATTTTTTTAAAACTAATTTTTAAGCTGCATATATATGTTTTGACGTTCCTACAAATGCATCAAAGCTGATTTTGAAATTGCAATTAAATAAGTGCGAAAACTGGAGTGAGACGCTTACAAATGCTTTATTGATCACATACAAGTAATAGATAGAATATAATTATGTGATATTAAGTATCTTGTTGTCATCTTCTATCTTAAAATTTCAGTTGCCTTTTGAGTGTGGCTACTATCAGGTCATGCGGAATGAACTTTCCCTGACCTTCAGAGCTGATCTTGAAGGGGCATATTAGAAATGAGTGCGAAGATTGTGGCAAGCTAGAGACCAAGCGCAACTTTATAGATCATGTATCAGAATAGAAAGTAATCATAAAATAGTGAGTGTCTTGTTGTCATCTTCGATCTTTGAATTTGAGTTGCTTTGTATTTTGAGTGGGGCTAAACATAGGCAGTGGAATGAAAATATGTGTTTATTACATTTTAAGGTGGCTCCATCAGCTATGGTTACTTTTGCACAGAATTCCTTACACGTGGCAGTGGATGTGTGTATTGATTAGAAAAGAAAATCTGCCAATTAAAGCCCATGGTAAAATTTACTAATTAGTCAATTAATCATAAGCATATACATGTACATGTAATTATGTGATAGTATTAAGTATCTTGTTGTCATCTTCTATCTTAAAATTTCAGTTGCCTTTTGAGTGTGGCTAATATCAGGTCATAAGGAATGAACTTTCCCTGACCTTCAGAGCTGATCTTGAAGGACATTATCTGAAATGAGTGCAAAGAGACCCAACTTCCCAAGTGCAGCTTTATTGATCATGTATCAGAATAGAAAGTAATCATGCAATAGTGAGTGTCTTGTCAGCTATCTTTGAGTTGCTTTTTTGAGTGGGGCTAATTCCAGGTCCTGTAGAAAATCACACCATTATGATTTGTTGTTAAATGAGAATTAAACAGATTTTCTGTTTTCCAAATATTATATTTAAATTTAAATTTAAAGTGTCAAAAGTGCCACCTATTTCACAGTATTAGGGATCCTTAAGGTGTGTTTCTAGATCCTACCTTGAGCATCAATGCACTGGCAGTCAGATGACTAGGAAGCTTCATTATGTGAACATTGTGTAACGTTTATAGTCAAATGGAGACTTTAGGCTAACTTTATTAGGCTTACCAGTTGATCACCGCTATGTATACCGGTAATGTTTTGCATATCAACTTGGGACTTAGGAGCCAACTGTGATCAGGTCCTCAGTTTGCTAGGACCAGATGATAAGAACACGTTCATATGTGTAAATTGTGTAAACTAAAGTTTGCAAGTCAAATACTTTAGGCCAATGTTTGCTCTGTTTCCAGGTAAACTTATATGCCATGATAGGCCAATGTGTAATGTTTTGCATATCAATTATTGACTTATGGGCAATTATAATCAGGTCCACAGTTGGCTTGGGTCAGATGACCAGGAAGCATCCTCACGTGTAAATTGTGTAAACTGAAGTTTGTAGGTCAAATGGGGACTTTTGGCCAACTTTACTTGGCTCATCAGTTGATCAGGGCATGATGACTCGTCAAAGGACCGCTATGTATAATGCAGGGCTTTTCAACCTGCGGCCCTCGGGACCATTTTGTGCAGCCCGCGAGACCTTCATGACAAAATAGTTTTAAAGCTATCAATCAATAATATGCAAATTTCATGTTCATTAAATCGACATCCATGTATTTTTGGTATTTGCAATACTACTCGTATGCATGCCCCCTTTTTATGACAGAAAATGGCAAAAAATACATTTGGCTTGAAAATAAGTTGCACAAAGATATTTCCCCTTGAACCTGGTTCACACGATTGCAGCCCGCGGTTGTTGAAAAGCCCTGGTATAATGTTTTGCATATCAACTTGGGCCTTACTAGCCAACTGTGATGAGGTCCTCAGTTTGCTAGGACCAGATGATGAGGAAGCATCAACATGTGTTAATTGTGTACTAAAGTTTGCAGGTCAAATGGGGACTTGGCCAACCAACTTTGCTAGGTTCCCCAGTAGAGTTATTATTATATAGGCCATGATTGGCAAATCATACTGTTTTGCATATCAAGTGGTGACTTATGGGCAATTTTAATCAGGTCCTCAGTTGGCTTGGGTCAGATGACCAGGAAGCATCCTCACGTGTACATTGTGTAAACTGAAGTTTGCATGTCAAATGGAGACTTTTGACCAACTTTACTGTTGCTAAGCAAAACATTAAATACAAATATATTACTTAGTGGTCCTTTGACGAGTCATCATGGTCCTGATGAACTGGTGAGCTGAGTAAAGTTGGCCTAAAGTTCCCATTTTACCTGTAAACTTTAGTTTACACAATGTACACATTAGTGCCCTGCGGGGCAAGACTTTCTTCTACCCCGACCCGGCACTACCCCAGTTTCATCAGCCCCGACCCGTAATTTTTCACCCTACCCAGAAAGTTTTTTTCTTGGACCAGACCGGACTGGACCGGGCATTTTTGCAGGGGTGTGATTTCTCTGGTTTTCTGGATTTTGAAATTTGATTTTTGTTTTTGTGGATTTTGTTGGTGTTGATTTTTTAATTTCTTTCTCTTAAAAGTGTTTAAAGCCTCTCCAAATGTCTAGTAAAATCCATAAAAGGGGTGGGGTTACCCCTTTCCTGGACCCCGGCGGTGAGGATGCTCGCTTCGCTCTATATTTGGATCTTCCTGGATTTTTTTCCAACCCTCAATCACACCCCTGATTTTTGTCACGGCCCGTAAACGTATGTCTATTTTGAAAATTATGCGTAAAATCACAATTTACATTCTGTAATAGGCAGTTTTTATTCTGAAATAAGCATATTCAACAAAAAAATAAATTACAACAATTTCAACGGAATACATCCATTGTGAAATGCTGATGGTTTTTATTTAGTTTTGGGGTGGTTATATTGAGTTTGGACTAATTTTGTTTAAAAATCAAAATTTACCCGAATGCAAATTCAACCCGCCCATGGACTGCCCCGAAAATGTTTGCCCCGACCCGGACAGGACTGTAAATTTGACTAAAAATCCTTACCCGACTTGGGTTTTGGTCCAGGTCGGTCCGGGGACATTCGGGGTTTCTGGGTGTTTCGTATGGCTCTAGTACACGATGCTTCCTCAACATCTGGTCCTAGCCAACTGAGGTTCTCATCACCCCAGAATCCACAGTGATATTTATTTTCTATTTTCTTGTTGCAGATACTTCCTGTAACTTGTTCGAAATCATGGTAAGTTTGTTTTTGTATTCATTGAACATTTGTTTGAAAATAATTACCATATGAATTGAAAAACAATTTGCAGGGACATGCTATAACTCAAGTCTGCTATGTACAATCATGGGGTGAGGCTACATGCTCTTGAGATGCATTCCTTAAGGGAGCATTTATGATAAATGGGATTTTGTACACTGCTTGTTTTGAAATTAAAGGCCAAAAGTGATTTCTGCATAATTTTGTCAATCATTTGTGACTCGACACAGTCAAATGAGGTGGATGTCGGCATAATTTAATCATTTTGAATTATAACAACATGTTATTTTGATTTAATGTGTTTATATCATGTGAAATGAATATATGCCAAATTTGACTTGCATCTCCAATTCCTTTCCCGAGAATTACAACTTTTCTTTCATTTTTCTATTTATCGGAGTCGACACCAATTAATTACAAGGGTGCTGAATTCTGCACCATCTGTTGTAATCCTTGACCATTAAAAGATGTACGCTTTTAAAAATGATCGTTTAGGTATTTAAAAGTGTTAAAGCGACTACGACGTGAAAATGTCAATTAGCCTCATCCCCAGTGTGCTTTTACCAAAATGTGGATTTTCTTCATTTTCCAGGGGGGGTTGTCATGTTTGTGCTTTTTTTTCTTCATAGATTTTTGAATTTCATCACATTTTGAGTGTAATCAGTGGATAAACCCAAGATAAAAATATGAAGATATTGTCAAATGCCCCTTTAACTCTCAAGAGCACATAACTTTGAATTTCCAATTCAAGGCATTCCAGAAAAGCAATCTGAAATTTATCATAACTCTGGAAAGGAATGTAATAAATTAATGATTTTGGTATCAAAATGATCCTAGACTTGTGGAGAATGCATTACAGGTATTAACAAAATCTGAAGTTGGTCAACGCACATCATCATCAGCCTCATTTACCCGCGTTGGGTCACATTTATTATTCTAGAAAATATTTTTGAATAACATGCTCCCTTAAAGATAAAGTTGAGTTCTGGTCATGTGATTGCATTGTGAAAGAAACGGTGTGGAATCTATCAGAAAAGGTTGATCATCTAGTATATAAGTATTCGTGTGTATTGCAAGGTTCTGGAATCATCAAAATGATGAGACATTTGGCCAAAGCTTGGCAAAGTTACAATCACTGTACACAGAATGATGTATATGGGACTACACGAGCACATGGCGAAAAAAACCTACCCCCCCGATTTTTACGTATTTTATGTCATATTTAGAATATGAAGGCATTTGAAGAGCCATGCTTTTCAGGGAACATGTTTAATCTGATGTTCTTCCACAATGATAACGCTCACAAATTATATTTTACCTCTTCCCAGAACTCAACCTTCTCTTTAAGGAAATGCTCTACCCTATTGGTCATTCAGTCACAAACAAAATATGATAAGCATGGTCTAGTGTGAAGGTTTAATGACAACTAAGTGTGTATTCCTTTTGTTTACACCAATCCGGCCAAGCCATTATTACTGTGGTGTCCCCGCTGTCAAACTGCTGTGTCCCGAGAGAGGGGGTTCATATCCTTTCATGGGATTGATGCATACATAATACAACACAATTGATCTATTGCAATGTGCAATCACGTATTAATTTGCAGAATCAAAATGTACCGTGCTGATTCAGTTGTGGTTCCGTCAACAGAGGGCCAAATACAGTAAACGCTCGACGGGTTGGTGTATAGAATGCATAACATGCACTTCAAACATCTGCTTTATTATTTTTAATTATAGGTATTGAAATGTATAGAGCATTTCATGACTGACCAACATTTTAATGCTCTTCACTTTAATTATTTTAAGAACCATATGACTTGCAAAAGTATAACTGTAATATTTAAATTTGTTGTCACCGCCCTTTAAATCTTTCACAGAAAGTTTCACTGAAACTATAAGTACTGTTAGGCTTTGACGAACGACCATATGCTTTGGGTAGTTTAGTCCGTTACCTTAAGCTTTCTGTTTATTTGATAAACTTATACTGACTGGTGATGAAACATTGCCATTTTGATCTCCTGCTGTATTACTGAGAAATTGCTTTCAAAAAGCTGATTAAATATGATTCAGTTTCATTAGAGTTCTGCTGTCCCATCACTTTGGATGTTACTAAATACTGTACTAACCCCATTATAGTCCCACCTAAATTTACACTGGAATGAACTTGAATTTAGAGGGTGGGATCAAAATCCCATTTTGATCCTAACAAAAAAAAACACAAGCATCAAAATGTCAGCCTTTTCTGACGTAAATGAATTCCAGATATTTTCAAGTGTCAAATGAGGTGTGTGATTAACAAAGATCTGCAAATGAACTGAAGCATAATCACAAGAGAAACTACCAAAACAGTAATAATAGCAAAAACTGCTTGTAACTAGAATTGTCTTCCAGCAAAGAGCTTCTAAGGTGGGATTATAATTGAACATGGGTCTACTCAGGTCAGTATGGCAATAGTCCATAGAATAGATGAAGTCCAGGCAATATCAGCATTACATCTGTGAGAAATTTCTGAAACTTTTGCATGTTGAAAGTACATGTAGGTGTACATGTAGATCATATCGAAGATCTCTATCTTGGTTGCAGTTAATCTTGACTTGAATCAATACCTCATCAAATCATTGACTTGCATGTATTATACAGGAACGATCAAGAAGGCGGGTTTCCCCAGAGCAAGTGGCAAAGAAGTGGTGTCAAATATCACAGGATCAGTCAGGGTTTCAGAAGAAATACATCAACCAATACATTGGTATTTTTTTATCACTGGCATTGTCCCTTTAATGCCATTTTCATCTTCATCTATATTTTGGTTTGTTAATTTCCTAAAACTTCATATATGTTTTGGTTTGGTTCCAAAACTTCGTTATTTTGGTTTGTTTCCTAATTTCTTCGTGTTTTTTGGAAGTTCTCTGAATCTTCATTGATGCGTTGTTTTTTTAGGCAAAAAAAAAAGAGGTTCGTCTCAAGTTCCACAGGTTCAAAACCCAAAGCGCTATGCATTTTTGTTTGTTTTTTGGTTTAGTCTAAAAAAGTTATGCGGGAGTGTCGTGGTCGAGTGGTTTAAGGCGCTTGACTGGAGATGCACTAATATCCTTTGGCAAGATATTAACCTGCACTTGCTACTCTCCACCCAGGTGTTAAATGGGTACCCAGCAGTAGGATGCGGCCGTCATTGTTTGTCAAACAGTTTTTTGAGCATCAAGTAACGCCTGGCTGGAATGCTCCCCAGGGAGTGGAGATCGTGCACAGTGTGTGCGGGCAAGCACTGAATCCTATGACCGGGCTAATAGTATATTTGTAAAGCGCTTAGAGACATTTGTATTTAAGCGCTATATAAAAGCTTAATATTATTATTATTATGCGCTCGTGGAAATTCCTTTTTTTATTGCATTTTTAGCCCACTTTTTTTTCTATTTTTTTGCTGCTTTGTGGCCATATTTTTATTTTTGCATATCAACTGGGGACTTAAGAGCCAACTGTGATCAGGTCCTCAGTTTGCTAGGACCAGATGATAAAGACGCAGTCATATGTGTAAATTGTGTAAACTAAAGTTTGCAAGTCAAATAGAGACTTTAGGCCAAGGTTTGCTCTGTTTCCAGGTAAACTTATATGCCATGATAGGCCAATGTGTAATGTTTTGCATATCAATTATTGACTTATGGGCAATTTTAATCAGGTCCACAGTTGGCTTGGGTCAGATCATGGACCTATTACGGATGGACATTCAACGTGATTCTTTCTTTGATCCAATGATAGTCACCGCCTTCTGATTATGTGCATCTTAATGAGAACATTCGGCTGTTTTAACAATAACGACTGCGTAAGCATTTTCGGGCATTGACAAAGGAGCAGTTTCCCTCTCTTGGGTTTTGTTTGGATGGTGTGCTCTGTAAGAGTATGTCTTCAATAAAAACATCCCCAATGGGGAGCAGCAAAGTTGAAAAGCAGACGATTTTGGTGATATGAAATGTATTATTACTGATCTTGATTCTGTCCCGGCTTTTTGGCGGCGACCATGATGAGATCAAAGTGAAGAAACATTTACGGAATGTTATTGAGACGACATTGACGTAGACAATCACAATGAATTTGTTAAGAAAACGATGAATGTCCATCCGTAATAGGTCCATGGTCAGATGACCAGGATCGACGCATCCTCATGTGTACATTGTGTAAACTGAAGTTTGTAGGTCAAATGGGGACTTTTGGCCAACTTTACTTAGATCTGTGTTTTGGTTTGTTTCCTTATATCAATGCTTTGGTTTGTTTACTGACATCCATGTTTTGGTTTGTTTCCTTATATCCATAATTTGTTTCCTTATTTCCATAGTTTGTTTCCTTATATCCATAGTTTGTTTCCTTACATCCATGTTTTAGTTTGTTTACTGACATCCATGTTTTGGTTTGTTTACTGACATCCATGTTTTGGTTTGTTTCCTTATTTCCATAGTTTGTTTCCTTATATCCATAGTTTGTTTCCTTACATCCATGTTTTAGTTTGTTTACTGACATCCATGTTTTGGTTTGTTTACTGACATCCATGTTTTGGTTTGTTTCCTTATTTCCATAGTTTGTTTCCTTATATCCATAGTTTGTTTCCTTACATCCATGTTTTGGTTTGTTTACTGACATCCATGTTTTGGTTTGTTTACTGACATCCATGTTTTGGTTTGTTTCCTTATATCAATGTTTTGGTTTGTTTCCTTACATCCATGTTTTGGTTTGTCCCCCAACACAGACGTGAAGGTTTGCTCCCTTAAATTGATGTTTTAGTTTTGGTTTGTTTTCTTACATTGTTTTGGTTTGTTTCCTGACACATGTATAAGTTTTGCTTCCTTTCATCGATGTGTTGGTTTGTTTCCACCGTCCATGTTTTGGTTTGCTTCCTTACATCTATGTTTAGGTTTGTCCCCTAATGTATACGTTAAGGGTTGTTTTACAATCAGGGTACATCTTTCGGGGCTAATTCACCCCGAGCCCCCGTGTATTTTTTTCGCTGTTGCTGAAGTCCACAATGTGATCCATAAAAATAATATATGGACTTCCTCAAAAATGGTATTACCATTATGCCAACTTATAGGCCACCAGTAGCACTACCTACAGGTACAAAGATCTGTTTGACATCTTTGATAAATAACACAAATATGTACCTACTGGTATGTGCATGAATGTTAATATTTGTGTGAATAAAACTCTGTCAAAATCAACATTTAGGTATCACCTACTAGTCCATAATAGAAACTGAAGCACGGTAGTTAATAACTAAAAAACATGAATATATTTGGTTATTTGGTAATGTGCTCCATTGATTTGAAATTTTGTGACGCATTCCGTCAAAAAATGTCCTCTCCGAAATCACTTCAATTAAACTCCAAAATTAAATGAACAAAATGGTTAATGACATTTTGTTTATAAACTCTTATCCAAGTTATATACATTTATGTTAAGCCGCTAGACAAAGTGTTTGAAGAATGTCCTATGCCAACCGTGCTCTTAGAGTGTGCAAGTTGCTGACGTGTCCAGCTTGGCATACCAAAATGCGGTCGGCATAGATGACATTTTGCCCTCTGTAGACCGTGCCCCTTGCCCCATGGGGTCAAGGGGCTATGCGTATGCCAAATACTGTAAAAGGATTTAATTTCATAGGTTGTTTTTTTTTCGCGAATTTAGAAAAAGCAGGATTTGGCGAGAGTTTTAAATTTGCGAATACAGAAAATTTACTGTTAGTTTTAATGTAAATTTTGCGAGGGATTTAATTTCGCGAATTTTATACCCTCACAAAATTAAATCCTTTTACAGTATGAGCTCTGTAGTTTTGCAATTTTTATGCTAGAGGTGGTTATACAAAGAGTCTTCAGAAGGAGGAGAAGATCGAGAAGACTAAACACCCTTCATAGCATAAGATCAGGGTGCAAAATAAGGAGTCTGAAGGGCACACCATTTTAAGGCAGTTATTAAAGGGCGCATCAATTTAGAAGGCAAAAATATTAAAAGTATAGCAAAACAATATGGTAACTTCTGGGGCATCAAGGCAACTGGTAGTGGCACCGACGGCAATTGCCTTTGATGCCTTCGGTTATTTTGCACCCTGCATAAGATCTATGCCGGGTTTCACCCAGGCAAAATAAGGAAGTGTTATTACCTGAATAACTCATATCTGCTCTGCCCCAATCTACCTTTGGATTAAATAAGGATTTCATGTGTTGTCTTCTGCACAGGTTATGGTCTCTTTGCAACCAGAGATTTCTCCAAAGGCGATTTCTTATTGGAATATAGAGGGGTACACAGACCTGATACAGCTGCTGAAACAGATGATGTTGATAACACCTATGTGTTTGAGTACAGACATAATGGGAAAGATATGCTGTAAGTTTTTAAACTAATTTAAAGTAATCTTGTTATTATTATATAGCCAGTTGTTGATTCAACACAATTTCAGCATTGGGAGCTGCCAAGAAGCCAATCTCAACAATCAATGATTTGCATTAAAATGTGTAGCTAATTAGGCAAATATCAACAATCAATGGTTTGCATCAAAATGTGTAGGCAAATGTGGATATATTACACATGAATTTAATGAGTGTGACTCTCCACTTTTGAATAATTGAAAGTTATTTTTCAATGCAAGGAGTAGCAGTTAGAAATCACCAGTGAAATGGAATTCTACATCCTCACAATTTGTTATTGATTATGAAGAACATCACAAATTCACTGCATAGTGCATATAACTAACCATTGGTTAATTAATGGTTCAAGTTTCGGGTCAAGCAACTGTTTGAATTATGGTATACCATCTAGGTTTTTGTTTGCGATCGGTCAGTGGTTCAAAACCAAGATAGCGTGACCAAATTGACCAGCAATGACACCTTTTGTAATGTGCACTACAACATTGAATAACAAGAAATACTAAGGTCGACTTGTAAAATTTTTGTTGTTTTTTTGTTGACAGAACAACACTTTGTATGAGTTTTTCTTGTATTCAAGAGTAGTAAAACATAATAACCTGTGGTCCAGTGTTTTTACACAGTTTGGGTTTACTTAACTCACAAATGCTACATGTAAATCGAAATCAACTGGTATAAACAAGGTTTCATTGTGTTTACCTGCTGATTAATGTTCTAAATAAGAGCATGTTAGAATCTGTGAATACCCCTTTAAATAATTTTAAGAAATCTATCAAAATTTACTTTCTTCCTTATGTTTTGGTCAAAAGGATCGACGCCACATGCCCTAACTCCTGCCTTGCTCGATATATCAACGACTGCCACAAAGACCCAACTCCATTATGAAGAAGTTCTCTCTCTCAGGAATGATACATCTCTGCTTGTATACTTTATCCAATATCAAAATTGGAGAAGAAATCAGGTACGACTATGGGATGCTGGATATGCCATGGCGACAGGTACCGGTATGTACCATTTCTTTCTAATTTGTATCTTATACTTAGACATAGGCTATCCTTCATCTAATTCATCTTCATCTGTACGTAGCGACAGGTTTATACCATTAATTAGAATGGTCCTTATAATAATTGGGCAGTGTTATTATTAATGTCATGTTTAAGGATATTCCCTGAGTTGGACCACCTCTTAATGACATACATGTAGTAGATATGCCCAAGAAAACCTCATTTCCAAAATGTCAGTTATGCATTAGTGTGTGCATTACATTGCTCCATATCCTACAGCGTGTTTTCTCTCGGGTCCAAGAGAAACTCAAACATGGTGATGTTCTGTCGCTATAGAATTGTCAAAATTCTAATTGTCATATATAACTCTAAAAGTCTTGTTTTTTAGCTCATCCGGCCCAAAGGGCCCGATGAGCTTATGCCATGGCGTGGCGTCCGTCGTCCGTTCGTCCGTCCGTCTACAGTTTTCAAAATGCTTCTTCTTCGTTATTTTTCAACCGATTTTGATTCTGATTGTTTCATATGATAGGGCTAGGACGGGAATTTAAAAATTCGACACAGAATCGTCAAATTCATTATCTATGCTATTTATGCAAATTGATTCGAAATCACAAAAAATGCTTCTTCTCCTTCATTTCTCGACCGATTTTGATTTGGTTTGCTTTATCTGGTAGAGCTAACTTTGGTACACTAAATTTCTACACAGAATTTTGAAATTGTTCTCCATTAATTATTATGGTAATTTATGCAAATTTATTCCAAAAATAACAAAAATTGCTTCTCCCATCATTTCTTGACCGATTTTGATTTGGTTTGCTTATTTGGTAGAGCTAAATTTGGAACACTAAAATTATACACAGAATTTTGAAATTGTTCTCCATTAATTAATTATGGTAATTATGCAAATTTATCCAAAAATAACAAAAATTGCTTCTCCTTCATATTTCGACATTTTGATTTGGTTTGCTTTATATCGTAGAGCTACTTTTGGTACACTAAACTTCTACACAGAATTTTGAAATTGTTCTCCATTAATATTTAT